>NC_134145.1:26072500-26387000 GCF_033958435.1 Carettochelys insculpta | reverse complement strand
GAGGTAGCTTGGCTGTTAAGGGTGGAATGCCAGATTTTTATGGTCTAGGGTGGTCAGGCTGTCCTACAAGCACATGTGGGGACTCTTCTCCTGATCTGCTGTCGGTAATACATTTTTTGCCTAGGAATCCCATCTCCTAGGTTTGACAATTTATCGATTCGGTTAAGAAGAGGACTTATTCAAACCATTTTGGGGTGTCATGTCAATTAAATAGTCAAATCATGGGTTTATATTCTGGTTATTTTGTAATTTTTCTGTTGGTTAAAATAAGAATATATGAATATATATTTTGAGATGCTAACTAAATTATACTAATATAACACTATTACACTAAATGGTGTAACAGAGTAAGTAAGGCGGTGTGAGGCTGAGATTCTCAAATGCTTCACTGAAGGCACTTAAGATGGTCTGAAGGACAGTTGGAGAAAGACCAGGAACTATGTTGTCAACCACATACTGGAGATCCATGATTAAGGTTGTGGAGGTCTTGCTTTTAGCCTTGAGTCTCCTGAGACTGAAAAGCTTCCTGTTCATTCTAGAGACTATCTTCATCATGTCTATCCCTTCCATATTGCCATCAATCAGGTAAAGGGTCACAGAAATGAAGATGCAGAACAGTGATGGGGCAATGACACAGCTTTTTAACTCCCATTTGGACCTCAAAGGATTTGCTGTTGCTCAATACTTTAGCAGTCATGTTGTTGTGAAGCAGCATCAAGATGCTGATTAATTTTCTGGGGCAGCAAATCTTTGAGAGGATGGTCCACATGATGCTACTGTTGACTAAGTTGAATGCATTGCTAAGATCGATGAAACTCATGTGTAGGTCTTGGTTTTGTTAACAACATTTTCTTGAAGTTGCTGAGCAGGGCAGATCATGTCTGCTGTTCCTAGGAATGGTCAGAAACCACACTGGGATTCTGGGAGAATTTCTTCTGAGAGTGCGTGGAGTCAGTTTGCAAGTGTTTGAGCTGAGGTTTTCCCTGCTGCTGCCAGGAGGGTGATGCCCCGATAGTTTCCTGTCTGACTTGTCTCCCTTCTTGAAGACAATGATGATCAGTGTACCTCTGAAACCTCATGGCATCTGCTCCCTGTCCCAGATCTTGAAAATCAGGAGATGAATTTGTTTGTGGAGCTCGGCCCTGACTTTTTTGAAGACTTTGGCAGGTATTCCATCTAGTCCAGATGCCTTACTGCACTCTACTGCTTTGATGGCAGCTTGGACCTCACTCAGGATAGGAAGTGTTGCAAGATCACCCCAAGGTGGTTGCTGAGGGATTTGGTCAAGGGATTCTAGGACGATGTTGGAGGGGCAGTACAAGAGCTCATTACAGTGCTTCCTCCAGACAGAAGCAATGGCTTCATTGTATTTCAAGAGTTGGGTACCATCCTTTGATCTCAGTGGACTGATTTCATAGTTTCTTGGTCCATAAACAACTTTGGTAACATTGCAGAAACCTCTTATATCATTAATATCTGCAAGATGCTGGAGTTCTTATGCCTTCTCAGTGTACCACCAGTTTTTCAGAGTCCTTGTTTTACATTGCACTTCGGCCTTGGCCTTGGCGTGTGCTTCTGTCTTCATTTTATAGTTGATGTTGATCTGCCAACCCTTAAAGCCTTCCTTTTTTGCTTCAGTCAGGCATTCATTTTCCACATCGCTCTCATCAAACTAGTCCTGATGCTTCATAGACTGGTAGCCAATGGTTTCTACACAAACTGAAATGATGGCATTTTTCAATTGACACCAGTGTTCTTCCACATCTTCAGGGTGTGCTTTTGGCAGCTTTCTTTGGAGCGATATCTGGAAGTCACTTCATCTGATGGGGTCTTTCCAGCCTTGTAGGCTGATCTTTCAACAATATTATACTATATGTCTACTGCAGATATACCCATAACCTAAATGACCAATGGTAGCTAGAACCTGGGAAAAGTGGGAATCTGCCTTTTCTAATCTAGGTGAATGTTAGTTCACAGCTATACCCATAAACATGTGTTTCAATTACTATCAGAACATACTTCAGATTTTAACTTTTTGGGTTTCTGTTTTGAACCTCAATTTTATTTCAGTAAGTCACTCCCAACAGGGCTGTCTATATCAGAGGTGCTCAATTTTTTCCTTCTGAGATACTCCCTCAACATGCTATAAAATCTGTATGGCCCACCTGTGGCACAGCAACTATTTTTCTGCACATGAAAACCAAGGCAAACATTAAGGGTTTGCAAGCAGGACAGTTGCCTGGGAGCCCACACAACAGGGAGCCCTACAAAGCATTACATCTCCTGTCATAGTCTCTACATGTGTGTGGTGCAATTGATCTCTGTGCTGCTCTGAGAGGAATAATACACCAAACTTCCAGAATGCTAGAAGCATCCGTCCCCTGGTGCCAGTTCCCAAAATCTGTCCATTTTAAATTGAGACAACATATCAAATACTCCACCATCAATCCTGGGCACATGTTTAGCAGAGAAACATACATTAAGACTTAAACGCTGTAGTATGAATGTCCTTTCCAGCCTCATGAGCTTGGATGATCTGGACAACAGCAGATTGCTAACATGCACCACTGTTATGTGGTCATTATGACCTACTAGCCAGGAATCTGGCCAGCAAGTTGACATGCTCCTCAAAAGGTGTCCCACAAGACATTCAAGTTGTTGCCTGCCTGCTCTAAATCTGTCTTCCATGCTACTGCCATTCCTGTATTGTGCTGGTCCATCACTGAGCATGAGATGGATCAGGAATTCTCAGCCAGGAATCCTGGGTTTCCTGGGGTGCCACAAGAAGGTTTAAAAGGATCTACCATGCATGGCTGGCATTAGACTCACTGGGGCCCAGAGCAGAAAAGCAAAGCGCCATCAAATGAGGCTGAAGTGTGAGGCCTCAGCCCCAGCTCCCTGGACTGAAGCCAAAGCCTGAGCAACTTAGCTTTGTGGCACTTACTGTTGTGTCAGCCCACTGGTTGCCAAGAAACCATGTACTGCAGTATCTGTTCTTCCAAAATAATCCATATCATTAAAAAGGCCCATCCTTAAAACTGGGCTTTTGGGCCATTGGCAATTCACAGTTGGGCCTAGGTGGTGAGCATTCCTGACTTGGTATTGGATCAATTGATACCCCTTGTATGTATGTTAGCAGCTCACGAGCATCAGATGAAATTGTTGTTCACTTCAGTGAAAATGATTTGAGAAGCCAAAAGTGGCTCAAACTGATAATCAGAATAAAGAGAGATTGGGGTGAGTCAAAACATGCAGTGTGGGATATGGTGGGGGTGAATGAGACTTAAAGCCCCACTGGTCAGTATGCCTGAGAGTTATGTAAATAAGGTGGAGGCTAAATTCATACATAACTGGCAGTTTGGCAGTTTGTTATCACATATCTTACTGGTTACGTGAGTTATTCAGGGAGGATTGATGGAGGAGTGGATATATTTTTGTTCAATATTAAATGGATATCTGGGAAGCCCCACAGACCTGTGGAGGAGGCATCCAACCATAATTATTGGCATGTCCTTGTGTCAGTTGTCCAGTGCAGGTGATCAATATGGAAGGGATATACTTAGCAGAGAAAATGGATTGGAAAAGGATTTGAAGAAACCATCCATCAAGACAGCAGGGGAAGCGGGGTTTGGACTCCTCCATCTGGTACAGTAGAGAGCTGACCTTCCCTCCTTTTATAGTCCCCTTTTCTTCTCATATGAGAGGAGATTGAGGCATCAGGATGGCTGGAACTAGATTATGTGGAAATGATGAAGGAAATGATGATGACCTGTGTTGCACAATTTATTGCCCGGTACTCCCAGATATTTTCAGAAGATAAAGTTGAGGCTTAATTAAAACCACATTCATTGCCTCCTGTCTTTCTTCCAGCCTGCGTGGACAATGTTCTGTGCTGCTTTCACTAACTACAGCCTGCCTGTTGTAGCAGCAGACTTTAACACTCCCAGGAGGAGTGAAGTATTTCAGATGATAGCATGAGTCTGACCAAAATATTAGAAAATCAAAATACACACTTCTCTTGTTGTGTTTGCCTGCCAGTTTCAGTCAAACACATTAGGATTTGCTTCACCCTACAGTCACTGAATTACGTCAACAGAAAAGAAGTGAGATATGCACAGACTGTGTGAGACAGACAACCCTCAGTGCAGCTGCTGAGCACCACAGCAGCACCCTAAAGAGAAAATGATTGGAGTTTTGTGTCTTTGCCAGCTTTTTGGGTGTATGGTGAAGGGTATTGCTTGTCACAAAGTTACATGGCAGACTTCATTGCACTACAGTCACTTAGGTACTTTAGGAAAAGCAATCCACTTCCCTTGGGCTGCAAAACTTCAGCTTAAAGAGGAATCTTCAGATTTGTGTTTATGCCAGAATTCTTGCCAGTCTCAGACTGATGGTGAGAAAGGTCTGCTCCACCATTGTTAGCAAAGCACTGTAATATGGAGATAGGGACATCGAATCAGATCATTGAATGACAACACCCCTTTGGCATTGAATGAAAACAGGAAAAAGAACTGTTTAGATTATGTAAATTCAGAAAGCAGAAAGGAGAGAAAAATATATCCTAAACCCCACATTTTCACCAAAGTAGAAAGAACTGTTTGTGTTCTGAGTGTGAAATTAACCTAGCAGATATTTGTGTATGTCCTTTATTGACCAGGGATACTCAGTTTAGATGTAGCATCTGGTTAACAATGAGCTTTTGCTATTTATGCAATTTTCCACCTGGGCTGACAAACCTACAAAAATGACTTGTCCAAGGTCATTCTGCATGTACTCAGATCACACTGGTACATAAGACTCACCAAGTCCCCAATCCTTCCTACAAGTCTGTGCATCACGTACTCACTCCTATGTGGATAAACCTTTGAAATGATGTATTATTTTTGATGATATATTCTTTTAAGGAATCCATTTGTTATGAACCCAAGTGATATTTAGTGTAAAAGCAATGAACTCGGGTGACTTTATTTGATATGCAGGTGAGCATTCATATTTCCATAGGCATTTCATTGTAATTCAGAATCACTTAAATACTAATTAAGTTGTCTCTTCAAGGTTACTCTATTATAATATTTATGCACTTCATATTTTTGCACCCAAGTAAAATGTTAGCTGATCTGTCAAACTCAAATGAGGTTCTAAATTCTACCCTCTAAGGGGAATATTAGCAAATGATGCAAGCTAGTTCAGCTGCATCAGGGATGGAAAAGGTGAATATATATGACAAAGTCTTCAATTATCCAGTATGTAATCTACTTTAGAACACAGAATGTGAAAAACTGCACAAAAAGTTCTATAACTCATTATTGGATATACCAGCAAGAAAGAATTTCAGATACCTAGCATATGGTAGGCCCTACAGTAATGTAATATCTCAAGCATACATTTTATACTTAAATCCACTTGCCAGGATAAAGTATGCTGACATCCTACTTCTCAGTCTTCCAGAGGGGCTGTGAGGAAGCAGATCTGAGCCTGGAGAGAGGGCTTATCTTCAGAACACAAAAGGCTATAGTATTCCTCTTGCCTTGCTGCTAGATGCTACAAGATGCTACATAACTATTTTTCACATAGGACACAGGGCTAGTCTCTGCTGCAGTCAATGGTGAGTGTTTGTATGCTTCTTCTGCAGCTCAATTCATAATGTCATTAGTTTTGCTGCATGCTGTATGGCACTGACTTTTATAATCCTTTTTAAATAAATGTTATGAAAATAATTGTTTTACTGATTCTAGGCTGATTATTTTCCTGGGAGCATAATATTCTAGAGAACATTATGGATATAGTTCTAACTCCATAAGCCGGTGCACATAAGAGTATATGCAAAACAGAATCATCCCAGGGTCACTCATCCTAAGATAATGAGTGATACAGAAATTGGTGTTGTCACAGACTTGTTCAAACTGCTGCTGGTAGATACGCATTAGACTACTCTTTGGACACAGAGTGGGTCTAGTATCAGAGGGGTAGCCGTGTTAGTCTGGATCTGTAGAGCAACGAAGGGTCCTGTGGCACCTTATAGACTAACAGAAAAGTTTAGAGCATGAGCTTTCGTGAGTTAACTCACTTCTTCAGATGCTGGTCCTGGAAATCTGCAAGGCCAGGTATAAATAGGCCAGAGTACGGCTGGGGATAACGAGGTTAGCTCAGTCAGGCAGGCTGAGTTGTATTGTCATCAGTAGATCTGGAGGTGTGAACTCCAAGAGAGGGGAAGCTGCTTTTGTATTTAGCCAGCCATTCACAGTCTTTGTTTAATCCTGAGCTGAGGGTATTGAATTTGCAGATGAATTGTAGCTCAGCAATTTCTCTTTGGAGTCTGTTCTTGAAATTTCTTTGCTGCAGGATAGCTACTTTTAAATCTGCTACTGTGTGTCCTGGGAGATTGAAGTGCTCTCCTATGGGTTTTTGTATATTGCCATTTCTGATGTCTGATTTGTGTGCATTTATTCTTTTACGTAGGGACTGTCCAGTTTGTCCGATGTATATGGCAGAGGGGCATTGCTGGCACATGATGGCATAAATTACATTGGTAGATGTGCAGCTGAATGAGCCCACAATGGTGTGGCTGATCCGGTTAGGTCCTGTAATGATGTTGCTGTTGTGTATATGTGGGCAGAGCTGGCAACGAGGTTTGTTGCATGGATGGGTCCCTGAGATAGAGTGGCTGTGGTGCGGTGTATAGTTGCTTGTTAGGATTTGTTTTAGGTTGGCAGGTTGTCTGTGAGCAATGATAGGTCTGCCTCCCAAGGCCTGTGAAAGTGGGGGATCATTGTCTAGGATGGGTTGTAGATCCCTGATGATGCGCTGTAGAGGTTTTAGCTGAGGACTGTAGGTGATGGCTAGTGGTGTTCTGTTGGTTTCTCTCTTGGGCTTGTCCTGTAGTAGGAGGCTTCGTGGCACACGTCTGGCTCTGTTGATTTGTTTTCTCACTTCCTCAGGTGGGTATTGCAGTCTCAGGAATGCTTGGTGCAGATCCTGTAGGTGTTTGTCTCTGTCAGAGGGGTTGGAACAAATGCGGTTATATCTAAGTGCTTGGCTGTAAACGATGGATCGTGTGGTGTGTCTGGGATGGAAGCTGGAGGCATGGAGGTAGGAGTAGCGGTCAGTGGGTTTACGGTACAGGGTGGTACTGATGTGTCCATTGTGTATAAGCACGGTAGTGTCAAGGAAGTGGATCTCCTGTGTAGATTGGTCCAGGCTGAGCTTGATGTTGGGGTGGAAGTTGTTGAAGTCCCGGTGGAATTCCTCCAGAGTCTCCTTCCCATGGGTCCAGATGATGAAGATGTCGTCAATGTAGCATAAATAGAGCCGGGGTGTTAGTGGACGAGAGTTGAGGAAGCGTTGTTCTAGGTCAGCCATGAAAATATTGGCATATTGAGGGGCCATGCGGGTACCCATAGCTGTGCCGCTGATTTGAAGGTATATATTGTCACTGAATCTGAAATAGTTGTGTGTGAGTATAAAGTTGCAGAGCTCAGCCGCCAGATGTGCTGTAGCATCATCAGGGATACTGTTCCGGACAGCATTTATTCCATCTTTGTGTGGGATGTTGGTATACAGAGCCTCTACATCCATGGTTGCTAGGATAGTGTTTTCTGGTAGGTCACCAACGTATTGCAGTCTTCTCAGGAAGTCAGTGGTGTCGCGGAGGTAGCTGGGGGTGTTGGTGACATAGGGTCTGTGGGTCTATGTGCTTAAGAGTTCTCCTGGCTGTGGACAGTGTCCAACCCCAGTCAGTCTCTAGCCCCTGAGTACACATATCTTGGTCATGGACTCTGTGAGGTATCACTTCTAGAGAATGGGATTCTGTGGCCTAATTACCCTAATCCCCACAGTGGTAGCAAACTCCTGAAATCTCCCCAGCAACTTGAGCCCAACATCACAAGCACCGATCCCTGATGAGCACACATTAACCTCTTCAGGGACACATGAAAGTTGAAGAAAATAGCTTTTATGTTTGGTTCACACATACACACACACATATATTATAATAGTTGTGGATTCTTTTGTTTTGGAAAGAGAATTTTATTTCAGAAAGCCTGCCTGAACTAGTGTTCTTAATGGTCAACAGATATTCTACTCATGGCTCTTCAAATTACCTATCTGATTTGCTATTCATTTTCACCCCCACAGACTAAAGCAGCTAACAGTATGTAACAATGGTTGGTGACATAAAATGTCTCTGCCGAACTTGGTTAATAATCGCATGTTACTTCCAACTATAATTAAAATAATTCACAATCTATAACCATATAGCATTCTTTGAGGCTAATTGGATATAGATCACTACAATTTAATTTTCATGAGAAATGTTTCATTTGTTACAAATTGCAAATTAATTCACAAAAAATATACACTGTATCTCTTAATTATAGATGTATGTAGAATTTTAACTAAGAGTACAGAAAGTGGATAATCTCTAGCTCCTTATGCCATATTTAAAAAAGCAATCCATACTCTTTTGGAAATGTCAAAGAACTAGAAATGTAAAACCCAGGACATGTGTTTTGATAATCTAACCTACTGACTCACAAAACTGCTGACTCATGTTTTACTGAATAATAACATATGGAGATACACATCTCATAGAACTGGTAGGGACCTCAGGAGGTCATTGTGTCCAGTCCCCTGCCGTTTTGGGAGGATCAAGACCTTCCCTTGGTGGCTGAGTATTGAAGCTAAGAGTTATAATTTGGAGGATAATATCTTAGAGATTCACAGAATCACGGGCACGTTCTCATGTTCCTCAACTAACATCATATATGCCATCATGTGCCAACAATGCCCAGATGCTTTGCATATTGGACAGACTTCAAACTCCCTTAGGCAAAGAGTTAACAGACAGAAAAACATTCCTGATCCACAAACCTGTTAGCTGCCTATTCTCTTAATGACTTAAGAGTTTGCATGTTACTGAAGAAGAATTTTAACAACACTCTTTAGAGAGTACCGAACTCTCTTTTATATTCAAATTTGACATATTAACACATGGTTTGAACTGGGATGGGAATTTTCTGAGTCACTATAGGTGCTCATTTGCATACTTGGCTTAATCTAATTCTTGACTCCCCCCCCCGATTTGCTCACCTTGATCATTTTTTTTTCTGATTTGTCCACCTTGATTACTGTTTTTAGTTCTCTGTGCCTTAGATATTGAGTCTGTTCTGGTATGGTTATGGTCTGAAGAAGTGGGTCTGTCCCACAAAAGCTCACCTAATAAATTATTTTGTTAGTCTTTAAAGTGCTACTTGACTGCTTTTTTGTTTTGACAGTATATAGACTAGCATGACTCCCCCTGTGTTACAATATCTTAGAGAGTGCTAGATATTACATACCTTTCAGAACCAAAAAGAGTGACTTCTGATATTGGTTTATCTTGCACCTTCCTGCAAAGTGTGGTGACTTAGAGCAAAGGCAAGTGTGGACACAAAAGAAATTATCTCAGTGGGGAAAAGTGTGCACATGATCAGCAGAGCACCAATCTCTGAAAACCAGGGCCTTTAGATAATACTGAATTCGGCACTCCTAAACTGAGGCTCCCCAAATCACTGGTCTGTGTTAAAAACCTTAGTTGTTGGTTTAAAACCTGTATGGAATGAAGCCATTCCCATGGTTTTAGAAACCATAATATTGAATTTCCTGGCACTGTACACATCTCAGCCATAACATTTCATGAAGAATATCCAAGTTATAAATGTGTCTACATTTCTGAACACACATAACCCCACACAGACACACATTTTATGTAAATATTTTTCAGCATAACTCTTAATCAGTGACTTTCTTTTTAAAAAAGATAAATAGCTCCACAGTATTCAAAGAGGGAAAGAAGATACACTGAAACCTGATGTTAAAACCACATTCATCCCAACAGGAAAAAGAAACACATTGGCTCTATTTCCACGTGCCACTTCTTCAAGAAGCAGCACACTAATGAGCTAACTGGAAGATGCTAATGAGGTGTGGATGCAAATTGTCCATGGCTCATTAGCATATCAGCAAGTGACTCAGTCTCCAGAAGAAGCTCTTCTGAAATCCAAAGTACACGTGCAGACGCGCAGCCCATGGGGATCTTCTGGAATGAAACCCTCCTTTTGGAAGCCCCTTCTTCCGCAAAATCCCAAGATCTCCACGGGCCACACCTCTGCTTCTTCCGCACTCCAAACCATGTGTCGATATGCTAATGAGGCACAGAAATTTTGCGTCTGTGCCTCATTAGCATCTTCCGGTTAGCTTATTGGTGTGCCACTTCTTCCAGAAAAAGCAGCACGTGGAAGCACAGCCATCATGTAATTATGTGTTTAAGAAAAAGTAAGATTCAGTAAACCTTATTAGCATGAGAAGCTATGCAAGTGTTACTAAAGTATATATAAGAAAAATAGACAGATTTCAGGTATCTAGTGAGGTGAGTATGGTGAAGACTTCCATAGAAATGTTGGCATGCCACCTGCTGACTAAGAACTATTCACTGGAAATTTTAAAATGCCCCATATGCAATATGAATATATAAAAAGAAGCAAAGTTCTTGGAATACATGATTTTTGTGAATTTATCACATTTTTAGTTATAGTAAGTTTTCCACAGAGATTATATATATATGTCCCACCACCACCAAATAACATGTGACGCAATGGTGACCACGTTACTTATCTCTCACCTTTTTAATAATCTCCTCCTCCTCCTCTTTCCCAATAATTAGGAAGCAGAACTCTCTTTATGATATATGGGATTTTACTGACCTTTAACCCATTTATACTGGGACAGAGTAATTAGCAAGATAAATGACATAACCAAACTTTTTTATAATCTATAATTCTTCATTCCTAATTCATATGCATTGCCTAGAGGGAGAAACTCTTGCATCAAAATTATTAAACACTCTAAAATTTGATTCAGGCTTATGGTAAGTAACTTGTTGGAAAGACTCCTGCCAATGAAGTATTGAATGCTGATTTCATCTTTTAACTATTGTTAAGTATAAAGAAATGCACACAGATCTGTTATTTATTTTGTGTAAATGTGGTGAAAAGATGAAAACAAAGGCATTATCAATACAAGAGGTAACACGTTCACATAGCAATGGGCCCCGTGTGGGCTCCTGTCTACAGGTGAAGAATTTTCTGTCAAAACAGACATATTTGCACTCCCTCCCCTATGCAGTCCGAAGTCAAATGAGTAAGAGAGTCAAAGAGAGGGGAAGTGACTGAAAGAAGGAAAAGACTGACAATGTGGATAATATTGTTTTCCTCTATCCTGCCAGTTTAATAGCACCTGAGGATTTCTGAAAAGACAACTGATGTATGAAGAGTTGTCAGCTGGAATGTTGTAGACTGAAGATGCTGTCGCACTTCGAATAGCCACTGGGCAATTCAAAGGCCAGACAAATGGTGCCTGAAAACTAACAGGGCAAAACCAAAATCTCTTGTGCTAAGCTTAGGCATGAGGAGTCCTGTGTTCCCTGTACCCTGTTGTCATGGATCTCAGAGCACCCAGACAACACAAAAGAGGAAACAATCCTACAAGATGAGAGGATGATGGAAAGACCTGACAGGATGCCTACCTAGAAGGTTGCTTTGGATGAGGAATACAGTTCTGTGAAAACGTCAGCATTTCCAGGTTTTCTTTCTTACCAGTGTGGTTGGATGCACTGCCCAGGGCAGATGGGATTCACATCAACTTCATCAAAATTGCCTTCATGGTCCAGAACATAAGTTAACGGTATGTTAAAACTATGTTTGCACCTTCCTCTGAAGCTGTGGCAGTAGGTAACAAGGGGCTAAAAGGACTAAGCTGCATTAATTATGTTCCCTTCTATACCTTCCCCCAAAACCTTCTGCTGTAATGCTTCTCCTATCATTACAATATGGGCTGGGGAGAAAGGATGTCTCTGCCTGAGAATGGGGCCTTGGGGTTGAGACCAGGAAATCTAGAAATCTACAGAGCAACTGGTCACGCAGCACTGCACAAGGGGAACATAGAACAGAAGATGTTGAAGCCCTAAGGCTACAGTAGCAGCTGAGTGGTGATTTGGCACCAACCTTGAATATTTAGGTTTGGTTTTGGAGGAAGTAGGAGGGTGGATTTCTTCCTAAATTCATTATGGTAATGACTTAATTGCTATAAGAACATGAGATATAGTCAAGTATGTTTTTGCTGTGGGCAAAGGCGAGAGTGTGATGTGATTGACCTGTCAGTAGATTGCCTTAATTACAGATTGCTTGGCTGACTATTTCCGAGTTGGCTGCATTAAATGTTTTATTTTTAATGCTAACATCTAAACCTGTCAGCTAAAGGAAATTTAATAATAATAATAATAATAATAATAATAATAATAATAAAAATATAAGGAAATTTTGCATTAATTGCATAGGATTTTGGTCCTGTTCAGTATAAAAGGCCTGATCCAAAGACCACTGAGGTCAACAGGGATTTTTTTCTATCAACTTCATGGGCCTATAGAACAGGTTTAGTAGTATTTTCTACAGCCATCACTCAACATTTCTGGAATAATATAATGCCATATTTGACTGGGTTTGAGGTAAATATTACATGGTTCCAAAAATGGCCTTTTTAATTAGCGACATTGGAGAGATATGTGAATATAACAAACAAGGTCAAGTCAGGTCTGCCTGCATAAAATAAGAGCAAGAGTTGCAATATGTCTGAAGAAATACAGTATACTCTTTCATACCTGGCATTCTATCATCCAGAACTCTCAAATAACTAGCATTTTAACCATAGGTAAATTTTAGTTACTTTTTCCGGAAGTACAGTATAGTGAATGTAAATACAAATAAATACAGTAAGTTTACAGTGTACAATACTACTGTTGTCGGCAAATAAAGTACTCTGCATATGTTTTTGTTTTGTAATAGCTAATCTCGTTTTTCTTTAGTGTTATGCATTGCTAGGTATACCTCTCTATTACCCAGAATATTTGAATATCAGGCAAACTCCCAGTTACAGCGCTGCTGTATATGAAAGAGTTTACTGTATAATTATATATAGTACAAACACTACACAGTTTTGAAACATGCTTCAGAGTAATGTGGGTGTTTCACTGAATTCACCCAGGCTAAAAAGAATGAAATGCATGCAGAAAGGATAGTTATAAACTCAAAGCTCATTATATACTGCCCGAACTAATACAGATACAACATGATTTAAGATTGGAAACTGTGGCTAAAGGAATTAGTCTGCTCTGCATGAAACTAGGTTTATTTAATCAATGTTGTTCCCACTAGAAAAATGGATTAGTTTTTCTTTAAGACAGAGTTAAAAGTTGTGCAGCTAATTTATTTTAATAAGCATTCAGTCACTGACTGACGCAGAGAAAGGCTAAACTGTAATGAAGCACCAGGAAAAAAAGCATGACTTAATTATTTTTCAGGGGTGGATAATGAATAAATTAGCCACACTGCAGCCTTGCTGTTTGTATAGAGTTTATTACTTTTGCTTTAAGAACCATATCATGACAAAGTCAGTTTTTATCCTGAATGCAAGCTGACTGATGGGGTTATGAAAGATTTCTCCTTCATCATCGTGTTGCTAATGCTGGTATCACAAACCGAGTTTGAAGTTGTTCTGAGTTCATGTTCTTCTACATAATTACAGAAGACAATTATATTTATTCTTTTTTTAACAAATCTTCTAATTGTGTACACTACAGAATGAATTACTTAGATGAGACCAAGGTACATGTGACCAAAACTAATTTCTTGGTACTAATTTATGGACACCACTGTTTTCTGGCTTCATAATGAAAACTATAGTTTCACGTAAAGGCTTATGCTCAACCAAAGAAAGACTAAGGAGGGGTTGTATAAGGGTGGGGAGAATATATTCCAGAGAGAAAGACTGTTTAGTAAGGCATAGTGGATGTGGATCTGATCCATTATTATTGAAGTTAATGGGAGACTTTCTAATAACTTTAATAGGAGTTAGGCTAGGATAACTATAAAAAATATGATGAAACTAAAATAAGGTAAACGAAGTCAATAGAAGAGACAATATCTTCAGAGCTGTGGGCTTAATTACACTGTGAGAAACTTCCTGGGGAAATGCAAAAGCACACTCAGTTAAGAGCCTGAAAAGCAGACTAAATAGAGCAATAAAAGCTTTATTGTGCAGAGAGGATTGATTGTTTTATATGTCCTTTCTTTCTTTGGTATGTATGGTCTGTTCCTGAAAATGCACATAGAAGAGGCACCAACAAGTTAATATTGTATAGACAACATTATATTCTGCATCTTCTGAAGCCTTCTCATTAGCTATCCACACAGCCTCTTCTTCAACAATTTTTAAATTCTTAGCTTTCATTGGTAAGCAAGCTTTCACTGGACAGATTTAGTTGGACCTCTGGAAGTGCACTATGTTTAAATAAAGAATTGTAACAAATCTGACTTTTAATGATAGGACATTTTTCTTCAATGGGTTTAACTATGTTGATGGTTTTCAGATTTTGGGATAAACAGTTACCTTAAACTTACAAAGTGGAAAATGAACATAATCAGACTTGCAGATTTGGTACGGCAAGATACATTACCAAGCTACTTTCTGTTTTGCAGTCAAAGGTCCTTAGTGTTTAAGGGTCAGTAAAAAAGGACAAAGAAAGAGGCTGAAATAGATAATCCTGTCTCTTTTTACAGTCCCTAGGGTACTATATAGTTTTGGGGATAGCTCATCGGTGGCAGAGGACACTAAGTGCTTATCTCTATAGAAAGTGATCATCCTTTACTCATTTCTGAACAAAAGGCTAAAATCATTATGACTTATTTCATCACATTTTAAGCTGCTAATGGAAAAATCTTTGGAAAAGGTCAGTTATGTCACTCTAGAGCTATAATATTTTTCTATGCAGTATTTATAATTCAGGCTATTTTCTAAATAAAAGATTGATAGAGCCTGTTAGAGATTTATGTAATTACTTTACTTGTGTGCATAGCTTACATATTATATCTGTAAACATTAACATTATTTTAAATACATGTTATTGTTGAAAGAAATTTCATAGGACCAATAAGGGAAGCACATAAGAGTTATTGAATGGAAATTATAGATCCATTGTTAGTTTCTTCTTAAAAAACTGCTAAGGTTCCATTTCAAGCTATTAATTCTTTTCATTGTATCTTCTGATTGATCTTTTTTATTTTTTACCAATGAAGGGTCCTCAAGAGTGTGCATTAGTGTCTTTATAGACAACAAAATGACTCATTTATTGTCCCATGTTTGATTTCACATTCATTTTAATGTCTTTCTGATTTGCCCAGGATGAAAATGAAACCTAATCTAGATTCTAGTGATAAGAAAAAATGTCAAGCTTTTTAAAGAGTGATATGGGGCTCTTTAAAGATGCTATACTTATATATGATATTTTAAAAGGAAGAATGGCAAACACTTTGACAGCTTCAAAGGAAATGGCTACTACAACTGCTTTTCTATAGCAAGGGACTTGCTCAATCCGCTTGTCAGAGCTTTGTCACAGAAACAATGAAGTCCAAACAATACGTCCACAATCCTCCCAACTGGAACTACACACAGATGCATGTGCGCACATATGTGATTAGTTAATTTGATGGTGAAAAGGAAAATTGAATGTGAAGTGTATTAGAAAGACAATAAATATGGCTAATATGGATTCTTCTCTTTCAGTACAGCAGATATTGTTAAATAGAATAGCCACATATATTTACAAACATAATGCAGTCTTCATGTGCAAATGAGGTCATGAAACATTTTAAATATGCTAAAATCCTCCAAGTCTATGCTTTGTTTCTCTAAAGAGTACTGCCTTCCCGATTCAACCTCTCCATGAGAGATTCAAAAGCCACAAAGATGTCTTTGCATATCTTCCTGTTTATAAATCTTAGATAATTTGATCAGGGATCTGACTAAATACCATGTGACACAAGTGACCAATCACAGAACAAATAGTGACTCAAATACCAAATATTCTCAAATGATTTAAGATCAATATTCAGGCTGTCAGGCTGTAAAATATTCCCCCCCCGCAAAAAAAACCAAACCTACAATAATGAACATTTTTGTAAAAATTTGCAACCTCTGTGTAGATAAATTGCAAACAGAAAAGGGGCCTCAACAAACCTAATAAATTATTTCCTTCAAATATTTGTCCTGCTCTGTACAGCAGTGTCATTTTCAGTGGTGCCTTGCAAGAGCTTACAGTGAGTAGCGATAAAGAAGGTAAATGGACAGTGACAGCCATGTAATTCAGTGTCTGATTGCTTTTCCACATGTCATTGGTGAAATGCATATCTTTCCCTTCAGTCTCTATGAGGGTTTACACTACTCAGAATTGTAAGGTCTAATAGATTCAACAGCAGAGAAATGATGCCTTAGAGGA
This sequence comes from Carettochelys insculpta, assembly GCF_033958435.1. Taxonomy (NCBI): domain Eukaryota; kingdom Metazoa; phylum Chordata; order Testudines; family Carettochelyidae; genus Carettochelys; species Carettochelys insculpta. The sequence continues at coordinate 26,370,637 of NC_134145.1, read as the reverse complement.
ATATTGTACTTTGACTGCAAGGAAGGAATGTTTTGACTCTATTATTTTCTAGCACTAAAAATGTATGTTTAGAGCTATAAGCAGAGGTTTGTGATGGCTGAAAACTTTTTCTCAAAGTTTTAATTTTTTGAAAAATTTCTATCTCAGCTTGTGCTAGTAGCATAGCGATACATTCATTGAAAAGTATTTGCAAAACATCTGTTTTAACACAGTTGATCATCTCTAATACAATTATACCTATAGAGATAGCAATTTTAGCTATTACCTGAGATATTTTTCAAGGGAAAGCTATATCATTGCTCACATCTAAAGTTTGAGGAAGTATATTTTCCTTTTAAAATGTTTGTTGAAGAGTTAACTATGACTAAGTTATTAAAATAATAATTACAGCAAGCTCTGTCTTCACTGGCAGTTTATCATCCAGAACTCTCAAAAAACTGGCATTTTAACAATATGCAAATTTTAGTTATGTTTTCCACAAGTACAGTATAGTGAAAATAAATACAAATAAATACAGCAAATACAGAATAAGTGTAGAATGTGTACTACTACTGTTGTTGATAAATGAAGTAATCTGAATTTTTTGTTGTTGTTTCTTAATGTCTAATCTTGCTTTTCCTTAATGTTATGCATTGTTAGGTATACCTCTCTATTATCCAGAATATTTGAGTATCTGGCAACCTCCCAGTCCTGGGGCTGCTGGATATGAAAGATTTTACAACACTATTGCTATTAAGTATTTAATATTTGTTGAAAACACAAGTAAAATGTTTACATTTTTTGGGTACGTCTACGCTAGCCCAAAACATTGAAATAGCCACGCAAATAGCCATTTTGAAGATTACTAATGAAGCACTGAAATACATATTCAGCAACTCATTAGCATGCAGGTGGCCGCGGCACTTCGAAATTGTGGCTCGCTGCTGCATGGCTCATCCAGACAGGGGTCCTTTTCGAAAGGACCCCACCAACTTTGAAAGACCCTTATTCCTATTCCCAGGGTCCTTTCGAAAAGGACCCCCACCTGGATGAGCCGTGTGGCAGCGAGCCATGGCAATTTCAAAGTGCCGTGGCCGCCTGCATACTAATGAGGTGCTGAATATGTATTTCAGTGCTTCATTAGTAATCTTCAAAATGGCGATTTGCATGGCCATTTCGAAGTTTTGGGCTAGTGTAGACACAGCCTTTGTGAGTGGACTATTACGTCTGCAGTAGAGTTGTAGAGAAGAGATATGGGGGTGTAGGAAAAAAGAGGAGTGGTAACCATAAGTACTGTGTATTTCATAGCAGAACAGTAATCAGCTTTATATATAATATCACTTGCATTTTTCTTCTGGTCAATACTTAGCAGGTGCAAGAGATGTGGTAGGGATAACAGACCTGATTGTCCACAGCATTTAGACCAATGTAATTCTAAATGAGCATCAAATTGGAGGAGTGCCCCAAAGAACAAAGGCTGTGGCTACATTGCCCCTCTCTTTCAGAAGGGGCATGCAAATGCGTGTGATCAGAAATGCAAACTAGGCACCGATTTAAATGTCCCACAACTCATTTGCATACTCATGCGGGATCTCCATTCTGGATCAGCTGATTTTGAAAGCCAAAACAGTGGGTAAATGGGATTCATTCGAAAGGAAATCCTGTTTTTGAAAGCACCATTCTTCCTAATTTTTTTTAGGAAGAAAGGTGCTTTCAAAAGTTGGGTTTCCTTTCCAATGACCCCCCCCATCTATACGGCTGGTTTGGCTTTCAGAAATCAGCTCTTCTGGAATTGAGATCCCACATGAGTATGCAAATGAGGCTTGAGATATTTAAATCTGTAGTTCATTTGCTTTCTGATCACACACATTTGCATGCCCCTTCTGAAATGGAGAGGCAGTGTAACCACTTCAAAACTTTAAAATGGCCATGCTAATGGCCAAATCAAAGAATATTAATGAGGCACTGAAATGCATATTCAGCATCACATTAGCATGCCGTCAGCCACAACACTTTGAAAGTGCCATGGTTCACTCACCCATGGCTCATCTACAGGGGGGTCCTTTTTGAAAGGACCCCATCAACATCGAAATCTCCTTATTCCTATCAGCTGACCCCTATGTAGGATGAGCTGCAGACAAGCAAACCACAGCACTTTCAAAGTGCTGTGGCTGGCCTCATGCTAATGAGGTGCTGAATATGCATATCAGCACCTCATTAGTATTCTTCAATTTGGCCATTAGCATGGCCATTTCAAAATTTTTAGTAAGTGTAGACATAGCCAATGTGTTTAGCCGAGAAAGTTTCTACCTGTGTTATCACTTTTGTGAAATGTGTCGCTTTGCAGGGATCAACCCTATTGATTGAAAAAATACAGCAGCTTTTGAAGACTTCTAAATTTGACAAAAATTCTCCTCCTTTCTCTACTTTTCAGTAGATATGTGATTTTCAGAATTCTCCCTTCAGACCTTCCCCTTCATGTTTACAACAATGTGTAGGCTTTATATTAAAATCTGTACTTCTAAAACATGCTGTTAAATACTTCATAAAAATAATAATTTGTTGGAAAGTGAATCTAGAGTAAGAGTCAAGTCCAATTTCTCTGAAATCACTAGGAACTTAGGGTCATGGCCTGTATTTAGTTTAACTTTTCTTCCTTTTTCTAAACAAATACTCTGCACCTGCCCTCTGACATAAGCACCAGACCTCACTGTTGCAGCTGCCATATCTAGTTTTAAGATCTATAGCTCATTCTTGCTGACACCCAAAGGCTTGTAGTGTGTGAACTCTCATTACCGCAACTTCTTTCAGGGACATGGCCATTTTCTTCATAAGAGTAACTCCAGATTTAGGCTGCTCTACTGTCAAGAAACAGGCTAGAGATCAGCCTGTCTCCCATTCGTCTCTAGAACACCCTCTTCTGTCCCACACTCTGCTGTCAGTATTCCAGTTTCTTTGCTTGTTAGGCAGCCCTGAATCAAATCTAATTAATGCAGAGCGCTTGTCTTTCACTATGAATAGGACCCTTCAACTCTACTTAAGAGCCATCCTTTTGCCTCCCCTCTACTCCAGGAGGCATTTCTGCACATATTGAAAGTTTAGTGGAGACTTTTCCTAAACTGGGTCCTGTAAGGATAGGAGTTGAAGTGGATTCACTCTTAGTTTACATTACAAACTCATTTATGTAGATTTAAAGGTCATTGGGTCATCTCCTAGTCACCATTCCATGAACCAACATTCTGAGTGCAGCTGTTAATCATCTTAAAAATGCAAAAGAAAAAAAGGAGGAGGCAGCATTTCATCTCCAATGCCTAGCAATTCATGAAATGTTCTTACTGTAGTTTCCTTCAGAAAAATACAGGTATCATTGGTAAGTTATTAGTCCAAGGAACCTAAACATATGGATCTGTATTTGCTATATTTTTTTTACTTGTTCTGATGACATAGTTCTACACTCTGTGATTATCTTTCAAGATCCTTCACTTATTGCCATGGCACACATTCCTATTGTAAACCATATTTTGTAGGGGGTTACAACTATTCCATAAAATATTTTCCTTGCTGCCAGCATATTTTAAAGAGTCTTAGCCTACGAACAAATTTTAAGTATATTTGTGAAAAAAAACTTCTTATAAGTGTTTTATTCTTCTTATAAGTGTTTTATTTTATTTAAAGAATAAAATTGCAAGGCACGTAGAAGAGCACGAATTGTTGGGCAAAAGTCAGCATGGTTTCTGCAGAGGGAAGTCGTGTCTAACTAATCTATTAGAATTCTTTTAAGGGGTTAATAAACATGCGGACAAGGGGCACCCAGTGGACATAATATACCTAGATTTCCAGAAAGCCTTTGACACGGTCCCACACCAAAGGCTTTTATGTAAATTAGGCGGTCATGGGATAGGAGGAAAGATCCTTTCATGGATCGTGAATTGGTTAAAAGACAGAAAACAAAGGGTGGGAAAAAATGGTAAATTTTCACAATGGAGGAGGGTAACTAGTGGTGTTCCCCAGGGGTCAGTCCTGGGACCGATCCTGTTCAACTTGTTCATCAATGATCTAGAAAATGAGGTAAGCAGTGAGGTGGCAAAGTTTGCAGATGACACCAAGTTGTTCAGGAAAGTCAAAAGCAGAAGGGATTGTGAAGAACTACAAAAAGATCTCAGCAAACTGAGTGATTGGGCAGCAAAATGGCAAATGAAATTTAATGTGGGTAAGTGTAAGGTAATGCATGTTGGAAAAAATAACCCAAATTACACGTACTACATGATGGGGTCAAATTTAGCTACGACAGATCAGGAAAGGGATCTTGGAGTTATAGTGGATAGTTCTCTGAAGACATCCACGCAGTGTGCAGCGGCAATTAGTAAGGCAAATAGGATGTTAGGAATTATTAAAAAAGGGATAGATAATAAGACAAAAGATATCATACGTCCCCTATATAAAACTATGGTACGCCCACATCTTGAGTACTGCGTGCAGATGTGGTCTCCTCACCTCAAAAAAGATATATTGGCATTAGAAAAGGTTCAGAAAAGGGCGACTAAGATGATTAGGGGCTTGGAACGGGTCCCATATGGGGAGAGGCTAGAGAGACTGGGACTTTTCAGTTTGGAAAAGAGGCGATTGAGGGGCGATATGATAGAGGTATATAAAATCATGAATGGTGTGGAGAAAGTGAATATAGAAAAATTATTTACCTTTTCCCATAATACAAGAACTAGGGGACACCAAATGAAATTGATGGGTAGTAGGTTCAAAACTAATAAAAGGAAATTTTTCTTCACACAGCGCACAGTCAACCTGTGGAACTCCTTGCCCGAGGAGGCTGTGAAGGCCAGGACTCTATTAGGGTTTAAAAAAGAGCTTGATAAATTTTTGCAGGTTAGGTCCATAAATGGCTATTAGCCAGGGATAAAGTATGGGGCCCTAGCCTTCAGAACAAGGGCAGGAGATGGATGGCAGGAGATAAATCACTTGATCATTGTCTTCTGTTCTCCTTCTCTGGGACACCTGGCATTGGCCACCGTCGGCAGATGGGATGCTGGGCTGGATGGACCTTTGGTCTGACCCAGTATGGCCATTCTTATGTTCTTATGTTCTTATGTTCTTATTCACTTCTGCAAAGAAACAGCAAGTTTCTGTAGTGTGCGTTTCAAAATGAGCCTCCTTTGTCTAGACATTACATATTATGGGCTTAGTTTTCAAGTAAAGGATCCTTAATGCAGCATCCAGATTTCATTCAAGAATATTTTGTTCATCTGTAGCTGGTTTCACCATACTGATGCAGGATTTGAATATTTTATAGGTTCCCATTTTTGAAAATTGAGAGTCCATTGGTTCATTAGGGTCAATGTCATTTTTGTTACACAACTGACAGTTTATAAAATGTATGGAATTTTGCAAAGACTTTAACTTTTGAAAGTTGACACAATTCTAATCAAGTTGGCAGAATTCTATGAAAATCTTTTACGCAAATACTAATTGAAAGTAACAGAATACACAAGACTTGTCTACCATGATTGTAGTAAGTTGGAGCATCGGAGAAGAATGTATAATTCATTTTGCCCTGGCCTTCAAATCACTTAAGCATATGCATAAGTTCAAGTGCACGGGTATTCCTCCTGCCTTCACTGGAACTACTCAGAAATTAAAATTTTGCACATCCTTGATCATTCGCTGAAGTCTATGGGCCAAATTCTATCATTGAGTGTACCTCAGCTAATGATGAAAAAAATGGAATTTGTTCTTATGAATCTGAAGGTAAAATATGTTAATATTGATATTCTAATTGCAATTGTATTTACATTCAGCTGTGATGCATCTAGTTTGTGTACTTTCCTGTGTAACTTAGCAATATAAACGTGCTTTACCGAATGCTTTTAGATATATTAAGATTATGTAATTAATTATTTGCCATGTTAATTCTGGTACTGGATGTATATGTTATAGTCAGGGACTGGTTCTGAAGCTGATGCAAATCTTTCTGTTGGAGTCAGGCTTTGTATCAGCACCCCAGAAACATGTAATATGTACAAATGGGAAATACAAAGAACCATTGAGAGAAAATAGCCTGCTAGTGTTTACTGAGGAGAGTCCACTGGAAGGAATAGAATCAAATTGTATTTCTTTTTCTTGTTTTATAATATAGTAAACACAAAAAATTACAATTTATGTGCATCTAGCACCTCCAAACATATTCAAGAATCTCGATATAATTTAAAAACATTAACAAACCCTCTCAGCTCATTTTCAGGGGACTTATAGATATTAATATTCCCATTTTTCAAATGAGCAAACTCTATTCCAGAGAAGTCAGACTGTTTCCTTTAATCCACACAGGACATATGTGGCACATCTAGGAATACACTCCTATGTCATATACACAAGGGCATCGCTCTTCCAAGCAGCTATTGATTCATTTGAGGACCAAAGGCACTGACAGGCTATGCCCATTTTGGTGAGGTTTTATTTTCAGGCAAAGGATGACTTTGGTCTGGATTCCAAAAGGCATTTATGTGCTTAATTTTGTTGGAAATGCCTCATCACCTTTCAGAGATGGGCCCTTATTCCTTGAACTCTGCTTAAATCTGTAAACTTCAAATCATTTAACTGGAGACAACAATCCACTGAATTAGATGACATTAGCCATTTGTGTGTACACAGGAGTGTGTGTTTATTAGATTTTTTTCCCTTCCTGTATGAATCATTTTGGATCACTGAATATGATTATTTTTCATTTGTCTTGAAGTGGGATCATCTGAAATATGAAACACTGGTTGCAATTTTCTCTATGCAAAAACATATCCTATAATTCATTACAGGTTGAACCTCTCTAATCCAGAACTCTCTTGTCTGGCAAAATGTATAATCAGGCATGATTTTAGTCAGCCAGATGACCACTCACCATGTGTGTGGCCAAGTTTCCTGTGGTCCCATAAAGTTTGTTGCCAGCCACCAGTCCTGGCTTTCAGTGTTCTATGATGTTATTTCGCTGTAATCTACCTCTAAAGATCTTCTCAGCACCCAGTAAGCAGTAAGAATGTGCTAGAAAATATTGACTTCCCATCGTCCAGCAAATTCTCTCGTCCAGCATTAGTCAGGACCTAAAGGTGCCATACCAGAGAGGTTCAACCTGTAATTACTTTTCTAAGGACAAGTTAATGGGCAGCGTTCGTATTACTGCACAGCTGAGGAGGGTTAAGTATCCTTTCCCTGTTGTGTGACCTGAATGAGCACATGCAAAACTGCAGCTGCTTTGCTCAGGGGTGTTCGGATGTTTTTGATGAGTTGTCCTCCTGTATGAGGACCTCAGAGGGTAGAGCCATGATATCCAGCTACTCCCCACTGCTCCTTGTCCTCACTAAGTGCCCAACAGATTTTCTTTCAAAGGTCCAGAGAGAAGAATGTTGTAACCCTGAAGAGGTATCACATATTGCACCACCCTCACCTTTCATGCTCCACAAGACATTGTGCTTATCTGAGACAGAATGCACTCAATACCCTGAGTTGGTACAGCTCCTTATTTGAAATGTGATTTTAAAAACCATAATCTATTGTCAAGTAAACAGTAATAAATATCACAGAGAAAATTCACTTTCAGGAGGAAAACCATCACAACTCTTGCTTCTTAGAGGAACAACACTCTTAGTTTAAGCCTCTTTTAGTGACATTTTAGTCACTATTCCTTACTATTTTCCATTTAATGGGCCTTTTGGTATCTTTGGTACTAACTGCATAAAGCATACACACTGGGAAAATGATATAGGGCCTCTAACCCATTATTGGTTTTATGATGCACAACCAATCTTCATACAGTGCTGTACTTAGTATTTATCTTTAGCTGTGTGTTTAATGCTTATTATGTTTAAATCTTGTACTAAAGATATTATTATGAAGCAAAACTTCCTCCTATAATCTTCTTTCTATGATTTTATAATTTTTCTGTGCCATTGTGTTCCCACAGGGGAGGAAAAAAAACTATGGAGATAGCTGTGTAGAGAAAAAAAAAAAAAGAAAGATAGTCACTAAGTACTCTGCATATCAACTCTATTTCTCTCTCTCCCAGCCTACACTCCCTATTTTGCAGTCCCTTTCATTTATACACATTTTTGACCATTAGACACCCTTGAATGAATTGTGACTATAGTAGTTAAATCATTTTAACTCCTCCAATGCAACAAGCCTTTCAAGCCATAATTTCTCACTATTACCCATGCAGCTTTTCTCGCCTCATATAATTATTAAACTTTCTCAGCCTCATTGTGTGCAATGTGGAATACATCATCCTAGCTTAATATGCATTCTGTTCAGGCTTGTGGTACAAGGCAAGCAGAATGGAAGGGAGTGTGTTTGCAAATAACCTCTGTTCAGCATGAAAATAATCTAATAGCATCCATGACATTTCAATCATTACTGCCAAATGAGGACACCTTAAAGCCAATAAGATTCAACCTTTTCCCATTGATCAAGTACTGTGGAAGTTAATTGTTGATTTAAAATACGCAGAAGCTCCCACTGGGTTTTTTTTTTCCTTTACCTCATTAAGCCCTGAGCAGACTGCAGGGCTGTTAAGCAAAACTGTGGGAATGATTTTTTGGGGTTGTCTGCCTTGGTGATCCTCTGGTGCAAGTAATTCATATTTAGATGAAATCCATCATTGCAATTGTGTTGATGGACTGGAGACACAGAAAAACTAAAGGGAGCATGAACGAAGGACGCATGTTGGTTTCTCAGCAGCTCTGATTGGGAAAACATCCTTGTTCACTTAAACACATTTTTAAATTCTAAAGGGACCATAAGCACAATGCTAAAGGGATGTACTGAAGGAGGATCGACGTAAGCACATAATTAAGTGCTTTCCTGAATGGAGTCCAAAAACTTGATGGTGTATAAGTTAAATCTTTTCCTTTTGCTGCTTCTTTACCTGCTTTTTTGGCTGTGGCTACTGTTTCATGTCAAAAGTAGTTTCCGTGTGCATTTAGCACCAACACAAAAATATTTATGAACCTTCTTATGGTAGTGTGATGCTTGAGGTGTGTTTCCCACCCAATTAAATACAATGTTTCCAGTTCCAATTGCTTTGCTCAGAAGCACTAGAGATGGGTGTTTGAGCAAAACATGTGTTAGAGAAACCAGTCCCAAGGGAAGAACATTTAAAATATTAAAGATGTAATAACAGCCAGTTTATAGTCCCTAGCTACAACAATGTTACTTGCTTGTTCAAATAGATTGAACTTTTTTAGCACAATATGCTGGGTGAAAATGTTCATGCTGCATCCAGATTCGAAGAAATAAAATTCTTGCGATAGCAATTTGATTTTGTAAAAAGTGGCGCATTAATATATAAGCTGATTGCATTGTTTCTATTCCCTGTATTTGTCACCTGGTAACCTGTATTAGTTTCTTGTTCCTGCATGGGGTCATCATCTTGTCTAAATTGTCCTTTATTCAATAGGTCGTAAATTAGCTGATTAGTGTAATACGTAGACAAGAATTTAAAGTAACTTCATTTAGTACATACCTCAATGAGACTAACTCTTCAATGAAGCACTTTGGCTATGAAAATTCCATGGTGAATTGAAGCTGTGAGGCTGTAAGTTATTATGAGATATGCAGCCCAGAGTGGAAAGCTGGCATAGGTAACAGTGGGGGAATGAGACATCCAAACCCCATAATAATGTAAACACTAGGACAGATCAGAATAGTGCAAGGGCAAGTGGTTCTGAGAGTCAGGAGCAAACAAGTTCACAAATGGACTAAGCTGTCCTGCTATTTTCCTGTTTAAAACAGTACAGCCTACTCTCAGGTGCAATTCTCTTAGGTCATGGTTACACTGTATCCTGTTACATATGAATCCTGAGATAGAAACCCCATGGCTACACACCATGCTCAAAACAGCAGAGCTATTTTGAGGGTGCCATTTGGTTCCCGCTAGGCCTTGTCATGAAATGGGTAGCAGGAAAATAGGCACTTATTTCAAACTTCAGTGCCATCCAGCTGGCACTGAGTTTACATAACTTACCTTAAAATAACTTACACAATTTACTTAACACAAATTGTGTAAGTTATTTTGAGATACGGCTACAGTGTAACCTAGTCTTAGGATATATCTACACAGCATCGTTATTCCTGATAAGCTGTTCTGGAAGAGGTGTTCTGGAATAGCTTAGTCTGAAAAAACACAGCTTCACACAAAATGCTTTTTGAAATAGTTCATCTACACATAATATAGCCTATTTCAAAATACAGTGAACCCTCAATTTAACGGATCCCAGTTTAATGGACTTTGGAAATAATGGGCACTGTCCGCCAGCTCCCCCTCCCAAATAAATGCCATTGACTCACCAGAACCGCTGGAGCTATGGCCAGGGCTGCAGGAGGAGCCACCGCCACAGCTAGGGCCTCAGGAGTGGCTGGGAATAGAGGAGCCACTGGGGCTGGAAGAAGGAAGCATCGTTTCCACGAGAGTATCCAGCCTTGGGTGGGTGATGAGCAGCTCATGGCAGATGAGCCCAGAGGCTCTGTACTATAAACAGTGCACAGAGTCTGCTGCTGAACTCTCTTGCTCGAACCTGGTCTTAAACAGAGTGTTCCTCCTTGGTCTTAGACAGAATGCTCCCTAGTGTGCCTGGAAAAGTGCTTCCAGTCCTGCAGATTTGGATGTAATGGTCTTTTGGCATTAAGGGACTCCCCTTCCCCCATTAGTCCATTAAATTGAGGGTTTACCACAGAGCCTTTAGACACACTATGGCTTATTTCAAAATAGGCTCTCTTCCCTGTCTATACAGCCCTGACTTTGAAATAGGTGCTATTCCTCATGCAATGAGGTTTACCACTTTTGAAATAAGGCACCTGCTATTTCAAAATTATTTCAAAACAGTGGTTGTGTTGTGTAGACACTCGCATAGTTATTTCAAAATAGCAGCTGTTATTTTGATATATCTTGTCTGTGTAGACATAATCAAAGTCCTTTCAGACTACAATTGTAATAGAGTGGGTAACATTATAAATGGATATTTACTATACGAGGTGTTTCCCTTTAGGGTGGCACTTGTGGTATTTCAGATTCTCAGGGGGGAAAAAAACATCAAATGTTGCCATAAATTTAGTTACTCTAGATGATAAGCATCCAGTTTGTAATACTTCCCATTTGATACCTGATCTGTAATGCTACATCATTCAAATCTCTACAGAATTAAAACATACAATTCAAAAGTACACAATGTTTTAGTGTGTTAGGTCACAGTACTGTAACTGTCACTCGTCTTTTTCTGTTGGCAAGTTAGAAAATGGAAAGAATTAAACAAGTATTTACTTCAAGGAGCCTGTGATGTTCTCTGTCAAAATTGCCAAAATTACCCATTCCTATAATGATCAAGTGCCATATTTATTTGATCAAAATAATTATAGGAAAACATGACATTTAAACTTGACTTTTTTTCAATCACTGCTTTCAAAAAGTATCTTATTAAAGACAAATCGATACCATTTCTGCTTTCTTCTGGCAAGAGCTATAAAACCTGAGATAATAGAGTATTTGAAGAACCACAAATCACTTATTGATCTGAGGAATTTAGATCAGGCAGCGAGGAGTGTGTGTTCACATCACAAACTACCATGTATTGATACTGCAGTTGCCTATTTTTCTGCACTTCAGCAATTTCAGGGATGATATAATAATACCGTGAAAATCTGAAAATTCAAAAAGCACTTTTTCATATACTGTGGCTGATGTACAAACATGTGGATAATGAGTCACATAATCACAAAATCATAGTGCTGGAATGGACCTCAGGAGGTCATCGAGTCCAGCCCTCTGCTTCAAGAAGGATCAGCCCTAGATGATGTGTTATCCATTGAATTACGGAACAGAATGGGACATCATGGTACAACAGTGTGGCCAATTCCCTGCTAACTCTTTGACAGTGATGGGAGGAAAACAACACAGACAACTGTATTACAAGAAAAAAGCTTTATTTTTTTTCTCTATTCAGGTGTTCTATTGTCTAGCATTTTTTTAAAGAATGTGTCAACTACTACATGCAACTCAAATTTTAATCTTATCCTCTTTAGATCTTTTGTCAAGGTTACAGCTGTGCATATTTTCTCCTGCACATTAGCTAAGATATTAACTATAAAAATGTTTAGGTAAGACAATTATTGAGTGGTCAGATGTTTGGGTAAGAGATACATGTGTTGCAGTAGATCTGACAACATTTCATCAGTCAAACTACAATGTGTATTCTGTACAAAAAGTATGACATGAGAACATTAGGTACATAATTTTTCTCACAAAACCTGGTTCCCCTATCTGTCTAAACCCACAGATGCCTCATTTTGCCCAAGATCTCATATCTGCCATACCTTCCTACAGGCCAGTACACATGGGGACAGGGTGCAAAGTGTGCAGACACATCCCCTCATGTCCAGTTTCTCTCCCTGCTGTGCTGTGCTTTCAGAGCCTGCAAGGCATGGAGGGGGAACCAACAGTACCCTAAGGGTATGTTCATACTTACTAGTGGGGTTGATGCACCATGATTGATCTTCTGGGGATTGATTTTGCCACGTGTGTGAAGATACAACACAAATTGATCTCTCTGGGCTTGGCCACCTCAGGTACTGTCGGGTACTCTGTGCTGCCACATGGACTAAGGGATGTCAGTATGAGCCCGAAGATCCCTGATATACACCACTGAAGAAAGTCAATCCTGATACATCGATTCTAGCTGCACAAATGGCTTGGCTAGAATTGCATATCTGGGATTAACTTTGATCCCCAGCATAGGCCAGGCCTGAGAGTGGTAGTTCCTTGGTCATTTCCCTGCTTAAAGAGCTGACCCTAGAGCAGGGAAGGGGCTACCTTTCCCAATATCCCCTTAGCAGCTAGCAACAGGAAAGGGAGAGGGATGACCCCTGAATAGCACTTGCGGTGTATGGAAAGGGCTGCTTTAAGGGGTGGCTCTGTGAGCAGAGAATGTGGGTGGACAGAGAGTGGGAGGCTTTGGCACAGCTCTCACTCTCAGAAGACTAGAATATTTTGGAATATCGTTTTTCACTTAAGGTATTACAAGGTCCCACAAGGTAATTTTTTTTACTATGTTATAATACAATCATTTTACCAATTACTATTTCCACTCAAATTTTTTATTGGCCTCTGTTATGAACACTCATTGCATGACTATTTTGGACTCCTTTATATTTTAAAACAATTGCAGTCCACATTTACAAAATACATCCACCCACACAGTAACTCAAACCTGTACAGACCTGTTCCTAGGCCTAACTTCCAGCTCCTGAGGCCTTCTTGCACATTCTTCCCTGAAAATACTGTATCTGTGGAGAGTTTAACGAGCTCAGAAGGGAAACTTCATATTTCTTAGCAGATCCACAGTTGAGGTAGATGCCTTCCAACAGAGGTGAGAACACTGCTGGACAAACCCTTCCTTTTTCAAGTCTTCTGTTTTATACAGCTGCATCTCTACACATGCTTTAGCTCATAAATACCTCTTCAACAAACAGTCCAACTGATTGGCCTGTGTGCATCTCAGGAGACAGAACATGGAAACTACAGAACAAACTGTGTAATCCATAAAATGAGCTTAGTTCTAAGAAGTAAGTAGCTTTTATATCAAGGTCCAGTTTTCACAGACTGGCAAGAGATTAAAGAAATGCTCAGGAGGAAACAAAAACTTTTTTTTCTAGACTAAATTCACACTATTCATTCGATCCAGAGAGAAAAGGGAAGATTCGCAGACAAGTCAACGTTTTTTGATGATATATACAGATAATACAGATCACAACATTTAAAAAAGAACGTCTCAATCAAAATGAAAATACTGTATAAAATATAAGTTCAGGAAAGTGTTCACATAAAAATATTAGATAAGCACCAAATTACATAAACATATTTTGGTAGACAGCATACTGATGCCAGACAATATCATCGATATCTCAGCAACATATCCATATTAGTAAATTCTTTCCTTTTTGCAAGCGAATGAGCAAGTTATAGACATTGGTGGTCAAGAATAAAATACACAATGGCTACATCTACACTAGTCCCTTCTTTTCAAAAGGGGCATGGTAATGAGTGAGGTGAGAAGATGCTAATGAGGCACTACCATGACTATGCAGTGCCTCATTAGCATAAGGGCAGCCACAGTAATTCGAAATTGCCGCCTTTTGAATCATGCGCTGCCCATATAAATGGGGGCATTTTGAAAGGACCCCCAGTCTTCAAAAGCCCCTTTTTCCTATTTGGTTTTCCTTTCAAAAGGCCCCTGACTACACGAGCAGCACACGATTTGAAAGTGGCAGTTTTGGATTGCTGTGGCTGCCATTATGCTAATGAAGCACTGCATATTCCTGGCAGCACCTCATTAGCGTCTTCCAACCTTGCTCATTACCATGTCTCTTTCGAAAAGCAGGGTCTAATGTAGATGTAGCCAATATGTGGTTTAATTATTGGTATTCTGTTGTGTTACGGTGTCTTATTGTTGCAAAATTTCATGAAATATCACCATTTTAGATTGCATCATTTAATAGACAGCTTTTTATATATAATATGCAGCATATGCTTCTGCTATTACTTATAAAAGTAAATCTATTACTGTGATATGTGAAACTTATACATGGTAACCACTTCAGGTACCACTTGTGACCTAGGTGAAAGAATAGAATTTTAAGAAATTCAACTGGAATGCATATTGAAATCCATTCAAACTCTGTTTAGTGAATACATAGTAAAGAAACATATGTGTTAAAAAAGTATTTACAGCACTGAAGATGGGAAAATGTATACTGGATTAGAAAATCGATCTATGAATAGAACTATGCTTCTAAAATAAATGCATTTTTAGTGCCAACCTACTCTCAAAATCATAAAAAGATTGGATTGTCTTACAGGAAATCTGTTAGAGAAACAAAATTGTTGAAGATGCAAAAGTTTTTTTTTTCTCCTGTATCTCATTTTAGTAAATGTTCAGTCTACTGAAAAAGGCAATTTTATCCAGTTATTACAGAGTAGTTTACTTACATGGCTAATTGGCCAATTCAAGCACAAAGAATTCATATTTACAGCTAGCAGTTACAAACAACTGTCCCACAGTGTATTCAAAGCTCAGATGTGTTGTCCACTCTCATCATGCTTATCTTACTGAACAAAGACTGGCTAACTGAAAATGATCACATATAGGCCACAGAGACATCATTATATGATAAGATAAAAGTCTAGAAGGTTATCACTTGGAAATATTTATCTAATTAATTTAGAAACAAAATCTTATCGTCGCATAAACATACAGAATAAAAGCAAATATATGTTGATTTCACTACGAAAACACTTATGTACTAAAGTACCAGAGAGAATTAAACATGCCTATCAAATTAGTTTCATTTCTCTCTATGGTCTGAAGTTGCAAATAAAACACAGTGCATTGTGGGTGTTCTGCAAAGCTGAGATATACTAATTGATGGATATTGTATTTCATCTCTGGACTCTGAATGCTTTCAGAAACTTCTACAATCAATTCAGCAACCAAAAAGTTTAGCTTTCCTGGTTTAGACTTTATTTTCATAGTATATGCATAACTAGGATAGGTTTTATGGGCTACCATTATAAAACCTTTGTGGTAGAACTATAAGTTTTGCCAAAATGAGTCAAATAAAAATTGAATCTCCATCATTTACGATACTTACAAACAGATTGGATAAATATCTAACAGGGATGACATGGGTGGTTCTTGGTCCTGCCATATTCTATGATTCTATGAGTGTATGGCAAATGTACCTTTTGGCAGAACTTCACAGTTTTAACATGTTGTTGACTTTGCTAGGATAGTGGGAAGTAAATTTTTATACCATTCCTTTAAAAAGTAAAGAAAGCCATGTAGATGTTTTGCTAATGAAATTGGCAGCTCATGGTTAAAATGAGATTTTATTGTAGAGCAACTAATAATGGTGCAGTAATTAAAAAACAGTGTTGTCCCCTATTGTCCTCTCTAAGTTTTCCATCCATGGGTGGAATAAATTTTATTATATGCCCCAAGGCATGCATGGATGTGCACAACCAAGAGAAACTCATTCTGCCCACTGTGGACCGTTGTGGCGGATCTACTAATCAGCTGGGTGGCATCTGGATCTCTGTTGGATGGCCTCCCAAGCGCTCAGCTTACAAGGAACACTGCGTGTCCCTCTCTCCACTGAAAGAAATGCAACTTTTGGAGGCAGATGAGAGAAAGAGCTTTGCTAGTAGAGGAAAGTAAGCCATGCACCCACTTGGGAGTAGAGCAATGAATCACTATGAAAATGCCCATTGATGCCAATGGGAGTCAATTAGAGTAAGAAGGACTGCTATACCTGATCAAAGCAAGCATCCATCTAGCTTTGTGTCATGCTGAAAAAGTAGGCTACACCACATAACTGCTCCTGGAGGAAGATTTTTCCCGACACCATGCAGCTGATGATAAGTATGATATTATTATGAAGTAACTACGTTAGCTTATAGTGTGCATTACCAAATGTTCAGGATATTACAACCAGCAGTAATTCAAGAAACGTATGGGCCTCACCCTATAAAGCATTAGCCTAAGCAGTTATAAGGCTGTTAGGTCTTTGAGCCTTAGCATATGTAAGTTGACAAGAATCAAATGTTATTTTCCTTATTTTGCAATATGTAGTTTTGCTGAGATCTTGCATTGAAACCTGATCAATCACCACAAGAAGTCATAGCTGGGGGTATTTTGAAATGGGAACATTAGTATAAGAACAACCACAACATTTTACACCACTCCTGTCTGCTAACATAAGAAGAAACGGGGTGCTCAGAGGGAAAAGGCATGGTCAGGATGTCCCAAGTCAGCTGTGTTTCCCCTCCCTCCACGCACCTGATAGATTCTGTAGTCCAATGTGCGTTACGCAGTGGCGCATAAATTACATGAAAGAGCACATTCTGCATTCCTAAGAGAAGTAGAATGCATGCTAATACTCTCATCTGCTAAGTGCTATTCACCATGAATTAGTGCAATAAAAATAGACTACATTTGCTTAAGGCCTGATTCAGCAAAGCTCTTAAGCAGATACCTTCATTTAGCATGCTTAAGTCACTCCTATTCAACAATGTACTCAATAAAATAAATGGAAATACTCTGCCTTTAAAGCTCCAAAGTACATCCCTGACACTTAAAAACACACTAAGTCTTAACTAAAGTGCTGCATGAAGGCCCTACTGTTCTACTGTTTTTTCTGCTGGCATGGAATTTGCTAATACTGATCCTCAAGTTAGTACAGTGAGACTGTGTCTACACTGGAGCACAAAGTTGATTTTAAGGGAATTAGGTCAATTTTATAATTTACCTGTCTTCACCACAAATACCATTAGGTTGATTTTAAGGACTCCTAAGTTTGACTTTTCTACTCCAGCTTTTTCACATGACCATCACTTTCATCTCCACTGCTCTCCAGGGCTGCGTCTACACGTGCACGCTACTTCGAAGTAGCGGCAGTAACTTCGAAATAGCGCCCGTCACGTCTACACGTGTTGGGCGCTATTTCGAAGTTGAAATCGACGTTAGGCGGCGAGACGTCAAAGTCGCTAACCCCATGAGCGGATGGGAATAGCGCCCTACTTCGACGTTCAACATCGAAGTAGGGACGTGTAGACGATCCGCGTCCCGCAACATCGAAATAGCGGGGTCCTCCATGGCGGCCATCAGCTGGGGGGTTGAGAGATACTCTCTCTCCAGCCCTTGCGGGGCTCTGTGGTCACCGTGGGCAGCAGCCCTTAGCCCAGGGCTTCTGGCTGCTGCTGCTGCAGCTGGGGGTCCGTGCTGCATATACAGGGTCTGCAACTAGTTGTTGGCTCTGTGTATCTTGCACTGTTTAATGAAAGTGTGTCTGGGAGGGGCCCTTTAAGGGAGCGACTTGCTGTTGAGTCCGCCCCGTGACCCTGTCTGCAGCTGTGCCTGGCTCCCTTATTTCGATGTGTGCTACTTTGGCGTGTAGACGTTCCCTCGCTGTGCCTATTTCGATGTTGGGCTGAGCAACGTCGAAGTTGAACATCGACGTTGCCAGCCCTGGAGGACGTGTAGACGTTATTCATCGAAATAGCCTATTTCGATGTCGCAACATCGAAATAAGCTATTTCGAAGTTGGGTGCACGTGTAGACGTAGCCCAGGTGATCAGGAAGAAGGAAACAAGAAGCAGGAATCTGCCTGGGCTCTCTGACTGCCCCCTGCACCACACAGCTGCCAGGCTTTCCGGTTCAACCCACCACCACACAGCTGCCACCCCACCACATGGCAGCTGGGTCAAAATGAGGTGAACCAAAATAACACTATCAAAATGAATCATTTTAACAATACCAAAAACAACTTTTCATTTGCTCCAATTTGAAACTTTTCTGATTTTTATTTCTGCATTTTACATCTCTCAGTACTGGCCCGCTAGCCTATAATGGCGTGTGCCAAGGGCAGGCTGTAGAAAAGTGGTGTGAAAGTGCATTTGTGCAGTTTGTTTTCAATGGGAGTGGGGAGTGAAGGCAATACACTCTGGAATGATGATAAAAACAAAAAATCAGTCAAGTAGCACTTTAAAGACTAACAAAATCATTTATTAGGTGAGCTTTCGTGGGACAGACCCACTTCTTCAAACCATAGCCATACCACACCAGAAAGATGATATCGGACATCCACAACCACTTGTGGCACATTATTTTTCCCTGACACACTGGCACAGAAACCCAGAGTGCAACAGCCAGAAAGCAACTGTGTGATAAGTACCCACACTGCATGGCTGACAAAGTCTAACTTAGCAAAGATAATGGGAACACACTATGCCATCTTTCTAAACGTGTGGACACTCACCATTGACTTTATAAAATCTAGTGGTATAAAGCTGACTTTACTAATTCCACTTTATTTCCTAGTATGGACATAGCTTAAGTCAGATCCTAAGGTGGTTTGTGTTAATGTAATCCTATTGATGTCTTAATGGTGGGCCAAGCATGTTTCATCCTTTTAAGACAATATCATATAGAGCAAAATGTAAAATTACAATAACCAACCAAAATGCAAGGGCAGTACCATTTTAATTAAACCTAGTTTGAATTTATTGTCTTGGAAAGTTAAGCACTAGCTTGTGAGACTGGGTTTCCAAGTTCTCACAGCTCTAATTCAGATTTGTTTCAATATTTTATTTTGTGGTTTACCGCTATTATTACTGCCAACTCCCTAACAATATTTTGCAGTGTCTTGGTTTCTAATAAACACATTATGGATATTCTGTAATAGCTAGAAAAACATGAAGAAAAACAAAATCATAAGATTGATAGGCACAGTTACCTAAACAGCTACATAACTCGACAACACAACCATTAGAAAAACAACAAAATAACCCAAATGACAGATATGAATTTGTAAATCTCAGTAAAGAGTAAGTTATAAACAAGAACATGACTGATCTGAAATATGTTCCTCATGATCACTGCCATGGGCATCTCTGTTACTTTGAGTATAAATCAGAATTGTGAAGCAAGGATCTCTTGAATAAACTTATATTTAGTTGATGCTTCAGGCCTGATTCATAAATGACCCACGGCCCTGTACAGAGTAACCAACCAGAGCCTGCAACTCCAGAATCAGGGTCATGAATGTGCCATTACATCTTTCATGGGTAACAAAGTTAATTTATTCAAAATGTCTGAAACTTTCAGAGCTATGTTCTCCTTGCTGACTCACATCATCATTATTTTCTTCAAAAGTATTCGCCTCTCTTTCCAAAAGCTGCACAGCCAGACATCAGTGGCAGAGCTGTACATGGTAAAAGAATAATTAACCTGAAGGACTAGTTCTTCTCTTCACAAATATGTCCAGCTCCCCTGAAACCACTGAATTTGGCTTTACACTGGTCATGTGCATGGAGGGAGATCAGACTTGTTTCAAACAGATCTCTGTCACTCACAAAGGAAAATTGATTCTTAAAAGTGCCAGGCATTCTGAACAAATCAGTGCTCCCATATGTCAGTGTTAGCAATCTGTTATGCAGCTATGTGAAACAGTACCTCCAACAGATGTAGTATCTACTGAAGACGAATGTTTTACACAGGAGATCTTTGTTTCAAAATGCAATTTATGGGAAAAGTAGAGCTGCTGCGGATGGTGAAGAACATGTTGCAAACTATTTATAACCTGGGTTAATTTCCTACATTCTTATACAAAAAAACCTGGGCTTTCCATTCATCAGAGTCGTAATTTTTCAGCAAAGCTTGCAAAAAATACTTGTCCCTTTTTATATGCATATCCCTGGCAACCAAAACCTGATATTTCCACAGAGCGCTGAAAAGCACTACTGAACACAAGCTACATTGTAAAGCAAGGAAACAAGGACTTGATCCAATACCCTTTGAATCAATGAGCGCCTTTGGTTCCTGTGGGCTTAGACCAGGTCTTGAATCCTAAGACAATATATATTTTCTGGATCAATAATTTTTCTTCACAGAATTGCTTTCACACCAAAAAGGGAAATGGTCAAGTGGACTCAAAAATATTGTTGGAAGCTGAATTGAAAAGAATTGAGTGTTTTGTCAGCTGGGATTTTGAACAGTGGGAAAGAAGTTGATTTCTGGGAAATATTTGTATGCTAATCTTTTGTAAAAGCATTTGATTTCCTCCTAAAGCAAAATAGCTGGCCCAGGACATACTCATGACTCTACTATCAGATTTGCAAATGATTATGCTCTGTGGTTAGATGATGACTACCACACAGCCCTGAATGTAGGGAGATGGCTAAGATGCATCATAGTAGGTGTAGCCCTGAAGGCACTGTGGATCAGAGTCATGACTCAGAGACCGTGTCTACACTACAAGATAAATTTGAATTTAATTCAGTTAGCTGGATTTTGCCACATGACTGTCATCACTGTAAAGACCATTAGCTAGATTTCGGTGCGCTAATCTCAAGCTTACAAAATCACAGTTGCCTGAAGGTACAGCATCAAGCTCGAATTCAGAAGTACAATTAAAGGCAGGTGTGGAAGTGCCACATCTTAAAAAGTGAATTAATTAGCCTCCAGAGGTGTCCTGCATGTATCCCACAATGCCCCTCTCTGGCCAGTGCTCTCCAGTAACAGGAAGATCATGAATTTCCAAGCAGGAACAATGAGCCTTTAGCTGTGGGCTCGTGAGTATAAGAGCCTGAGAAATGTCTTTCTTTCTTTCAGTACTATTAGCACTGTGAGTACACCTACCCATTCAAATAGCCCCTGCAGGGAGTTCATGGCTCTGTCTCTGTCCTTGCTATTTTTTTCAGCACTGCCTGGTGCTAGCCCATGCCCTGCTGTACCATGTGTGAACAAGGCTGTGCTGGGGTCGTGCTTCCATAACACACTGAGAAACTTCTCAGAGGGTTACATGTGTTTGCGAACCCCTTTCTTTCCCCCACAGGTACCACACAGTCTGGGTTTTTCCTGTGCTCAGCCGCATCATGTGGGTAGCCTCCCCCCACTTAACCCAATGAAAGGATGTGCCTTCCGTTTGGTGCTGATAATGCTACCAGTCGCATGTTTAGGGGTCCAAAGGCAGGAAAAATATTATGGGCTTTGCAGCTGCCATGTGGAAGTCTCCCCTGGTGGTAAAAATATTGGTGGTTTGGCTGCTGCGGTGGAGAAGTCTCCCCCAGTGGTTAAGATAGTGGGGGCTTTGCTGCTGCCATGGGGAAGTCTCCCCTAGCCATTAAAGGGCTTTCTGCCACTGAGGAAGGACCACCTGAATTGGCCCTCCCTCCACTGACCCACCCCACTCTTGGCCCATTCCAGGGCTTGCTGCAGGGGGGACACCAAAAATTCTTTTTTCCTGCACTTTTCTATCCTCTTTCTTCTCACTTTAAAGAACAGTCTGGCACCCTACATTATTTTCAGGGATCAGATGTATGCGATGATGGGAGGTAGAACACTCAGTGGCTGGCCAGTTGAGACAGTCAATGTACCAGCACTAGCAATATCTGTATAAAAAGTTGGGAAACCAAAAATTCTTTGTTCCTACACTTTTCTATCCTCTGTCTTCCCACTGTCAAATACAGTCTAGACCCCTGTAGTATTTTCAGGGATCACATGCATGCAATGATGGGAGGTGGTACACTCAGTGGATGACCAGTTGAGAACACAGCCTGTGTGAGCAATGTAATGGCATGGAAAAACAAAAATTCTTTTTTCCTAGACTTTTCTATCCTCTTTCTTCTAAGTTTGAGGGTTCCTGCATTATTTCCAGGGATCGGCATAGTTTCAGGGATCGTGAGGGCAATGAGGAAAATGCAATGTGGGAAGATGAGGTCAAGACAAGCAAACATACCCAGAATGTTATGGGGATGAGGAAACTGTAGGATAGCTTCCCACAGTGCACTACTGCAACAGTCGATGTTAGCCTATGTGTGTGTTTGGCAGCAATGACTCAACTTTGTGGGGAGCACATGGGAAGTGAGGGTGGTCAAATTGAAACTTTTAAATTCTAGAATTAGAAATTCACTATAAATAAATTCAAATTTACCTCATAATGTAGATGCAGCCTGAGTCACCTCTACTTCCTCTTTGCTTTTGTGATACAGTAACTTTCTGCTAGACTACACCAGCAGGAAATTACTGCTTGGCTGTCTGAGCCAGCTTGGGTGCTCTGGACAACAAAATAGTGTGACTAAACTCATGTTCTCTCCATTTCCTCCCCATTACTCCTGCTCCACCATCCACCTGCACTGGGGAGGAAGTTGGCAGGCACTGGTTCTTGTTACTCATGAGAATCTGGAACCAAAACCTTTGTAGGTAGGTAAAGGGAGGTCACTTCTTCTTACCCTCTTGCTTGGGTGGAAAGTCAGTCACCATATAGATTTTAGCAAACCCCTTTGTAAGGTTGTCAGCTCCAGTGCTGGCAGGGACAGGAGAGAGACTCTGTTTCACACATGCTGATCTCCAGCTCCTTCCCTGTGCCAACAATGGCATAGTTTTGAGATAGTGTGCAGTAGCATGCCTCAGCGCAGCTGTGAAAACAGGCTGATTGCTGCTCATGATTACATTGAGAACCAAATTTGCTATCAACTCTCACAGGTGAAAATTCAGTGCATTTTTTCCATCTACCACTTAACCTCTGAAATGCAATACATTTGCAGAAAAAAAGTCTAATAATTTGGAATACACTGACTGTATTCCTTGGTGTACTTTTCTGCATCCCTGGTGATCAATGTAAGTATTCTATCAGATTCAAGGCTGCAATATACTTTAACAACCTAACTACAGTGGGTTCATCTTATCTTATCCTAGTTTCATTCCTGCTCAGCAGGGTAAGTTAAACTGTTCCTAATGTGGTGACTAAAGTAATGAAACTACCACCATCAAAATATTTACACTCACATTTTTATATCATTATACAGGCACTTTCATCTAGTTGAGAAACTAAGTCAATTTGGCAGGAGCCCTTGTGTCAGGCTTATGAATTGAATGAGAGAATGAATCAAACCCACACAGCTTCATTGTATTTAGCTGAAAGATACAGTACGCACCTGGGCTTTGTGGTCTGGCCCCAGCTCTGGAAATGACAGTAATCTCTACAATGGCCAGCCAGCACATTTCCAGAAAAACTACCATGAGTCCCTTCAACATATACTTACTGCTGTGGTGTCTGAGTAAGGCAAGTAGAGCTAGTCCAGGGAAACTGGTCCCCATACTCTTCAAAGATACTCAGAGATCACAATCTGAATGAGCACAGTGCTCACATGATATGAAGAGTAGACATTTTTACTAATTGCCAAAATAGAGATAATTTGAATAATCTTGTAAATGCTGCTGAAGAAAAATCACTGGTCTTTAATAAAACCATCATACTCCCCATAAAAAAAGCATTAAAAGATAGCCAGCACAGTTCCATAGAAAGGTTCCAGATCTGATGTCCACAACTAATGCTCTCCTTATATATGGAAGCAGTGCCCGTGATTTCAGTGAGATGATTCTTTTGAGTGTGGTGAGTAGGATTTAATCCTTGCTGTAGCCAGTAAGACACAAAAGCCTCTTGAGGCAAGGAGCTGGTTTCTCCTCCCATATACCAGTTTTATATCAGGGTTTCTTCCTGAATTTAAGCTAATTTAGTCCCAATTTGTAGTAGTCTGGGTGGAAACAAAATCAGGCTCTGTACACAGTCAAGGTGTGCTTTGAGCCTTTCCCATTCACCGCAATGTTCCCTGAAGCTTTGTCCCAGCAAAACCCTTATTCACATGCTTAGCTTTAAGCTTATGACTAGCGTTACTGAAGTAAAATGGAAGCCAAAGTAGGAATTTTTCACATGCTTATAGTGATCAGGTGGTCCAAGCATTGACTCTGACTACAGTGTATGTCTCTTGTTGAGGGTGGGTTACAATATTATATAGCCCATTAAAAATCAGTGGAAGTTTTGCCTTAACAGCATGACAGAGATATGGTCCCATGACAAAGGTTGATATGTGCTGGTATGTGCATATAAAAGGATTGTGGCATTTATGGGTGGATAAGGAGGTGTTCATACCCACAATTTTTACCATTTCACCCTCTATGGCTACGTCTACACGTGCAGCCAACATCGAAATAGTCTATTTCGATGAATAACGTCTACACGTCCTCCAGGGCCGGCAACGTCGATGTTCAACTTCGACGTTGCTCAGCCCAACATCGAAATAGGCGCAGCGAGGGAACGTCTACACGTCAAAGTAGCACACATCGAAATAGGGATGCCAGGCACAGCTGCAGACAGGGTCACAGGGCGGACTCAACAGCCAGCCGCTCCCTTAAAGGGCCCCTCCCAGACACAGTTGCACTAAACAACACAAGATACACAGAGCTGACAACTGGTTGCAGACCCTGTGCCTGCAGCATAGATCCCCAGCTGCCGCAGAAGCAGCCAGAAGCCCTGGGCTAAGGGCTGCTGCCCACGGTGACCATAGAGCCCTGCAGGGGCTGGAGAGAGAGCATCTCTCAACCCCCCAGCTGATGGCCGCCATGGAGGACCCAGCAATTTCGACGTTGCAGGACGCGGATCGTCTACACAGTCCCTACTTCGACGTTGAACGTCGAAGTAGGGCGCTATTCCTATCTCCTCATGAGGTTAGCGACTTCGACGTCTCGCCGCCTAACGTCGAAGTTAACTTCGAAATAGCGCCTGACGCGTGTAGACGCGACGGGCGCTATTTCGAAGTTGGTGCTGCTACTTCGAAGTAGCGTGCACGTGTAGACGCAGCTTATATGTACACAGAAAGCCTTCTGTCCTGTACTGTGGCCCTGCACAGGAGCCAGACACAGGTAGGCAGGGAAACACAGGGATATATAGAGCTAGGACTGCTAGCCTTCTTAAAGGTGTGTGAGGGGAAATGGGTTGCAGAGCTGACCATGCTTGTGAGTGAGAGTTTAGAAAAACTGAGACAGAATTAGGTTTTTCGCATGCCAATCTCACCATACCCTGCGTACTGCAAGGATACTGCAGGGATACCCCTTAAGCCAAACACAATAGATTTTGTTATCCATCTACCCATATTCTTAACTCACTTCTATTTTTTCTCTGTGCATCCTAGTAGTTTGTCAAGTAGATCAGACATCGACAGTGATGTTGTTATTGTTGTAAGACACAGACCAAATGCAAACCTGTTGTCAGTAAAACTTTGCCAACTTTAATGAAGATGCACATGTGTTCACCAGGACCAAATTTGGCTCTGTGTTTCTTCTCAGGTAACTCTAATTCATCTTATTATTGAACAAGTGATTCCACAAGAAAACAAAACAAAAAGATACAGTGAAAATGAAAAAGAAAAAGTAAAGGAGATGAAGAGAACATGGCAGGGATGCTTAGAGACATTTAAAAAATAATAACACCCCCCCACCTCAGCCTTTAAGTAGACTTGCTGAAAGAAAGAAACAGATATAAGAAAACACAACAGAGTTCTAATAGTTAAGAAGAAAGACCTCCCCCCCCTCAAAAAAAAACAAAACAAAAAAAGTTTCTCTTCAGTTTTGAAAAGGCTTCATGCAGTATCAAAGCTCTAGGAAATGGAATATTTTTAGGGTCATATTTTTCCACTTGGACCACTGGTAACAGCAGTCTGGAAAAGGTTTTGTGAGAATCATGAACATGTATTGTCATTTAAAATGATCATTTATAACATTCTGTTGTTGGCACTCCACAAGAAATATTGTTAACTGCATGAATGGATGGACTTCCCCCACCCCCCGCAAACAGTAACAGTATTTCATGGGTATTTATTTGTTTTATTACAAGTAAAATAACTTCAGTCTTAAAGACAAACTGTAAGAGGGGGGAAAGAGATTGACTATTCATTGTTATCTTCCAGCATCTCACAATTTCTAACCTAGCAATTTATAGATTTGCTTTATATTCACCAGGCTTTCATCAAACTGCAGTCAAACCCTGGTACCATTTAAAAAAATCAATAGGAGTCTTGACATTAACTTCAAAGACACCAAGATGTAGCCCAAGGTGTGTTCCAGGAGATCTTAAAAAACAAACCCTCTTTCCAAGTTTTTCAGTGTGGTTTCCATGAAATTTATTTATTTAGTTAGTTAGTTATTGTGGGGGGCGGAGGGGTTAATCTAATGCTGGTCCAGCTGCAGCAGCCTTCTCTACTTTTAGCAGGTTGACGATAATTTCTGCAAACCATCTAAGGACCTTTGAAGCCTAAGTCCAGTTTGCATTAACATCGTCCTGTTTCACATTGGGCTGTTACAGCCCAGCACTTTCATGTGTGCTGCACCTTGGACTATAGGCAGTGATCTGCAGTGTTCACCAAAGTGCTGTGCTGTAAGTGTCCCATGCGGACTCTGCTAGCAAAACCAAAAAAGCACCCAGTTCAGGCTAGCACGGTCCAATTTGATGAGAACTATATTCTTGCAGACTAGATACTTTTTAGTGTGCACAAGCAGTGTACTCTCAGGGCAGTTACAGCAGAGAACGTGGTGCACTTAAATTCATACCCCCAGAGTATGAACTTTAGCATCATTCCAGGCATAGGGAGTTGAAATTTTCATATTTAAGCAATGTAGGTGCTTTTGAAAGTCTCCCTAGAGATGAATGAGCAGTTTTAGGCACCACCCAGAGTGGCTGTCACTCGTTCAGTGTTACACGTGAAGGGCTTGTCTATACACACATTAGATGACTGATAAGCTTGTGGGAGGGAGTGAAATCTATTCTACATTACCAAGCTAACTTCTAAATGTTGAGCAGACCCATGCTCTGAAAGTTCCTTACTGCTCTTTGTTCTAATGTCATCTGTGGCAGAGCTGGGAGTGCGGTTTCCCGAGTACCCCTTCCACAACTATAGATCCATAGAACAGGAAGGCACCTTGAGGATATTAAGTCCAGTCCTCATTTCCCATGGCAGCACCAAGCACCATCTAGAACCTCCCTGACAGGCGTTTGTCTATACCGCTCTTAAAAATTCTCCAGTGGTGGAGATTCCATAACCTGCCAGGGTAATTTATTCCATTTCCTAATATCTGATCTAAACCTTCCTTGCTGCAATTTAAGCTCGTTACGTCTTGTCCTATCATCAGAGGTTAAGGAGAATACTTTTTCTACTTCCTCCTTGTAACAAATTTCTAGACACTTCAGAATTGTTATCATGTCCCCAATCAGTCTTTTCTTTTCCAGACTAAATGAATCCAATTCTTTCAATCTTCCTTCATATGTCATGTTTTTTTAGATATTTATTCATTTTTTATTGCTCTTCTCTGGACTTTTTTCCAATTTCTCTGCATCTTTCCTGAAATGTGGCACCCAGAACTGAACACAGAACTCCAGCTGAGGCCTAATCACTTCTGGAAACAATGTATTGGACATACAGCTCCTGTGCAGTATCACCAGGCCCTGCATCTTCCAGTGAAGCAAAACTACTTGGGTTACTTTTCACAGCACTCTGTAGCTGGAATGATATGGAGGTTGGCCATGGTTCAGCTCAGAAAAAGAGATCTCACATCTGACTGACTGACTGCATCTGCCACCAAAAAATGGGAAATTAAAGCCTTATCAAATTTTGAATGAAAGCTTTACATTTTAGAAGTCAGCTTTCTTAACACCATCCTTTTAAAATATGCTCTGTCAACATTGGCTGTATGGCATACACAGTAGACATGAAATTAGAAAACTACTAAATATTATCATTAATGCTTTCCTGGTACATACAAAATACTTGAATAAATGACTATTTCAGTCCCCAAAAACAGAGAATCTCTAAAACAACTTCTTTGT
The DNA here is from genome assembly GCF_033958435.1 of Carettochelys insculpta. Lineage (NCBI taxonomy): Eukaryota > Metazoa > Chordata > Testudines > Carettochelyidae > Carettochelys > Carettochelys insculpta. The sequence goes on along the minus strand of NC_134145.1, from coordinate 26,342,398 downwards.
CTAAATGTCATAATTACATTTAATGATTCTATCCCTTTATCATGCCAAAGATTTAGCAAAGATTTAAATAAAAAAGCATAATGGGCTATAATTATTGTAATCTATCTGTAGATATTATTTTAAAAACCATTTTGAAGGGGGAGTGTGTTTTAGTTACTTGTACGGCAGAATAGCTGCTGAGCTGCATTCATATTCCCCTGCTGTAATCATGAATATATGTAGTTCAACAGATTCTGCTTAGTGTCAGCAGCAAGGAATTTCTCATTATGTACACACAAAGGAATATGTGAAGAAGAGCTCTATGTAAGTTTGGAAACTTGTCTCCCTCTCACCCTCAGAAGTTGGTCCAATAAAAGATATTATCTCACCCATCGTGTCTCATATAAAATAAATTACAGTAAAATCTCTGTTATCCGCATCCCCCACCCAACCCAGGGAGCTGGAGATGCTGGATAATCAAATGTGCCAGATATCTGAGTGTGAGCCCATGGCAGCCGGCTCTGGCTGACTAACTGACACCAAGGCAGCCAACCCAGACAGCTGCAGCATGCTGGTTAACAAAATGTGCCAGTTATCTGAGTGCTGGATAACCAAGCTTTTACTGTAAAAGACTCTCATGTTGCTAAACTCCCCATGCCTGCTCTTGGGCATTATTTAACTATGTTTGAAATTCTGAGGGACAGAGCTAAAGCAAAAAGATTTAGAATACACCAACAAGCATATCCTTTGCTTGACTAGTCAACTGGTGTATTACATACTTCACAGTTTATCACAGTGGGTATTCCGATCCTGACCTGACTCCTGGCATGGAGAATCAACAGCGGCAGTCTCCATACCTTTACAGAGTGGCCTGTAGGCAAGGGGTGGACAGTGAGCAAGCCTGAGAGCTGGACATGGTTCACTAGTGTTAGCCCTGGGTGGAATACCAGATGATTTATTGACCTGCATATCTGCAGGTACGGCCACTCTCAACTCCTGTTGGCCATAGATGACCGTTCCCAGCCAATGGGAGCTGCTGGAATTGATACGTACCAGGACACCACTTCCCGCATCTCCTGCTGGCTGAAGATTTGTGATCCAGGGCCAATAGGATCTGCAAGTGGCCATACCTGCAAACGCACAGGTATTTAAAGTTTCTGATGACCCATCAGGGCCTAACCCTGGGGAACTGCATGAGCCAACGATTGCCCACCTGCAATACAGAGTGTGGCAGAGCGGAGACTGCATACGGCAAGATCCTCATGGAGGGTGAACACTTTGGGTATTGGCTAAATGCCTTTTTGTTCCCCTCCTCGGCTCACAGAGGATGCAGCCCGACAAGCTGGATAGGCAGCTGGAGCTCGTTAGGAGGCACCCAGCAACAGAACCTAATCAAGCACCTGGGACCAGCTAAGGCCTGCGGGCTCCCTATGAAAGGTTTCCCCAGGCAGCAGGGGAAGGAGTGGAGAGGTGCACAAGGAGGAGAGAGGCTGGAGGTGAGAGCAGAGCGGAGCAGTGGAATGCAATGAGGCACAAGGGGGAAGGTACCAGAGGGAAGTGGTGGGTGAAGTGGACCAGGCAAAGGTCTCTGCGGGAGGACAAGAGCAAAAGCCCCACCAGCTACCTCCTCTCTAGGGTCCCTGGGTCAGAGTCCCAAGTAGTAGGCAGGCCTAGACTCCCCCCGCCATTCCCCTGGAGGGCTGCCCTGCTTGGGAAACTGGAGCAGGCCAAGACCTGTGGAGGGGGCCTACTCCACCCCTGCTCAAGACTGGCTTGTGATAAGAATGGCTCGGCAAGTGGAGACCCTCACCTTTGGGAAGACCCAAGGCAGAAAAGGGGTCTCTGTAAGTCCCTGAGGCACATAAGAAACTGCCAGGAAGCACAGAACCCCTAGGAGACTGACAAGGAATCTGTCACAAGAGGTCTTTGAAAAACCTTCCTCTATTTAAAGAGAATAAATAGCAGAAAGTCTTTTTTAAACGCTAAAGCTTTTTTCCATATGAACAAAGAATCATAGAAGATTATGGTTGGGAGAGACTGAGGAGGCCATCTAGAAGTGTTCCTTCTAATTATTTCCATCTATGGGTAGAATAAATTTTATTATGTGCACCAAGGCATTTGTAGATGTGTACCACTAATAGAAACAGGTGCTGGCTGTGTGCACTCTGCTAGTCCACTAGGGAGCTTCTGAATATCTCCTGGGAGGTGTTCAACTTACAGGGCACACTGCTATGTAGTCCAACACCTGCCTCAAATTTGGACTGGATCTCAGGTCTGTTCATCCCTGAACTCAAAGATGAGAAATAAACTAAAGTCAACACAATCAGAAATAAAATATGATGATCCAGGTTCTACTGTAAATTATATGTTTATTAATCTAATGAGACTATGTGGTTTGCAATATGTTTCAAATGAACTTTGGGTTGATATCAGACATATGCTCAGCCTTCAGTATGTCTCAAACTACTGGACACTGTTTTATTGGTGAGACATGTTTTGTGAGTATAAATGAAAATGAAAACCCTTATTGGTTGATCGTTTGAAGAATGTTAAGGATAATGAAGCAATCTTCATTTTTATGTTTGGGAACAGTAGGAAAATTAGCTGCCAATGTACATAATGGTACTAATGAAAGGTGCCAAGATGTATTGCATTTTTTTGAAATTATGTATTGAAATATGCTATCAGGTTTCTGTGATTTTAATCCTCCAGGACATACATGGGAGGCAAAATAATTCTATTTCCATATTGACCAGGTAGATTTTCTTTAGGCATATTATTACTGTAGCTACAGTAATATGATGTTACCCAGGGTACAGTCTGGACTGTTGAACAGCAGTGACCCTTTTACTTTCTGATGCCATTTACATTGTTTTGCTGTCTGAACACCTACTTCTGGCCTGTTCACACAGCCTTCAGCTTGTAAATTCACTTCCAACTAAATGCATGAGCATTCTGACCAGTTACGCATGGCAATACCTGCAAGCTCTCAAGTCCCAGCCATGCTCCCCAGAATCATGTGTCTTGTGCTTTTCAGCAACTTTATGAACAGCACAAGCTCCTGGAAATTCTGTCATTACATCAAAGAAAAATGATATTGCAACAATTTTGTTATCCCAAATGGAGTCTCCCACACATTGTAATCCAACCACATTAGTTAAGATAAAATAATATGTTTATTAACTACAGAAAAATAGGTTTTAATTGATTACAAATAATGACACATTAAAGTTAGAACTGGTTACAGAAAAAAGTAAAAATAATACACAAGCTCATATCTAACTTAACTTGCTGAGTGAATTTAAAGCAAAATTTTTCCTCACCCTGTGCTTGGTCTTTCTTCATCCTGGGATCACTCCCTTTTGGCTTAGTTCTTTGAGAGGCATTGCAGTGATGAACAGAGATCTGGGAAGAAGAGAGGCTAAGTGGAGACTGCTGTCTCATACTTTTGTAACTTCTTCCCTCTTTCCAGGATTACTCCCAGCTGAGATGTACGAGACAAGCAGTCTCTTGAGTGTGCGTGAGCTTTGAAATGCTCCTGTGATCCAATTTCTTATTCACACTTTCCTCTGGGGGAAGAATGCTGCTTAACCATCTGATAGTTTTTTTAATAGCTCACTGAGGCCAATGTGTCTTTGTCTCTGAAAAACTGATTTGTTGATGTTACCAAGAATTACAACATATTTCAGTAACAACCACTGTTAGCCGGTGGCTGGGCAATGTGCGGTGAGGTACCAACTATGCCCTTATTACCATCCGAGTTTTTAACTGCTAGAGCAGGGAGCTCCTAGCACTCTCACCTATGGCCAGGCTGTGGAAACCAAACGGTTCAAGTTCTTTTGATTGTGCCGGCTGTGTTGCAATGACAAAGAGTAACAGCAGTCAGGCTTAGATCTTAACTAGTTACAAGTTTATTAAGCTACAGTTATAAGCGTGTGGTTACACAAGGCTATTGTCTACTTCTTATATGCTAGCAGAGTACAGGTGTTAACAGGTTACATTACAATTCAATACCACGATGTCTTAATGCAACAGCATCTATCTATACAGCTCTAATTCTTTAACTGTGAGCACCAAAAAGGAGACCTTAATGTGGGTACATCTTACCGTCCTTAATATGGATATATCTTACCCTCCTTGCGTCTCTTGGTACCAGCATAGCAAAGCCAGGATCAGTCACTCAATTCTGCGTAAAGACGAATACGAGGTTGGGCATCCCTAGTTGCGGACCTCGGGAGGCAATCACCTGACCCGACCAGCAGGTAGTTGGTGGGAATGCACTCAGAGTCAGAGTGCTGCTGGGCCCATCTTTATACCCTTTGGGTCACGTATCCTTTCTTATCTATGGTGCCAGATCGTACTGGTCTGTCTTTTGTGACACCAGTTTTTACAAGGACAATTCTTACTTAATTTGCACTTGTAAGACAGGTGATAAAGAATTTGGGAGTACAGGACATTCTTTTGCAAGGGCAGAGATTTCTCTTCTGGGATGGCTGTGTGGGCGCATCACTCCATTAATGCCAGCTAAGGGCAGTTCTCTGAGGCCCTTCGTTAATGGTTAGCCTGCTAGCCCTCTATCTGTGTTTTCTGTTTCTCAGGGTCACGATGAGCCAGCACATCTGGGCCCCTTTAGGAAGGCATCAAAGACTGTGCTGTTTAACTGCTGTTCAGTGCCCTGTGTGCTCTGAGGCACCTTAGAGGAGAGGCAAAAGCTGGTCTGTAATGGGGAGATTTTGTCTGGCTACAACCACATAGTAGAATATTACAATGCCACATAAACTGTCACTTTTTCTTGGTTCTGTCTTCACAGACCTCTTTTACTACTCCCTTTCCTCTCTCTCCATAGTGTTTCCAAGTCTCCTGATTTTTATCACAGGTCTCATGGTCTTTGGTGCATTCTTAAACAGACCCAGAAATCATATGACTGTGTTAAAAAGGTTTCTAACCATTGAAGTTGTGAGGACAATCTTGAAAATCTGAAGCCTAAATGACACAAAACCAGAAGGCAAAGAATCAACTGGGTTTCACATCTGAAAATGTCATGATTTGTAAAACCATATATCCTTTGGGGGCAGGGGGCACTCAGCCATGCTTTTGAATGCTCGGTGTCGGCATTATTTTCCCAGAGCAGATCTGGTCCCAATGATACATATGATTTGTCCTTGGGGTCATGGAAATTGGACAGTAGCAGAGCAAGCCAAGGACCTATGTAGAGGGGTAAGAATTGCATTCCTTAGAGGACATCAGAGAAGGCAATATCCCAGTCTGTTCCCTGATGTTTCAAACTGCAGAGCCAAGAAGAAAGGCAACCATGCATCTCCATCTGTTAATAAGTTGCAAGCTATTACAGCCTTTGAATGGTGGATTGAATGTGGTGGACCTCATTTCAATGCTTAGCATAAAGATATCTACTTACTACTTAAACCCTAGTACTCCAAGTGGAGCATAAGTCATCTACAAAAGTCTCCTCCACTTCACTCTGTCTTGAGACTAATCTTCTGAGTGTAAAAGTACCCCAGCTGTCCTTCAATCTCAGTAGATTTTCTGTACATTGTCTGAGGTCTTCCTCTTCTGCATTTTCCTTGTGGGTTCCGTTTAAAAGGTTGATAAACTATGATGGATGATGGTTTTCTGAGAGTGTGGCCTAGCCATCCCCACTTTCTTCTCTTGATTTACATGTCAAGTGGTACTTGTACTTCTCTGTTCCACAGTTTCTCATTTGTGACAAACTTGTGCCATTTGATGCGAAGGATGTACCTCAGGTATGTTTATGAATGAGTGTAGTTTGTGATCTGAAGACTTTTTAGTATGCTAGGTCTCACATCCATACAAGAGCATACTCTTTACATTTGTGTTGAAGATCCACAGTTTCATGTTAGCAGATATTATTTGTGAACTCCATATGGGATGGAACGTCTTGAATGAGGCTGTTGCTTTCCCTGTCCTGGCATTAATATCCTTGTCTATTCCTCTGTCTCTGCTCATAGTATCACCAAGTAAGTGAAATGTTCCACATCTTCCAGGTCACCCTCTCCCAGTATAATGGTATTGTCGTTGGACTGGTTTTTGTACCCAAGGACTGGAAGACAGCTAACATAATGCCAATATTTAAAAAGGGCTCTAGAAGTGACTCTGACATTCACAGACCGGTAGGTCTAATGTCAGTACCAGGCAAATTAGTTGAAACAATAGTAAAGAATAAACTTGTCAGACATATAGAAGAACATAATTTGTTGGGCAAAGGTCAACGTGGTTTCTGTAAAGGGAAATCATATCTTACTAATCTATTAGAATTCTTTGAAGGGGTTAACAAATATGTAGACAAGGGGGATCCAGTAGGTAGTATACTTAGATTTCAAGAAAGCCTTTGACAAAGTCCCTCACCAAAAGCTCTTGTATAAATTAGGTTGTCCTGGGGTGGGGTAAGAGGGAAGATCCTTTCATGGACTGAGAACCTGTTAAAAGACAGGAAACAAAGAGTAGGAATAAATGGCAAATTATATGAATGGAGAAGGGTAATGAGTGGTGTTCCCCAGGGGTCAGTCCTAGGACCAACCCTATTCAACTTATTCCTAAATGATCTAGAGAACAGAGTAAGCAGTGAGGTGTAAAATTTGAGGATGATACTAAACCATTCAAAATAGTCAAGACAAAAGAAGACTCTGAAGAACCTCAAAAGGATGTCTCCAAACTGAGTGATTGGCAGCAAAATGGCAAATGACATTTAATGTGGATAAGTGTAAAGTAATGCACATTGGCAAATATAATCAAGCATACATACAATACGATAGGGGCTAATTTCACGACAACCAATCAGGAAAGAGATCTTGAGGTTATCGCGATTAGTTCTCTGAAAACACCCATGCAGTGTGCAGCGGCAGTCGAAAAAAGCAAATAGGATGTTGGGAATTATTAAAAAAGGGATAGAAAACAAGACAAAATCTCTTACTGCTCCTATATAAAACTATGGTAAGCCCACATCCTGAATACTGTGTACAGATGTGGTTTCATCACTTCAAAAAGATATTTTAGCATTAGAAGAAGTTCAGAAAAAGGCAACTAAAATGATTAGGGCTTTGGAACAGGTCCCATATGAGGAGAGGCTAAACAGTTAAGAAAAGAGGAGACTGAGGGGGCGATGTGAGAGAGGTATATGAAATCATGAGTGGTGTGGAGTGGGCGAATAAAGAAAAGTTATTTACTTTTTCCCATAATATAAGAACTAGAGGACACCAAATGAAATTAATGGGTAGCAGGTCTAAAACTAATACAAGAAAATTATTTTTCACACAGCACAGTCAACCTGTGGAACTCCTTGCCAGTGGAGGCTTCGAAGGCTAGGATTATAACAGAGTTCAAAAAAAAGCTGGATAAATTAATAGAGATTAGGTCCATAAAAGGGTCTTAGATGGGGGAAGGAATGGTGTCCCTGGCCTCTGTCCAAAGCTGGAGATGGATGGCAGGAGACAAATCTCTTGATCATTGTCTTCGGTCCACCTGCTCTGGGGCACCTGGCACTGGCCATCATTGGCAGATGGAATACTGGGATAGATGGACCTTTGGTCTGACCCAGTAATGGCCGTTCTTATGGTTGATCCTCATTGTCTCATAGATATCACTAAGCTATTTACTTATGTAAATGTACGGACATCTTTGAAGGCACTCTCACAAGAGAGAATCTTTGTCCTTTGAATAAGCAAAACTAACCACTTCTCTCTCAGAAAGAAGTCAATGGTCCTGTCAAGATAGGGTTGAGGAGAGGGAGTGTTTGAGAAGTTTTTTTCTTTTTTAAATAAAAAACAAACATAAATTCTGATGTCTGAATTCTCACAAACTCTATTTTATAGTGTTTACATACAATATAAATAACTGAAAAGGCAGATAGTTTGAACCCTATCAACACTTCAGCACATCTTTCTCTTCCTCTCTCCATCTCAGGGAGCCCTTTTAAAATTAGAAGTGACCTGCAATGAGAGTAATGAGTGCCCATCGTGACAAGTGCTTGAATTAGCTTCTAAAAACCCATATATCTATATCATTTGTCTGGTGACTGCTCACGTCAATGTTGAGAAAAAGATGCAAGTTATCCTGAACTTTAAAATTTAAACCATTTCATTTCAAAGCTATTTTGCTCTTCCAGGTGCATACGCATTTAGCTATATCTTAGCATGAAACAACACTGACACTGACATTCAGTAACTAGTTTTGTGAACCTTACTTGAGGCATTTGAAACTGATGCCCAGGGCGAAGAGAAAGAAATACCATATACAGAATATATTGTATGAACATCGTAGGAATTTACTGTAGGAGTTGCTGAGTGTCCAGAGATCTTTTTCACTCTGAAGTTCAATTATTCTGGGACCCAATTATCTGCAGGGAAAAATCAGAATTGCTTAAGAAATTGTTTAAAGATTTCCACCAGACATATACCAAAGAATAATACCTACTGCAATTCAGTGCCACTCTGTGATGTTTTAGAAATTCAGTAGTACTGTGTCAGTAAAACAGTGGTTTATTTGATCATTCTCTGGAAAAGGGAGGTGCTATATCTTGAAATGTGAGGATAGGAGGGATTGTAGAGGTGATGACCCAAATAAGAACTGCATTAAATACAAACTAAATTTGTGAACTGACCCTGTTGAATTCCAGTTACTGTCCATCAGACATACTCGTATATTCTGGTATTCCTTAGTAGAAAGGAATTTTATTTCATAAGTAATAATGTGCTGAAAAGTAACACAATATAAAATTCAGCACTAACATTTTATATGAATAATAGCCTGGTACGATCAAAATACTTCACTAAGTCAAAAGGAAAAGTCTGAAAAAATCAGTTGTTTACTCTGAGTTCTTCATCTCCCCTTATCTTCAATTTCTTGTTGATAACTACTGCAAATAGTTCCAAGCTCTGAACTCCAGAGAACAAATAAGAGTTGTTTCTTTAGCAACTTTGATTTTGCAACCTTCTTTTACAATAGTGTGCACTGAAACAAATTGTCCTTCTCATAACTAAGTCCTTTCTAGGCTGCTTTTCCAATCAATGAATATCAGATGGCCACTTGGGGCCGGAGAAAGGGGAAAAGAGAGAGAAATCAGTAAAAGCTTTTGAAATCTGTGCTGGAGAACCCTGTGTAAATGTTACATAGTTTCTTAACACAAGCGAACAAAGAAATGAATCTTGCCCTTTAAGCAGAACACAGAAATGAAGATTTGATTATAGCTGACTCAGGTAATGTTCTGAATAAGTAGTAGAAAAGTTTTACTTTAAATTATCTCTAGCCCTACCATCTTCAAAGGCAATAATTCCTGTTAAATTAATGACTGTAGCAGCTGACATCTTTCAACAGGCAATGCCAGTTTTTAAACAAAGGGCTCTGAAAGACCCAAATCAGAGTTATGAGATTACTCTATGGCTGTGTCTACACTAACCCAAAACTTTGAAATGGCCATGCAAATGGCCATTTTGAAGTTTACTTATGAAGCACTGAAATACATATTCAGTGCCTCATTAGAATGTCGGCAGCCATGACACTTCAAAATTGACGTGGCTCGCAGCTCGTCTAGATCGGGCTCCTTTTCGAAAGGACCCCGGCAACTTTGAAATCCCCTTATTCCTAGCAGCAGATAGAAATAAGGGGATTTTGATGTTGTCGGTGTCATTCCAAAAGGAGCCCCATGTGGACGAGCCACGCGGCGGTGAGCTGTGTCAATTTCAAAGTGCCACAGCTGCTGGCATGCTAATGAGGTGCTGAATATGTATTTCAGTGCTTCAGTAGTAAACTTCAAAATGGCCATTTGCATGGCCATTTCAAAGTTTTGGGCTAGTGTAGATGCAGCCTATGGCTGGGCCAACACGTGCCCCTTCCTTTTGAAATAGGCATGTTAATGAGCGGGTTTGAAAGATGCTAATGAGGAACTGCAATGAATATGCAGTGCCTTATTAGCATAATGACGGCTGTGGCGATTTGAAAGTGCGGCTTTTCAAATCACACGCCGCCCATGGAGACGGGACCTTCCAAAAGGAACCCCCCAGTTTTCGAAACCCTTTCTTCCTATGTGTGATTGGAAGAAGGGCTTTCAAAAACTGGGGGGTGTCCTTTCGGAAGGTCCCGCCTCCACAAGCGGTGAGCGATTTGAAAAGCCACACTTTCAAATTGCTGCGGCTGCCATTATGCTAATGAGGTGCTACATATTCATTGCAGCACCTCATTAGCATCTTTCGAACCCGCTTATTAACATGCCCCTTTCGAAAGGAAGGGGCATGTGTGGACCCAGCCTATATGAATAAATTACTTACATGATACAAGCTACCTTCAGAAACCTTTCCTTCTTATCCCTTTCTCATCATGCAATTCCTCCTTAGTGTAAAACCTTCACCTGATATATGGCCATCCAGGAATGTGCTGCTCCTCCAGAAATTACTGACCTCACTGCCGTTCAGCCTCAGAGGAGAAGGGAGCTGAGAAGGAATCTCTTCAGACGTCTGTCACAAGATTGAAATAAACTTCTGTTGTGGGATTTCCACTCCCACAGCAGATTTCCAATAGTCCTAAATGAAGTATTAACACCAAGAGTTAATCTGATGCCTTCTAAGGAATAATTTAGCTCTGTGAAAAATACTAAGTACAATGGGCTGTAGAATGCTTTAGTCTTGAGGTCATAAGATGCCCTGAGCATTTGCATCCATATCCTCCACTGGCAACCATGAAGGAGAGCTGGCACAGACATTATAAAAGACAGCTGTTTGTGACTTTCTAGAAAGGAGCTGTGGGCTTCAATATGGAAAAGCTGCTAGGAATCGTGGACTGAAATATTGTCTAGTTTTGGTTCACTAATATTTCCTTTCCAAATTTGAGCATATGCCTTGTTCTAACTTACACATTTTTTATATCACCATGTTCTTTGGATCATTTTTTTGGCTCATGTTCCATATGTTTGCCCTTGGGGATGAGGGGGTGCACTGTAGTAGAAGACCTTCTGCCAAACACCTCCCCTACTGTGCTGAAGTAGAGAGCAGTGGGAGTTCAAGATGCCTTGGCAAAATTATTAACAGCCCTTTCCCCAACCAAGCCCTACTGACACCTCTCTGCATCATCTTGTGGGTGTATTTTGCAGGAGAGGATGGAGATTAGATGGAGATAGTGTGGGAGGTGTGCATAACCCTGTGGAAATTAGTCAAAAATATTACATAATCTCAGGTTGTTCCTCATAATTTTTTCCTCTTAACATTCCATTCACCTGGGAGGTCAGGTGCAACTGAAATCAAGGGGCCATGGGCCAAGAAGGTCAGAGAGACACAGTGCATGGAGACATCGCACTCATGGCCTCTGACAAATATTCAAGGGATCTGCTAAATTTGGAGGGCATGCTCTAAGGGCTTTACTGTGGAGGGCACAGGAGAAATCACAAATCTACTTCTCCTGTGGAATAATGCCAGGTGATCTCCCAGCTAAAATACAAACACTGTATAGAATAAGCTAAGATATATAGGATCAGTTCCTTAGCCTGTATAAGTCAGCCTAGATTCATTGCAGCTAATACATCTCCTCAAATCTATCACACAGTAAATCACCTGAAGGTTTGAACTCAGCTACATTCATGCAGCCCCATATGGAATCAATGGTGTACTGTTGTAGCTAAGGGCAGAATATGACTCATGGCATGAAAGAAAAAATAAAAAAAACTAAGATAACATATGTTGAGGGTCTTATGAAAGCTATTTATAAAAAGAAGCACACCCACAATTTTTGGACAAAAGAATCCCTTTGTTTTGATCATGAACATTTGGTCTAGAAAATCAGCTTTCGATTAGAACCATAGGGCTGGAAGGGACCTCAGGAGGTCATCAAGTCCAGCCCCCTGCCTACAGCAGGATCAACCCCAACTAAATCATCCCAGCCAGGACTTTGTCAAGCCAGGACTTAAAAAACCTCTAGGGATGGAGATTCCACCACCTCTCTTGGTAGCGCATTCCAGTGCTTTACCACCCTCTTGCTGAAATAGTTTTTCCTAATATCCAACCTCCATCTCCACCTCTGTAACTTGAGACCATTGCTCCTTGTTCTGCCATCTGTCACTACTGAGAACAGCCTCTCTCCATGCTCTGTAGAGCCCCCTTTCAGGAAGTTGGAGACTGCTGTTAAATCACAGCTCATTCTGCTCTTCTGCAAACTAAATAAGCTCAAATCCCTCAACCGCTCCTCTTAGGTCATGTGCTCAAGCCCGCTAATCCTTTTTGTTGCCCTCTGCTGGACCATTTCCAATGCATGTACATCTTCTCTATACTGGGGAGCCTGAGGGGAAGGGGGACAGAACTGAATGCAGTATGCCAGATGTGGCCTCATCAGTGCCAAATAGAGGGGGAATAAAACTTCTCTAGATCTGCCAGAAATGCTCCTCCTAATGCACGCAGCATACCATCAGCCTTCTTGGCTTGAAGGGCACACTGTTGGCTCATATCCAGCCTCTAATCCCTTGATCCTTTTCTGCTGCATTGTTACTTAGCCAGTTTGTCCCCAGCTGTAACATTTCTTGGGATTCTTCTATTCCACATGCAGAACTCTTTGCTTGTCCTTGTTGAATCTCATCAGATTTCTTTTAGACCATGGGTGTCCAACCTTTTGGCTTGCCAGGGCCGCATTGAGAGAAGAGGAATTGTCTTGGGCTGCATATAAAATATATAATATAGTTAATGTATATAAATCACATAATAATGTTAAAAGTTTACGATCTTGTGGGGCCGCATTACTAGCTGTCCAGGGCCGCATGCGGCCTGCGGGCCGCAGGTTGGATACGCCTGTTTTAGACCAATCTTCCTATTTATCTCGGTCACTCTGGACCCTATCCCTACCCTCCAACATACCTATCTGTCCCCCTAGCTTAGTGTCATCTGCAAATTTATTGAAGGTGCAATCCATCCCCTCATCCAGATCATTAATAAAAAAAATGTTGAAAAATACCACCCACAGAACTGATCCGTGGGGCACTCCACTTGGAACTGACCACCAAACAGACATGGAGCCATTGATCACTACCCATTGGGCCCAATCATCTAGCCAACTTTCTATCCACCTTACAGTCCATTGATCCAGTCTATACTTCCTTAACTTGCAAGCAAGAATATTGTGAGAGACTGTTATCAAAAGCTTTGCTAAAATCAAGGTATATCACATCCATTGGCTTCCCCATGTCCACAGAACCTCATCATAGAAGCTAATCAGGTTGCTCAGGTATGACCTGCCTTTGGTGAATCCATTTTGACTATGCCTGATCACTTTCCCCTCTTCCAAGTGCTGCAAAATGGATTCCTTGAGGACCCCCTCCAGGATTTTTCCAGGGACTGAGGTAAGGCTGACCAGTCTATAGTTGCCTGGATTGACCTTTTTTTCTTTTTTAAAGACAGGCACTATATTTGCCTTTTTCCAGTCATCCAGCACCTCTTCCACTCTCCAAGGGCTTTTCAACACTACCTCCCTACTTCGAACGGAGGATGGTAAGTAGGGTGTTGGGAGATGATTAATGAAGGGCTGCATCGCTTCATTAAGCTAATTCTCCTCCACGGCACTTTCAAAGTGTTAAACTTGGAAGTACCAGCTTCCATGCAGCCGTGGCTAACCCGCCAGTACTTCGAAGTGCCTGGGCAACTTCAAAGTCCCATTACTCCTTGAGTTTAACACTTTGAAGTTGCAGCAGGGGAGAATTGGCTTAATGAAGTGCTGCATATGCAGCATAGCACTTCATTAATAATCTCCCGACACCTTACTTTCCATCCTCCCTTCGAAGTAGGGAGGTAGTGTAGACACAGCCCAAGAGTTTTCAAAGATACTGTCTTAAGGCTCTGCAATGATATTTGCCAATTTCCTCAGTAAGTTTGGATGGATTAAATCCTGACCCATGGATTTGTGTATATCTAGCTTTTCTAAATAGCTCTTTCCCCACTGAGGGCTGCCCACTTCCTTCCCATACTGCATTACCCAGTACAGTAGTCTGGGAGCTGACCTTGCTGGTGAAGACAGAGGCAAAAAAAATCATTGAGTACGTCAGGTTTTCCTATATCATCTGTCACAAGGTTACCACTCTCATCCAGTAGTGGCCGCACACCCTCCCTGATCAGCCTCTTATTGTTAACATGCCTGTAGAAACCTTTCTTGTTGCCCTTCACTTTCCTTGCCAGCTGCAATTCCAATTGTGCTTTTGCCATCCTGCTTACTCCCCTGCATTCTCAAGCAATATATTTATACTCCTCCTTAGTCAACTGTCTCTGTTTCCACTTCATTTAAGCATTCTTTTTGAGTTTAAACTCAGCAAGGATTTCCATGGCAAGTCAAGCTGGTTGTCTACCACATTTGCTCTTCTCACTGTGCATCTGAGTGGTTTCTTCCTATGCCTTCAATGAAGCTTCTTTAAAATATTGCCAGTTCTCCTGGACTCCTTTCCCCTTTGTACTACTTTCCCAGGGGATCCTGCCCATCAATTCTACTGAGAGAGTCAAAGTCTGCTCTTCTGAAATCAAGGGTGTGTATTTTACTGCTCACTTTTCCTCCTTTTGTCAGGATCCTGAAATCTACCATCTCATGATCACTGCAGCCCAGGTTGCCACTCAATTCTATTTCTTCTACTAGTTCCACCCTGTTCGTCAGCAGTGGGTCAACCTGTGCATGGCCCCTGGTTAGCTCCTTCAGCACTTGTACCAGGAAGTTATCCTCAACATTCTCCAAAAACTTCTTGGATAGCCTGTGCGCTGCTGTATCGGTCTCCCAACAAATGTCAGGGTGATTAAAGTGCCCCATAAGACCTATGACCTGTAATCTGGAAGCTTCTCTTAGTTTGAAGAAAGCCTTGTCTGTCTCATCTACTTGATCTGATGGTCTACAGCAGACACCAAACACAACATCACCTCTGTTGCTTCTGCCTCTGAGCTTAATCCAGAAACACTGAACTGGCTTTTCTCTATATATATACTGGAGCGCTGAGCAATTATATTACTCTCTTACATACAGCACAACTCCTCCCTTTCTTCCTTGCCTGTCCTTCCTGAACAGTTTACACCTTTCCATGACTGTGTTCCAGTTATGTGAGTCATCCCAGCAAGTCTCCATTATTCCAATCACCTCATACTTCATTGACTGTGCCACAGCTTCTAATTTTTTTCTGTTTTTTTCCTGGGCTTCTTGCATTTGTGTACAAACACCTTAAATAATTAGCTGATTGGCCTACCTTTTCTTTTTTGAATCAAGGGTCCTCCTTTGTGCCTTCTTCCTTGGCTGCGGCCACACTAGCCCCTCCTTTTGGAGTGGTTATGGTAATGTGGTACTTCAGGATATGCTAATGAGGTACCACCATGAATATTCAGCACCTCATTAGCATAATGGAAGTTGTGTGGGCTTCAAAAGTGCTGTTTTTGAAACACACCAGTCCGTGTAGCCAGAGGGCCTTTCAAAATGGACCCCTGATTTCTAAAGACTTTTTCACAAAACCATATGGGAGTAAGGGGCTTTCAAAATCATGGTTCCATTTCAAAAGGCCCCCCAGCTGCATGGGTGGCCATGTTTTGAAACCAGCAGTTTCAAAATGCATGTGGCTACCATTATGTTAATAAGCTGCTGCATATTCATGGTAGCACCTCATTAGCACATTCTGAAGTGCCCCATTACCATAGCCCTTGTGTTCCTTCCCAGTACCCCACTTCCCCTCTTACCTCAGGGCTTTTGTCACCATCCCCCAGCAATCTTAGTTTAATGCCTTCCTCACTAGGTTTGCAAGCCTGCCAGCAAAGATGCTCTTTCCTCTCTTCGTTAGGGGGATCCCACCTCTTCCTAGCAATCCTTGTGCCCAAAAGAGAATCCTGTGGCCAAATAAACCAAATCCCTCTCTCCAACACCACCTGTACAACCACTCATTGACTTCCATGATTATACAATCCCTACTTGGACCCTTTCCTTTGACAGGGAGGACAGATGAGAACAACACTTGCTCACCATATTCCTTGAGCTTCCTTCTCAGAGTTACATAATCCGCAGTGATCTACTCAAGGTCATTCTTTGCTGTGTCATTAGTTCCTACATGGATAAGTAGGAAGCAGCAATAATCCAGCATTAGAGGTATTTTTGATACAAAGGAAGAGAAATAGAGCAAGAATCAGGCCATATAGCCTTGTGACTTCTGCAGTCAGAAGTGGGAAATTGTCATGCTTCAGTTGTTTAATTGTTAACCAATACTAGGGGCTGGAGAGGATAGAAATGAAAACAATGCGTTTTTGACATTGCTTTGTGGAGAACGCTTATTGCTGGGAATTGCTATCAGGAATGGAAAAGCTGCTGTTTTTGTTAGAAGTATTTTACCCCGGCTTAAAATATACCTTTGATTTTTTATTAACACTTAGTAAATTTCCACTTCACAACATTTTAGAGTGGAGAGAACTAAAGGAAGGACAGAGAGAGAATGCGTGCTCATGCTGTCTTGTCTCATCAATGTATGTATTTTAGATTGTCAATGTTTTCAGACAGGGATTGTTTGCAATTTGAGTCTGTCACAGTATGACACACATTGTTGACAGTTAAGAAATAAAAAATAATAATCATTAATTGTAAAAGTGCAGTGCATATTCCTTCATTACTCACTAAGACTAATGAATATGATTGTTTTGTCAAACACTTGTGGACTGACAAGTTTAAGTATGACTGTCACACTCAGCTGAACTGTAAGAAGCCAACAGTGAAATGAAAAGCTCTTTTGTGGTTTTAATTAGTAGTGCCCATCATCTCCCTCTTTGTGCTTATGAAACAAGGTATGACAGGCCTGCCACAATTCATCAGAAAATGTGTATGACAGACAAACTACCACAGTTGCATTCTCCATTTTGAACTGTGTGTGGAAATAACATTATTTTCTTAGGAAGTGTAATATGTCCCCAAACCACATTTTAATTCTGTTTTCATTCAGTCTTATGGTTCAAGGGTTTAGAGCTATTTGCTCTGTAAATAAAGCACTCACTGGCTGTCATGATGCCAATGGCAGAGAGTACTTTAATTCCAATACAATGGCAGTCAAGATGTAGGTTATGTTTCATGATTCATGATGTTCTGAACTCCTCCTCCTCCTCCACAAAAACACAATATATTACACACAGTAATGTTCCAGAATAATGGAACATTATTTGCTATGTGGAGAAAAGATCAGTGCTTTCTAGATTAATTTACAGTTGATTATGGAGGATAGGACAAGGAGCAATGGGCTTAAACAGCAGTAAGGGAGGCTTAGATTAAACATTAGGAGAAACTTCCTACCTGTCAGGGTGGTTAAACACGAATAAATTACCTACGAAGCTTGTGCAGTCTCCAACTCTGGTGATTTAATTTTTAGAACAGGTTACATAGACACCTATTAGGGATAGTCAAGAAGGTGCTGAGTCCTGCCAAAAGAGAAGGGAACTGGACTTGACCTCTTGAGGTCCCTTCCAGTTCTAGTGTTCTATGATTCTACATTTAACATGTTATTGTAAGACACCATTTTAAACTAAATTCGACCTCCTTGTATGAAATTATTCGGATTTGTTTGTGAATTTAACATAGGACAATTAAAGCAAGATATAGAGAATGCATAAAACTGTATTTGTATTTACTTGGGTAATATTAGCATTTTTCTATATGGGAATTATTAGCATTGCAATAAATATAAGTGAATTTAAGCTGAAATGTATATTACATGCACAGATAGAATTGAATACTAGGACTACATAATAGGATCCATAGATAGGAGTCTCACCCCATATGTATTCATGTATAGAAAGATATGTTGTCACAGTTCTTTAATATTAGGAAACATGGGAACAGTATTTTTTACTTCATCACCTGCATGCTGATTTTACTGTCAGCTCTTCTGCCATATTATTTTGCTATTTCAGTTTCTCAGAACTAATGCCATCGCACTTTGCATTTCCATCACAAATAGACCAGTGTCCTTTTATTTGATTCCACATCAGTTTTCTACTTGATATTAATGTCTTTAATAACATGCATTGAAATGCTGACCAACACACTATTGGGGGAAGCAGGTTTAAAGAGCAATTGGAAAGCTGACTTCTCATTTTACAGAATGCGGAAGTCATTGGAAAGCAAACAACATTGCCTAAATCATCCCTCTCTGCTTTGCTGGACAAAGGGGAGGAAACCTCCAAGAGATCCCCACACATTGTTTGGATGGCTGCTGCTACATTATCTTAATCACTTTGGTATTTTTTTATCCAAAGCAGTCTCTTGTTCACAGCAACACACCTCACCTGACTCGAGCTGCTTATGGCTGAGAGAGCCAAAGTTTTAAACCATTAGAACATTGTTCTCATTTTGAGTCAAAGCAACTTTATTGGCTTCACTGGTAATACTGTGCCAGATCCTTAGCTGGTGTATTTCAGAACAGCTCCATTAAAGTTAATAGCATTATAGAGGGTGTGTGGAAGCTGCCTGCAGAAGGAGGTGTGGGAGGGGAAAAAGAACAGAGAAGTCTTGAGAACGAGAAGTAGTGAGACCTTGGGAGGGGGGAGCAGAGCAGCTGGCTCCAGGATAGGAAAGAGATTCCTACCTGCCCTTCTAGCCCCTCTGGGTCCCACTCCCCATTGTCTAACCCAGACCTTCGTTCTGCCAGAGTGGCTCAAACCTCTGAGTAACCGGATCCCAAACGTACTTCCATGTTTCATGGTGGCTGTTCCAGACCCTCTGACTCTTGTTCTTGCTCCTATGCATGGTTCCCCAGCAACCTAGCCATACACAAGAGGATGTGAGGGTGGAGCCACACAATATTTCCCTTGTGCATGCATTATCCTCCACCCACCCACTTCTTCCACCCCTGGAATGATATGACTTTGCTGCACCAACAATCTGATCCATTGATTTCAATGGAGTGCCACTGGTGTAAAACTGGAGTAATGGTGAAGCAAGCCCTTCAATTTTCATTACTTCACAGAATTAGAAATAATTCTATCTAGTATATCTCAGAAACAATCTTGCATCCTGAACTGATGGTGGTTGTGTGAAATTACAGGGACACATCAGTTTACACAAACAGGCCATTTGTTGTGTTTACCTATAATATTATATATATAATTCTTTCAAACAGAAAAAAACCCCCATCAAACTCATATTAAAAGGATAAGAATCACACATCACATTAAATATCACATATTTGAAACCAACCTATTTCCTTACAGTGGTCATAATATCTGCCAACTGTTACTGATTTGCTACATTACTGGGGAGTGCAAGTCGTGTAACAGGTTTGATGCACTGGGAAATGAAGAGGACACAGAGACAGTAGATGAAGTAACTTGGAAGAAAAGGAGGGAAGCCTTTCAGAAGAGGGTCTGAGATGATACATATAGCCATGGAGCAAAGCCTAAGGGAGAATGAGGATGTTGTACAGGAGACTACAAGAAAGAACATAAGACTGATTCATATCAACAGCAGAAACAGACAGGTCTACATGATTGCATAGTCCATACTTAGAAGAATCAACATGTCTGTCATAAGACCAGCTCCAGAAAATGGAAGAGCTGTCTGACACGCTCAAGGGTGCAAGTTGTGGACACGAGTCTCAAGGACTGTGTCTACACATGCCTCCTCCTTTTGGGAGGATATGTTAATGAGGAACTTTGGAAGCTGCTAATGAGGCACTGACATAAATATGCAGTGGCTTATTAACATAATGGCAGCCATGAATGATTTGAAAGTGCTGCTTTCAGAACACAAGCCACCCACGTAGATGGGGCCTTTCAAAAGAATCCTCCGACTTTAAAATTCCCTTCTTCCTAAAACCAAATAGGATCAAGACTGGCATGATTGACTGATACAGGCTCTGAACTAGGAGATGAGGTCCAGTGGTTGGGAGAAACTAGTGAAATGCCCATGCACAGCAGGAACTGGAAAGTCAGCTAGAGGAAGTTATACAGCAAAAGCTCCATTTTCTGGCACTCTCAGTTAACCCGTACTCTGAATTAACTGGCATTTCTGATATCTCCCAATACAAATCTTCAGTCTAGTAACCAGTATACTGCCCAGACTGTTATGTAATTGCATATTCTGCACTCCACTTTTACGCAAAAGAGGCAGAAGACAAGGAAGCAAGCTGCACTCTGGGATTTATCTAAAAAAACACCTTTGAGGGTCATTACAGATTCAGACCAATTTCCTACCTCTTATACATCCATAATGATAAATAGTGTTGATAATGATGACCCCAAGATGCTTCAAGATCCACATGTTCTTTCCAAATCATGAAAGAAAGATTAAAGTATGTCCAATATAGTTTTAGTGTTGTGTACTTTTAATGATCTAGATGTCCATATGTAGTGTCATAAGATAACCCACTGCACATAAAACTTTATCTGTATACATTTAACTTCTTCAGGAAACCAACCACCCTGTAATGCTGTACGTATATATATTATTTTATACTTTATTCATTGTATTATATTCTAATTCTTTGCAAATTTGTATTCCATTGGTAAAAGATAATTCTCAGTTAACCAGAATATTTGATAAACTGACTCTCTGTTATCACCCCAGCATGCTGGATAACAGTAGTTTACTGTAGTAAGAGATAATGGAACTCTACAAACTAGAAGACTGGGTAAAGACCAAGGATAAGGTCCCAGCTGCAATGACCACTGGTGCAGAAGGTTAAGACAGATAGTATGGAGAGTGCAGAAATCTGGTGGAACAGCATTCATGACTAGTGGGGCAGCATGGTGCATCAAAAGTGTGGTAAACTGAAGAAATATGAAATAATATGGACAAAGCAGAATCTGTTTTGGTCAGAATCCCTTTGTGGAAGGATTGTTAGAGAGATTCTAACAGTGGGATGGTATTAGGGGTCCTCTAAAGACTCCCCAAGATTATAATGCATTATGGATAGTAATTTTGTCAATGTAGATGGAAATACTTTTGAGAACTATATGACAGTGAGAAGGTTTAACTTTCCACACATAGATTGGAGAATACATGCTAGTCATAGCAGTGGGACCTAGTTATTGCTGGATGAGATACATGACAATTTTTGTGACCAGATCACTGAACCCATGAGAGGCGATGCAGTTTTATACATTGTTTTAGTAAGTATTGTACTGGAAAAAATGTGGAAGAGCTTGTGTTAGGAATTAACTTTGGAGTAGTGATCAAGAATTAATTCAGTTTAAATTAAATGGAAGGCTAATCAAAAGGCGGTTGTCAACAATATATTTATTTCAAAAGGTTAGATTTTGGGAAACTAAGGGGATTTTTAAAAAGTCAGCAGGACTGAGACAATCAAGGACTTAAATACAGAAGAAGCTTGGAGTTTCTTCAAAAGAATCATACAAAATCTATCTAAAATTTGCATTTTAAGTAAGGGGAGAAACTTGTAGGGAAAGCATGATGACCCACAAAAAGTGAAGAGTAAGCAGTGTCAGTAGGAAAAAAGGGTTGTTCCTCAACTAAAACTCCATTGTGGAAGTTATAAAATGTAGGAGTGAAGTAAGAACTGGCAGAAATCAAGCTGATCAGCTTTTGCCATGGAAATCTTTAAAAAGGCGGGGGGCGGGGGTTAGTTATATGAATAAAAAGAAAAATTAAAAAAAAATTAGTTTGAGCCAATACATGGTGTGGATGGAAAGCTAAGTGTGTCCCCAAAGCTGAATGAATACATTGCTTTGGTTTTCAATTACAATGACAACATAGAACATGTCTATAAAGGCAGTATGGCTGATGGAAATAAGTGTCTAGAAATGGAAACAGCATCATCTACGTTGGAATGCACTCCTCTGGGTGTGGGGGGCTGGGGGGAATAAATAACAATCACCTCAAAATATTGCAAAAAATGGTCCATGAGTTTGCTAGTCCAGTAGCAAGGATTTCTAATAAATCTGCCTATTTGGGAATCATGCCATATGACTGGAGCATAGCTAATGCCATACCTTTAAGAAGTGGGGAGGGAGGAAGAGGTCTGGGTAATTACAGTCCTGTTATTCTCACCACAGTAGCAGGCAAAGTTGTAGAAAAAAATTGTGAAAGACAGAATGATTAATCATAGAAATAAATTGTGAAGAGATGCAATGCAGCATGGGTGTGCCAAAGGTAGGTCATTTCAAAAGAGGTTTGTCTCCTTCTTCAAGAAAATAGCCAATTCTTTTAGACAGATTAAATACAGTAGAACTAATGTACTTGGACATTGGTAAAGCATTTGACTTTGTGGCACACAGGAAATTAGGGACATTAGCTAAATTAGGCACATTAGTTAAATTAGGAGAATAGGGATAAGTTCAAGAATTGTAAGGTGGATCTGCAATTATCTGAAAGGGAGAAGGTAACAGGTTGTGCTGAAAGGTGAATCATTGGACTAGATGGAAGTTACTAGTGGAGTTCTCAAAAATCAGTTTTCGTCAACATTTTTATTAGTGACTGGAACAAAAAGGAAACTTCCAGAAATCAAAGTGGTCACCTTTCAAAACTTGTCAATGACTTTTTGCTTCTAGCTAGTGTTACCCCAGTATTTGCAAATATATTTGGCCGAGTAACATTTGTCCAATAATGTAATGAATTTTTGATATTTTAAAGATAATTATTCCACTGAATATTTCAAAAGTTACTTATCCAATCTATAAAACTGGTTAAATAATTCAGAAATAGATATACTACGTAACACTTATGGGATTGATTTTATAAAACAATCTTTAATACTTCAATGAAATTTTACAAGTAGTTGTTCTAATTGTTCATTCAGGCCCCAGTCTGGCTGCTCATTCTTTCTCAGCAAAGATGTTAATTATATTTTGGTGCCTAAAGATGACAATAGGCAAAGGTGACCATCCAGGTTAAGTACCAAACTCCCACTACTGAGAGTTAGGCCTCTATCTGCATTAGGCCTCTATCTGCATCTTCAGGAACCTAAATCTGACCCACAAACAAATATTAAAGTGTCACTGCTTAACCATGTGCCTCAGCTTTTGTAAGATCTTGTGTGCTTCAACACACTTTGCTGAATTGCTGCCCGGTGTTATTTTCAGTATTACTGGAAATAAAGAAGACTGTAGATACTTCCAGTACTGTGCTTATAGATGAGCTACACAGATAGGTCTGTAGAAAAAGTCCAGGTAAAGAAAATGAACACTTCTGATAATGTATGAGAGAAATGATTAACTTTTCCTGTGTTTAGGCTATTATTTCAGTATACCAGCCATATACTTTTAAAGTACAAAACAGCTTTAAAAATAACAATATAGTCTCTCACAACTCTAATAAGGCTACTGCTTATTGGCTGACATTAGGCTGACCTCTATTCATAAAGCAGTAGACATAGATTTTTCTGTACCTAGAGTAATTTAAACTCAGCTAACAGAGAAGTGTGTGAAGAGTAACTCTGGCAGCTGGCATGTGCAGCTGCTTGGCAAGAATACAAGCTCATTACTGAGTAAGAAAAACAACTTTTATAACTGGAAATCTGAAGAACATTCAACTTTAAAAGTTGAAATTATGCCATATTTGGTACAGCTTTGCTAAATTAAAAATAAACACATCCAGGCATCTGGGTTTAAAAATGGCAGGTTCAAAAATATTTAGGTTTGAATTATTTAAAAAATTATTGTACCATGAGGTGAGTGATCTTAAAATTAATGGTACCCAGGACAATCCTCTAACTGACTTTGAAATACCATTAGGGAGTGAGCTCTTTATCTCTCATTACACCCATTCTGTATAGCACTGTAAAACCCTGAAGTTGCAATTTGTATGAGGACGGGGCTCTGTGTCTGTGCAGTGCCCCCTTGAAGTCAAAGAGGTTCTGTTCTGTCTGAGTCAATTACAGGGTAGGGGGCATAAGCTGATACCAAATAGAATTTGTGAATATGGTAGCTGCTATGGACAGCTTTATTGTTTAAGACTGGCCATTTACGTTTAAAACAAAATTATGAAGTAACACAGGGATTTACACTGAAGATGAAACTCCTAAACTGGAGCCATAAGAGAAAAAAATATATAAGAAAAGGGAGATCCATGATCAAAGGCTGAAGGCAGTAAAATGCATGATCTGAAACGCAATGTCAATGGCTATTTAAAAAAATTACCTATTTTTCATTAATATTTGATTTTTGCCTACAGACCTTATTCACTGTGTTCATCAGCTAAGAGAAATATATAATAAAGAAACTCAATTTCTATATCTATTTCTTACGTTTACCTGCAAATTCTCTTGGATGTGCCTTCATAAACATGAAGAATTTAAGAGTACAGGCACAAATCAGTATCTTGGCTGTAAGTTACGTTTCAAGAATATTTTTCATTAGTAACCTGGGAAAGTCAGAGATAAAGTTAATAATACAGAGAACTTAAATTTATGGCAGTATCAAAATTCTGTTAAGGTAGCCAACTTGCACTTCTAGATACAGCATGTAATTTTCATTATGAAGCAGCTACTGCCATGCCACATTGTTACCCTCTTGAGCTGTCTGAAAAATTCAAAAAGTATTTGTTCTCGGAAAATGAAGTTTTGTCAAAATCCAGATTTTCCATAACAAGCGATATATTTTGAAAGAATTTTCCAAGGAAAAATGGAAAGACATTCATTTCATCCCACATCCAAATGCTTTGTTTTATGATGTTGACCCAAAATGTTTCATTTGATTCCACATTGGGGCCATATTTTGGGACACATCTTTATCCAGCTGAGCAAAGGGAGGATAGGAGAATTAAGAGACTGGTTGAATCCTATGAATTAGGCTGAAGAAGACTAGTGGCAAATATGGTTATTTCATAAGGTGGTCATTCAACACCAGAATAGACTGAATCACATGCCTGGTATTTTGTGCAGGGCAGTAGGGCACTATTCACATTTCCCCCCATCCCCACCATTACAGTTAAAAAGTTAATAGATTTTCAGCCTTACTCTTTAAAATTCCTCTCTCTCTCGTTTCATTCTTCCATGTGTCCTGACCGAAGTTTAGACAACGGGGGGTTTGCTGTTAGTCTTCAGATAACTCTTTTATAAAACACATAAAGGGAGTTCAGGTGAGAAGCTGGTCTTGGGATAAACTCATCTTGTGAGGCTGTCTGGAAGATGAAAGAGCTGGAGATGTATTCCATTAACTGAGGCCTTGTCCAAAGGACACAAGAATATGTACCAGTGAGATGAGAATTCTAATGTGCACCAATGTCTTGTACACTGACTGGATTGATCCTCATGGGCTTCCATGGTGTGTACTGAAAGGTCCCTAGTGCTCATAAATAATACTACATTAATACACATTATGGAGTTTTTTGTATGTCAATAAAGTCTAGAAAAGCCAGCTACTGTGCAACTTGTTGGTGCACATCAGAGTTCACGTCTCACTGGTGCACATGGCTTCGAGACTCAAGTAAACTTACCCTACCCCATGAAGAAGGCCTATGTCATCATTGCCATTTTTCAGCTGTGAGAATTCCATTATACATAAAATGCATTATACATCATGTTAAAGTTTATGCTAGTTATCCTAATATGCAATGTTTTCAATGGTATCGGTCATTTTATTTTACAGAAGCACAAAGCATCTCTGTATTTCATTTACTTGGTATATGTTAAAAAATAGGGTACAGGGAACCTCCTGGCTGTCAGAAATTCACAAGGGCAAGGGGTTTGAGCAAGGCCGTACAGTGAATAAGTAGCAGATCCAATAGCAGAAATCAGCAGTTTCTGACAGCTAGTATGGGACTTCTCTCTTTACATAACGCCATCTTTTGATGGACCCCTATAGTTAAGTTCCATTACTCTTTCCCAAGTACAATTGCTAAGAATGTCTTTTGGAATTCTGATGAGTTTATTGTCTTTGATATGAGTAATAGCTCAGAAGGCCAGAAAGATTGTTGTCGCCATAGCAAAATGGCAATTTTGTCTCTCCTACCAAGAATAGGCTCTGTGGGAGGAAAAGTTATTTTGTGGTAAACAGAGCCCTAAACTATTATGTAATTGGCACCATTTACTCTGTATTTATGGCATTATGAGTTTACTGTATTTGGGTTTGTTCAAATAATTTCCCATATCTAGTAGAAATTGTATTTTATGTGATGATTTAATCTAACCACAGCTGCTGCAGTATAAATTACACTTAAGACTATGCTGATTGATTATAATCAGTTGTAATCATGTCTTATAATTACATTGCATTCTGGAGGCAAAGGACGTTTAAGCCTACTCAGCACCCTACTACATAAAGAAGATTAGCTCTTGCTGCTGACTATCTCAGCGAACATTGAAATATGCACATAAATGCCAAGTTTTATTAAATTTATTGTCCAAGAATCAAAGGAATTTTTTTGTAACCATAAAAGGTAAAATAGAAATCCAAACAAGCCTAAAGTTTATTGAATACCACACTTATATAAAATAAGCTCATTAAAATATTTATCGTCCATTTGGGTTGGATATATTAATTCATTCCCTTGATCTGATCTTTGTTTATCAAGGCTCCAGTTGTTTGCTCATGCATCAATAAAGTGGCACAAGAAGCATAGGCAGTCTGCTATATAACAGTGAAAACCCAACCACACATAAAGGAAAATTTTGCAGTGCAATTTCTTAAAAAATGCCTTATACATAATGTTAAAGTTTATTCTAGTTCTTCTAATATGCTGTGTTTTCAGCATTTTATTATATATATGAACAAAGCAGGCCTGTATTTCATTTACTTGTTAAATGTTAAAATAAATAGGATACATAGAACCTACTGGCTGTCAGAAATTCAGTTACTGGCAAAGCAATGTCCCTAGGTCCATTTGGAAAAAATTGAGTCTTTAAAGTTTGCTTAATAAGCTGGTGGACAGTTGGTGTAGGAGGCGAACTAGCTTACAGGCATGGGTATGGCCAATGGTCTCCCAGTTGCAGATACCATTCTGCACTTCAGCAACCACTCAAGGGCTTCCTGCCCTTTCCATTAGCCTGGTACATTGGGGTTCTGTGCCCTTAAATGGCTTGTTCTTCCCCAGCCAGGTTTTACACCAAGATGAAGACCCCTGTAGTTTCCACATCTTCTTGTGTAATGTGTAAGGGATTTTGGGCCCACACTTCCATAAGGCTCAGTCCAGAGCCCAATCTGCACTTTGCTGTACTAAGCATCGCACTATGCCTCCCACCCCCCACCACCATGGACCACTTCCTACTCAAGTCTTTTTTTTACCACAGAATGAAACAGAGTCTTGGAAAGTCTCTGACTTAAACAGATCTCTGTCTGGCTTTTGTAGGTCTGCTCAAGTTCCATGTAGCCGGGTCTCAGGCAATTAGCTTCTGGAGAGCACTTTCCACTAGAGGTGGGAGCATCTGATTATCCCTTCAACTGCCAGCTTCCCCTTTTAACCTTACATCCTACTCATGGAGGCTTTTCATATGTGATCAGATGGGGCCACCTTGGTCTCGAGTTGTTCCTTGACCTTTGTGCACCAGTGTGATGTTTGTACATCCTACCACAGCTGATCTCAAAACTCTCATTGTTTATGTCACTTGTCCACTCTCATCTGTTGCGTTGTCCCATAATTCTAGGTATCCTGCCACATGTACCTTTTGGTAAGTAGAGATCTCTATTGATAATTGCTTTAGTTTGGTTTCCTTTGTTCTGTGGTAGCCATAGGTTCCCAAGAATTCTGCCAGCTATTTAATTTCTTTAACTGTGGGATGGTATATATCAGGCTAAGCATGAAACAGATGTACCTAAGTAGGATTGAAAATTATATTAAAGCTAATAGTTGAAATCAAATTCACATTACACACATTAAAAGAATGCATTGTGCATCCTGGGTGAAGCTTGCACAAGTGTTAGATGAGATTGTTCTATGTAAATTTGTCTTTTTCTTTATTTATACTTAATTCAAAAAATTAAAAAGTAGTTCCTTAAATGCCTTCACTACAACCTTAGTTTTAGTGCAAAGAGACAGCTCCCTTTTTCTGGGGCACCAGTTTTGCTCACAGTGTTGCACCTTTATTTTCATTTTTGTTATTTTAAAGCTGATGTTAACTACACTCTACACAACCAGTTCATAGATTAAAATTTGAGAAATATTGATCTATTTTCTACAGTAACTCCTGGATCCAAAAATAGGTTATATTTCCAAAAAAGAAATTGTAATTATAAAAATTAAATTATTTCCTCATGACATTCCATCTTTAAGTCTACACCATGACCTCTGCTTTGATTATTATTCAAATTTAAAAATAGAATTAATAACCCATGATTAAAATACCCTAAACAAACCATTGTGTCCAATGTTAAAGCAAAATTTTCATATAAATGTGTGCAGTTTATTTTTATATCTTCATTAATGGCCTACCCTGTCTGCCTTATGGGTCTATTTCATTGCAAATGAAGTGAAAAAAACCCATGAACTATAGAGCTATTCTGAAACATGCCTTGGTAAGAATTAGTCTAGATCCTAATAAGATGAAATGTAAAATGTCATGATTACTCCACATGTTTACAAAAAGATTACCATTTCTTAATTTTTTTTAAGATTAGCATAAACATTTGCAAATCATGATCAGACAAACAAAGCATTTTTGTAAGCAAAGATACTCTTTCTTAATTGTGTTGGCTACACATTCCTTCACTCCAGCAGAGAGCTCTCCAACAGAGAGGTTGCTGCTTCTGCTATGTATATGAATTAATGGACTATAGAGTTACCAGAAGAGCTAATAGAAAATAAGATTTGCAACTGTACCAATTAAAGTGCTTCACCAAATCAAAAATATAGTGTATAATCTTCCAAAAAATTTTATTCTGTGTCCTCATGCACAAAGTTTAGTTCATCTTAAACATTGCAACTTAATTAAGGTATTTGTTTTTCAATATCTCGCTATGTGATAACTAAGAATTTATTAGGTAATGACTATAGATTTGCTATAATTTCCAATAGGATTGTTTAAATCCATAAAAAGGTGTCATTATCCATTCTACAGTTTTTTGGAATAGACTGGTATAGACTCTTACTACTTTTCTCTGTGTATTTATCTGCATTAAATTCTGTAGGCCTTTTCTATAGCTGTCAACAGCAATAACAAGAAAAATTTGGAGATGTTAGCATTAAATAGCTAGGGATGGGATTTTCCACGGAGAAAAGATCCTGTTAACAAAAATCATAAGAGACAAAAATCTATATTTGAAAAGAATGCATCTTGTTCAGCAATTCTTCCTGCTGTTTAAAAGAGAATCTTGTTACTACTAGCTCCTGAGGTCAGGGACCAACTTTTAGTATGATATGTGTGATGTAACACTGAGCCAACTGTTAGCATTTAGCAAAGACTCACAAATAGATTAAAAGAACCCAGTAGACCTCTCATATATGGATTTGTTTTTATTCAGTTACTGGATGAAGTATCTCATGAAATCTTATCTGAAAACATTCATCCAAACTCTGTTGCATAGAAATATTTTCAACAGGATTGAAAATTGACTGACTGAAAACAATAAGTGCTGGGCAATAAAATTTTTTTAACATGGATCAGTACTTCCCCTAATTTATTCCTCTTACTGGCTACGTCTACACGTGCAGCCAACATCGAAATAGCTTATTTCGATGTTGCGACATCGAAATAGTCTATTTCGATGAATAACGTCTACACGTCCTCCAGGGCCGGCAACGTCGATGTTCAACTTCGACGTTGCTCAGCCCAACATCAAAATAGGCGCAGCGAGGGAACATCAAAGTAGCACACATCGAAATAGGGATGCCAGGCACAGCTGCAGACAGGGTCACAGGGCGGACTCAACAGCCAGCCGCTCCCTTAAAGGGCCCCTCCCAGACACAGTTGCACTAAACAACACAAGATACACAGAGCTGACAACTGGTTGCAGACCCTGTGCCTGCAGCATAGATCCCCAGCTGCCGCAGAAGCAGCCAGAAGCCCTGGGCTAAGGGCTGCTGCCCACGGTGACCATAGAGCCCCGCAGGGGCTGGAGAGAGAGCATCTCTCAACCCCCCAGCTGATGGCCGCCATGGAGGACCCAGCAATTTCGATGTTGCGGGACGCGGATCGTCTACACGGTCCCTACTTCGACGTTGAACGTCGAAGTAGGGCACTATTCCTATCTCCTCATGAGGTTAGCGACTTCGACGTCTCGCCGCCTAACGTCGAAGTTGGTGCCGCTACTTCGAAGTAGCGTGCACGTGTAGACGCAGCTGTTCTTATCCACCCACATATCAGCTCTTCTCCCCATTAATTCTGTAGTACCCAGAGGTACTGAGCCCTCATCTGGGCTGAGTGAAGTCTCTGATCTACAGCCATGTCTGAGTGTAAGCTGGCCTGTAGCTTACGTGGTAGTGTAGAGAGCTTTGGACCCTGTGCTTGTAGGTTCTATTCTTAGTGCCAGCAGCCCAGGTCTGGTGGTGTTACAATTCTTTAGCACAAGGACTTCTATATACCTTCATATGATGTCTAAAGCTGCGTCTACACGTGCACGCTACTTCGAAGTAGCGGCACCAACGTCGAAATAGCGCCCGTTGCGTCTACACGCGTCGGGCGCTATTTCGAAGTTAACTTCGACGTTAGGCGGCGAGACGTCGAAGTCGCTAACCTCATGAGGAGATAGGAATAGCGCCCTACTTCGACGTTCAACGTCGAAGTAGGGACCGTGTAGACGATCCGCGTCCCGCAACGTCGAAATTGCTGGGTCCACCATGGCGGCCATCAGCTGGGGGGTTGAGAGATGCTCTCTCTCCAGCCCCTGCGGGGCTCTATGGTCACCGTGGGCAGCAGCCCTTAGCCCAGGGCTTCTGGCTGCTTCTGCGGCAGCTGGGGATCTATGCTACAGGCACAGGGTCTGCAACCAGTTGTCAGCTCTGTGTATCTTGTGTTGTTTAGTGCAACTGTGTCTGGGAGGGGCCCTTTAAGGGAGCGGCTTGCTGTTGAGTCCGCCCTGTGACCCTGTCTGCAGCTGTGCCTGGCATCCCTATTTCGATGTGTGCTACTTTGACGTGTAGACGTTCCCTCGCTGCACCTATTTCGATGTTGGGCTGAGCAACGTCGAAGTTGAACATCGACGTTGCCGGCCCTGGAGGACGTGTAGACGTTATTCATCGAAATAGACTATTTCGATGTCGCAACATCGAAATAAGCTATTTCGATGTTGGCTGCACGTGTAGATGTAGCCTAAGATAACAGGGCACTGATCTCCAGGAGGACTCTAAATATAGTGATAACAATAGTTTGTCTTGATGTGAAGAGCTAACGGTCAAAGTTAGACAGATCATTGCATGGCTTTAGTGTAGCCTCTGTTTGCTCTATCTTTATACTGAGGCGCTCTCTTTGTCATTCACTCCAGCTCTATAATATATGCTATTTTACTGGGGTGTATAACTCAGAAGTTACATTTTAATAGTATTTGTTGTGATTCTGTGCAAGTCTCCCCACAGAGTGCCAAGGCATCTCAGTCCTCCAGATTTGTATTATAGCTGTGATTTTAGTAGATATTTCTTAATTTTTATTGTTGGGGTGAAAGAAATCAATCTGAATCTATTTCATGTCCTCTTGGATATTGTGGATTCACAATTTAATTATGCAAATTACTGGTTTGAAAGGCTCTGTTCCGTGATCTGACTCCTTTAGACTGTGTGGCATGGGGGGTTAACTCATTTGTATGTCCTGCCAAAACATTGCTCAATATGTGAGAGCCCCAGTAATTAGTTTCCCCAATGCTTTGTGTTCTTAGCACACTATTGTGGCAAATGCAGTCCTATCAGGACTGATAGAGACTGGTAATGGTGATGGGGACATGAATTTGAAAATAGAATTTGGAGGAGACAGACAAGGGTGGGGGCAGAGCTGGAGGCAGAGAGAGAATGTGTGTGAAAAAGAGATACTTGGGAATAGAATGAGAGACCTAGCAGCAACCAGGTCTTCAGAGCCAAGAAAGGGAATTAAGCACAGACGGACAAATTTCTTTGTGTTCAGTCACACTAGTGGTCAGGAGTTATACCAGTATAGCCAAAAGTAGCATTTTGCCTAGTGAGGGGTCTGTGAGCTGGTACAGAGTTGAGAAGACTTGCACTAGAGGAAGGTAGGCCTAGGAACAATTTTAAAAATTTTATCTGAATATCAATAAAAGAAAAGGCAAATTTATATAGAATGTTCTCATCCAAAATTTATCTGTGTGTTTACATTTTCTCAGCTCATGCAAAATACTCAAAAGATTCCATATTAATGAAAAGCTTCAACATGTACAGGGTGAATATACGTAGAAATACACTAATATTGTTTTTAAACTTGAATGATGATATTTTTGGAAGCTACTTATATTTAACAAGGAAAATGGACATAACCAATTAGGGTGCATCTACACTAGCCAGCTACTTCAAAGTAGCTGGCACAACATCGAAATAGCACATGTCGTGTCTACACGCACCGTGCGCTATTTCAACATTGAAATCGACATTAGGCAGAGAGACATCAAAATTGCTATTCCTGTCTGACAATGGGAATAGCGCCCTACTTTGACATTCAACATCGAAGTAGGGCATGTGTAGACAATCCACATCCCACTACATCGAAATAGCAGAGTCCTCCATGGTGGCCATCAGCTCAGGGGTTGAGAGACGCTCTGCCCAGCCCCTGCAGGGCTCTGTGGTCACTGTGTGCAGCAGCCCTTAGCCCAGGGCTTCTGGCTGCTCCTGCTGCTGCTGCTGCAGCTGGGGGTCTATGCTGTGTGCATGGGGTCTGCAACTGGTTGTCAGCTCTGTGGACCTCGTGCTGTGCAGGCCGAGTGTGTCTGGGAGGGGCCCTTTAATGGAGTGACTTGCTGTTGCCCCAGAAGGGCTAGTCCAGCCTGTGACCCCATCCACAGGCTTTACTGGCCCCTTATTTCGACAGGGAGCGCTTGTGTGTGTGGACGCTCCACATTTCCTTCTGGGGCAGCTCTTTTCGACATTCACCGTCACTACTTCAACATTGAACATCGATGGCACCAGCCCCGGAGGATGTGTAGACAATACACGTCGAAGTAGCCTATTTCTTACTTTGAAATAGGCTACTTCAATGTAGTGTGATAGTGTAGATGTAGCCTTAGGGTGGTACTTCCAAATGCCAGACCATGAATTATAATACTGTTGCTCAGCAACATCATACCTTCAAGCGCCTAATTCCAACTTTACAAATCCCAGATTCCTACAAGTTGGCCAACAAGTAAGAAAGGTGTTCCAAGGGTGATAACGTGAGATTGTAGTCCTCATCAACTCAACAACCTAAAATATTCATTCTTCCTGGATAAGATTGTGGTTCCACTTGAAGAAATCCATAAACTGAGAAACTGATTTTTTTAAGCGTGTGAACACACATCATTCTGTCTTATGAAAAAAGAACTGACATTAACTGTATCTTTTCAATATCAGTACTGTGAGGGCACATACTAATTGGTTAGAAGTTAAATTATCCATTCACAGAAATGCCATTTCATTAATGCCTTAGCATACCAGGGCTACGTCTACAAGTGCCCCAAACTTCGAAATGGCCATGCAAATGGCCATTTCGAAGTTTACTAATGAAGCGCTGAAATGCATATTCAGCGCTTCATTAGCATGCGGGCGGCAGCGGCGCTTCGAAATTGACGCACCTTGCCGCCACGCGGCGCGTCCAGACGGGGCTCCTTTTCGAAAGGGCCCTGCCTATTTCGAAGTCCCCTTATTCCCATGAGCTCATGGGAATAAGGGGACTTCGAAGAAGGTGGCGTCCTTTCAAAAAGGAGCCCCGTCTGGATGCGCCGCGTGGCGGCAAGGCGCATCAATTTCGAAGCGCCGCTGCCGCCCGCATGCTAATGAAGCACTGAATATGCATTTCAGCGCTTCATTAGTAAACTTCGAAATGGCCATTTGCATGGCCATTTCGAAGTTTGGGGCACGTGTAGACACAGCCGTGGAGTCTGATATCAGAAGCCCATTGTAAAACCCAGCCCACAAATTTCAGGAACACCTGTGCACCTGTCCTATGTATTTCTCCTCTCTCTGACAGCGTGACCAGCTAATAAATATATTTCTGTCAGGAACTACTTCACAGACTTATCTTACCTCTGGTCATGATTTGATTCCTACTTTCTGCAAGGATTTGGAATCCAATCAGGAGTTAACTGTGCTGACAATTAATAATGTGGGAAATGTCCATATGAACTATGTCAGTTTAGTTGAAAAGCATGAAGAGTAGAGCAGATGTGATTCATTCTGGCCCACAAGTGTCCAAAGAGGCTCTGCTGCACAGGGCTCTTTCCTATTTGGTAAATGGGACAGCATGTAATATCGTTTCTCCCTCTGTTCATGTACACATCTCAGATAACTGTCACAAAATTCACAAATCTGTGCTGCCCTCAGACAAAGAAATAGAAGATAGTATTTGGCCCAGAGATCATACCACAAATAGGGACATAAGGCTTTTATATTTCAAGAAAGTCCACAAAGTACACTTCTGGGCAGAAAGGGGGCTGTAGACATTAACTATTAAAATTCATTGGAAAAGATGGATTAGTCTATGTTTCGTAGAAGCTACAGTTACACTACAGCAATCTGTTAGCAGAAGTCACTGTTGGAAGAGATGTCCTCACAAAACTTCTGTTGACAGAGTGTGGCCACACATAAAAGCCAATCAGAAGAGCGTTCCTCTCTGTTATGACTGGTGGTTATCATAGCACGTAGGGGCAGACCAGGACCTCCTAAGGGCTGCACAGAGAGCAAAAAGATGGAGTATGCCCAGAGATGTTACATCCAAAGATGAGCAATAATGTATGGATATAGACGCTGTGTCTAGATTGCTGAGAACTGTTGACAAAAGATACACAAATCGCACAACACATTTGCATGGGGCCAAATGTCAGAAAAATACCCTGTGTCAATACATCCCTTCTTCCTTGTGAAACAAAGGCTGTGTCTACATGAAGTGATACATTGAAATTTATTCATATCAATGTTGCAATTCTTGAATTTATAAGTTCAAATTTGACCAGCCTCACCTCCCCATGTGCTCCTCACAAAGTCAACTCATTGCTGCCACACTCAATTGGCAAACATTGATTGTTGCAGTAGTGCATTGTGGAAACCTATCCCACAGTTCCCTCATCCCCATAGCATTCTGGGTATGCTGCTGGTCTTTGGCATCATCTTCCCACATTGCATTTTCCTCATTCCTTTCCCGTGCTAAGCAAATGTCCATTTTTCCCATTGGAAGGAAGGAAAAATAGGGCATCCACAGAGATGGCAAAAAAGTTTACAGAAATGTCTTTGATGTGTAGCTAAATACTCATTTGGCCATCCACTGTGTCCCCCCTCCCATGATAGCATCTGGTCACTGAAAATAATACAGGGACCCCGGAAAGCTTGAAGAAAGAGAAGATAGGAAAGTTTTTCAAAAACAAGAGTGTCTGAGGGGAGAGTCTTTTGTTTTCCAGTCACTGGTTTTCCAGTGTACAGTGTGCAGCAGCTGTGTTCTCAACTGGCCATCCAGTGAGCATCCCCGTCCCATCATCCTCCCCACCCTTCATTCCATCCAATCCCTGATAATAATACAGGGAAGCTGAAAAGCTTGAAGAAAGAGAACATCGGAAAGATTTTCAGAAAAGAGAGTTTCTGAGGGGAGAGTCTTTGCCTTTCTGGTGCACTATAAGTGTTCTGTGCAACAGTTGCACTCTCAGCTGGCCCTCCCTCCTGTGACTGCATCTGATCCCTGCAAATAACATGAGAAAAAGACTCACAAAGTTAGAAGAGGATAGAAAAGTGCAGGAAAGAAGATCTTTGGCTTCCCTCTTTGCTACACAGACATTGCAAACATGGGGATTCTTAGTGGGGCTACTTGCTAGGGATGTGTTGGGGTTCACAAGGGAGCTCTCCCCCATTGGGTGGCAAAAATCCACTGAGTATCTTAACAGCCATTGGCACAATGCCCCCCGGTGGCAGCTAGCCCCCAACATTGTTTTCTGCCAGAGGAGACTTACCTCAGCATTATAAAGCCACCAAAAATATTGTTGGGGGGGCAGTTGCTAGAGCTGTGGTGGTGGGGGGTTCAGTGGAGGAATTCCCCCTGGTGGTAACAAGCCCACAGCTATCATAGCTGCCAGGAGAGACTTCCCCCAGAAGAAGCAAGTGCCACTAGTCCCTAGCTGGTTCCATGGGGAGGGGGTGGTTCAGTGGGGGGCCAGTTGAAGTGGTCCCCCTCACTATCTTAGCCACTGGGGGAGACTTCCCCCCACAATGGCAGCAAGCACCACTGGTCCCTTGTTAGGGCTGTCGGGGGATTCAGTGGGGGTCCAGTTGAAGTGTTCACCCCAGCTATCTTAGCTGCTGGGGGAAAC
Source organism: Carettochelys insculpta (assembly GCF_033958435.1). Taxonomy (NCBI): domain Eukaryota; kingdom Metazoa; phylum Chordata; order Testudines; family Carettochelyidae; genus Carettochelys; species Carettochelys insculpta. The sequence goes on along the minus strand of NC_134145.1, from coordinate 26,306,117 downwards.
TTACCCCTGTTGGCAGCAAGTACCACTCGTCACTTGCCAGGGTTGGAGGGGCATCAGTGGGGGAGCCAGTTGCTGTGGTCCCCCTGACTATCTTAGCTGATGGGGGAGACTTCCATTTGGCTGCAGCAAACTTTAGACTATCTTAGCCATCGGGGAGACTTCTTGGTGGCTGGAGGCCCATGAAATTCTCTCCCACCTTTGGAGCCCTAAACATGCACAAGTTAAGACATGGTGCTACATGACAGCATGGTCATCACTGAACAGCAGCCATGTCCTTTTATTGAGTTGGGAGCTACCCCTGTGATGTGGCTGAGTGTGGGAAAGACCCCGACTGTAGCACCTGTGAGGGAGGGAGAGGGGTTTGCATGCAAATGTAAACCACTAAGAAGTTTCTCAGTGTCTTAATCAAGAATGACCCCCCACAACAGACTTGTGGTGGGGTGTGGCAGGGCAGTGGCTGGCACCAGGCAGTGCAGAAAACAATAACAAGTGTAGAGACAGAACCATGAATGCCTTGCAGGGGATATTTGTAATGGGTAGATGCACTCACAACACCTATTGCAACGAAAGAAATTTCTCCGGTTCCAATACAAACATGAGCTCACAGGCCCAAGTTTACTGCTCCCACTTTGAAATTCACGTCTTCCTGTTACCTAATTCTGGTGCACCTGGAGAGCAGTGGCCAGAGTGGCGCACTGAGGGGCATTGTGGATTACTCATGGGGCTCCTCTGGAGGCTAATAAATTTGATTGTAAGACATGGTGGTTCTACACTGGCCTTTAATCAAACTTTTGAATTTGAGCTTCATGGTATGTAGGTAGTCCGTTGTGTCCAACGATGACGTCTTGAGATTGCACGGGCTCATCGGTTGTGGACTCGCATGTGGCTGAGGAGTCCGAGCTTTGAATGGCAGGGTTGTTCACAGTGGGGGCAAGGGAATTGTCCTGGCTCTCTTGGTGCAGCTGCTGCTGTTGCTTTCTTCCTCTCATGAGCATCAATGAGGCGTACACATCGCTGCTCTTCAAAGTTGTCATATGTGTGTCGTATGAGAGTACACCAGCCTGTTCAGTCTTTTGCATGCTGCTCTAGCTGATCTGGTTTTAAACCAGCATGAGCAATGTTGGCCTTCATGCAGTCTTTACATCTCTTGCGAGGCCTACCTTGATTCCTTTTGCCCTGGGAGAGTTCACCATAGAGGAGTTGTTTAGGGATGCTTGACTCCTCCATTCGTATGAGCATTTTGAATGGCTATGAGTAGGTCAGAACTACATTTCTCCGGGAGTAGTTCAGACATGAGAGCCTAGGTAAGCATTTTAGTTGTGTGGATGGATAGCAAAGACTGTCCCTTAGAGAGGTTATGCAGAAAGAAACTGCAAGATTTAGACACAACCTTTACGTGAGAACCTAAAGAAAGAAATGAGTGAAAGAGGATGCCCTGGGTATGGACCTGAATGACAGGAAGGAGGGTGGTGTAGTCTACAGAGATCGAGAAAGGAGGTAGCCAGGAGGGCTTATGTGGGGAGAATTCTGTTTTAGCCATGCTGAACTAGAAAGACTGGCTTGATATCCTCAAGAAAATGTCAGAGAGAAACTATAGAGTTTAGTTTGGACTGAAGGAGACAGGCCATGAGATAGAAAGATAGAGCTGCTCACATAGGTTGTGTCTACACTAGTCCCCTCCTTTTGGAGGGAGCATGTAATGAGGGATTTTGGAAGATGCTAATGAGGCGTTGCCAGGAATATGCAGCACCTCATTATCATAATGCCAGCCACTGCACAATTAACAAGTGCTGCTTTCAAAATGCACGTCTCAGGGGCCTCACGCCTGGCCCGTAGCCAAAGCAGGCTCTGTGGAGGGTCCCCTAAGCTGTGACCTGTATCCTCCCCCCGTCCCCTTGCTGAGCCCGGGCCTACGACAGACTACCCTTACCTCCCAGTACTCCCTGCCCTATCAGCACCCCTCAGGGGACCATGCACCTGGAGCAAACCAAATGGGAAGAAGGGGCTTTCAAAATCAGGGGTGGCATGCATTTCAAAAGTGACACTTCTAAATTGTGCACAGCTGCCACTATGCTAATCAGGTACTGCATATTCACGGCAGCACATCATGGTATCTTCTGAAATCCCTCATTAACATACCCCTTCCATAGACAAATGTAGACATGGCCATAGAAGTGGTATTTGTATTAATATTTGCAGAGAAGGTTATCTCATGATAAGGTCTAAAGGGAGAAAAAAAGGAAATCAAGGACAGCCTTGTGGAGCCACCACAGAAAGTTGGAAAGGAAATGAGGAGGCAAAGGAGAATATTCATGGTGTCGTTGTCGTCGTTGTCCTCATCGTCGTCGTCATCATCATCAACCAACTGATAGCATATGTGTTAGATGTAATTTTCTTCTGGTAGACAACTTATCAACTCAACCCTGATCACTCGATTGGTGTCGCAGACCTCGTTTATCCAGGTGATGCCCAAGGGCATCTTTTATCATTGAGTCATACTGGCATCAGATTTCATTCATGTTGCTGTTTCACGGTCAGCTCATCCTCACTCATCTGACCAACCCTCCTCCTTTTTCCAGGCTTGGGACTGGCATGGAACCCCTAGAGGCTTCATGGTGGGGTTAGGATATCCATGTGTGATACAATAACTTAAGCAATATATATTGAAAACTGATCTTCCATTTGGATTACAAAGAAAAGACAGGCACTATAGATCAAATTTAAAAAAAATATGGTTCAAAGATACTAAGGAAGGAAAAAAATCAAACTTACTACTTACTTTTATATCTTTTTTCCTAATCATGATAATACCTTATACGCAGAGGAATATAAGTAACTATTATATACTTAACATTTCTCCCTTGAAATACAAAGTGTATTCATGTTTTATTTAAAAGGAAAAATAAACTCACGCTGAATTCCTTTACTTCCTCAAATTCTGAAATTATACCTTTAGTAAAAATTTGCTATACTACAGTCTACAGTCAAGCTACATTCTCAGTGGAATCCATACAAGTTTTGTCTTCATGAGGACTGCAAAATCTTGCTCTTAGGGTTAGTGTTAAGGAGGACTTCTGATGTATCTTAAAAATTATTACTTTAACTTCAAGTTCAGGCTGTCAAAAGTATGGTCTAAATTTTCAGATCTGGTTCACATGATGGATTTATGTGACTGGTATGATAGAATCACGTTTTACAGAATCTAAAATTTCATTTTAAAAGTGGGTTTCAGCCCATGTGGCTGCAGGAGGAAGCTTAAGAACTGAAGCAATGACCCAAGAGGTGTGACATCCCTTAATAATCTCATTGGAATACCAATTTTAAAGCCAAGTGGTTATATTTGACCAATAGTGTCAATATTAACAATTTAATCACATATCATTTTGATGTATTTATGGAGAGGGAATGAAGAACACTAAATTCAGAACTGGGAGTTGCTACAAGAAAATGAACACCAAGAGAAGGCAGCTACAAATGGGAAACAAGCAGAGAAATAGGCAACATCAAATATGGAGGGAAGAGAAACAATGACCAAAGAAAAATTATAATCAACGTACATGTGACTGAATTTTATTCAAAGAGAAATTGAAAAATTATGACAACCTGAAAGGTATTGTTGTATCTTAATTGGATACAGAACCTTTCAAACAAAAAGCCTTGGCCAAAAGAAGTAGCACATCAAAGAAATCCAACTGTAAAATCAAGGTTGCATTAAAATGCCACAGTCTGTCTATTCCATACTCATAATGGTAAATACTAAGCGCTTCAGAGGCAAGATGCACACATTTTTATAATGGACAATTGTCATATAACTTCCCCACAGTGAATGTTTCCTTCTAGCCCCATGCAGTCACCAACTGAAAACATCTTGTAAGGGGTTATGCAGTGCACATATTTTAATTCTACATTAATATTTTATAATGTAATATATCATTACTCCTCATTCACATCAGTGTCAAATTGTTTTTTGAATTCTGCTAAGCTCCCAACCTCAAAAATATCATATGGCCGTGAGGTCCACAAGTTGTGTAATAAAATAAAATAAATACCGTTTTTTTTGACTTTGTCTCGTTTGAGAATCAGCTAAAATAGGAGTCTTTTTTGCATCATAGGATCTTTGAGAAGTGAAAGTGATGAGCCGCTCAAGAAATGGGCCAGTGAGTTTGTTGCTCAATTATGATTTTTCTGCCTATCTTTAGACACTCAAGTTTAAAAATGTTTGGTTTCCATTTTGCTATGCCTCAGTTTCCTCATCTATAAAACAAAACTTTTTCCTTACTTTATTGTGAAACTTCAGTCATTTTTGTTTATACAGCCTTAAGTGATTCTTGTGAGGAAAGTGTTTGAAGTGCAAAGCATCTGTCTGTTCCAAGTGCAGGACAAGGAATACTTTTTCTTCATGAAGTGTGGCTTTTAATGGAATTGTTCAGTAAAACCATGGTGTAAAATGCCAGACTGCATTATGCTGTTTTACAGTGGCTACTGTACTTTTATGTCTTTAGTAGAACAGCATAATGGTGTCATTACTGTGGTTATATTGTAACCTATATAACCATTCCATCACCTTAAGGTGCTTTTTGAACAACTTTTCAGTCCTGTTTTCTGTTCTTCTCCTCTCTATATTTGATTAGCACTGACCCTGTGCCTTGGCAAACTGCTTGCTATACATAAGTATTACAGAAATGTCAAACCACAATGTCATTCTGATATTTCAAGTAAATTCTAGGTATCATTTAGCTAATCATATATTGTACAGCTATCTATAACTTTAAGAATCATAATGTTTAAGAATCATTGTTTAATTCAATGCTGCACTCTCCACATATCTTTCTCTGTTTCCATGTATATGTGTGTGTGTGCTATGTAAACATAGACATAAACACAAGAAATGTGTCTATAAATAATATTTCTAGCTTTTCATACATACACATCCACACACCAAGGCTTTGTTAGGAATGTTTACTACAACCTGAAGTAAATATTTGCAGAATTGATGGGATGTGGAGTCCAACCCACACAAAGCCTAACCAGGTTACAATTAACCTATAGGATACACCTCAATGAAGTTTTGGGATTAATAAAAACTTCAGTTGAAAGTGAAGACCAGCAAGACAGGAGACACTTGAATAAAACAGGGAGCTGTAGGAATGTGCACTGTTGACTCCCTCTAGAGAAAGGGACATCGAGCGAAGGGTTTAAGAAAATGGACACTGGGGTTCTGCCCTAGATTACAAGTCTGGCAAGAAGCCAAGAAGGGTGGAGTGTCCTCTGTGAGCACAGGAGGGTCAGAATATTATTAACATGTCATTTTCCCCCAAATGCTTGATGTTGAATACTGTCCATCTCAGAGGGGTTGACATGTTAGTCTGTAGCTTTTTATCTGATCATGATATAGTGTGGGTTTGATATACAATACATTTAGAGGATTTCCCCTTCCCCAGCAGAGTCATCAACCTTGGTAACACCTGTAGGCGACAGAATAATACAGGTATCACAAACAAAACAAGAACAAAAACCAAAACAAACAAAAATCTGGAAGGTTTTGCCATTGAGTTTCATTGGGAGTAAGTTTAGTCCTGTGTTACTTTAATAAAATTCAGGTTCCTCCACAGATAAAAATGACATATGCAGACTAGAGTTCTCTGTTAAACTCTTTGCTGCACACTTTTATTATAGAAGTATTCTGTAACAGGGACTAATAGTATGCTTGGTTTTTAAAACCAGATTTTAGTGCTCAAAGGTGTGAGATCACATTGGTGCTATGAGGTTAATGTCTTTAGATTATTTTCTCTAATTTATGGCATCATTGAGTTGATATTTTTACAGATAAAATCAGGAGTATAGTTTTCAAAGGACACTTGAATAAGATCAATGTCCTTTGCAACCATAGCCACCCACAAAAATGCCTTTTTGTTCCTGGTCTGATCCATAATATTGATATAAGTTCAGATCATTGGCTTCAGCTGGGAAGCATGTAGCTGTTTCAGAGGTAAATTATTTTCTCCTTTGCTTTCAATACTGGCTATGAATGGTGCCAAGCAGGTAGGGAATTCCATGACTAGGAAAATCCTATTTGTGGTCCCTAACCTGGTTGCAAGGAGTGAGGTGGTAGAAGAATTGTTAAATCTTCTCCCACAACAGAATGACCCTCCCTGCATTGACGATGCTACCATTAGGGTTGCTTGGTGCTCTGGAGCAGTCCAAAGTGATGTGAAAGCAGGAGACAATGTGAGCCTTTGTGTCGGGAATCAACAGAATGATTATGAACTCTATTAAGTAAAGAGAGGCAAATTCCCTTATCAAGGTACACTTTCCATGGACTTTTTCTGTATATCTGTCCAGAAATGTTTTATATTCTAATAGGTTAAATGCAAAGAGAGCACGTTCAATATTACTCATTTTGAAAGCATGTTAAACGTGTTGTTAGTGATAATTGATATTGACAATTGACAATGCTGAAAATTGTTGATGACAAACTACTAATGCTCACAACTATATTTATTCAATAAGCACAAGAACAAGGTGACTGTATCAGATAGGCATCCACTAGCAATAGAATACAGGCTGGTTGAGCTTTAAGCTGGCTCGATACCTTTATGTGCAGCACTGACTGTGTGCCACACTTCTGGCAAAGGAAAAACGGGCCCAAAACTGGGAAATGCTAGAGACTCGTAAACCTATTCTGCTACAAGATCGGGTAGCCAGATATTTCTGGATAGTAAATAATGCCTTGGTCATGGAGATGCAAAGCTGTCATTTTCATGTTGATAAACAAAATAGTATAGTCACTAAACTGTCAAAAAATATAAAAGAAGACGTTTGGGTTTTCAGAGCCATCCAACATATCAGATCAGGCTCAGGTAATATTAGCCTGTAATTAAATGTCATTTCCTCTTGGGAACAATTTTACAATGAGAGATCTAGCATTGCCAGGGTCTTGTCTACAGCTAAAACTGCAACAGGAAAGTAGCAATGCATGTTTCTGTATTGTGATTGGTTATCTTGAATACTATGCCAAAAATCAAAGCCCTGGCAAAGATGACACACTGTGCTCCAGTGTCAATTTACTTATTCTCTCAGAACTGCATAGCATAAATAAGCATTGCTTCTTAATTCTTTTTTTCCAAGTGCATATTAAAATTATTGAAATGTCAAAAATCTCAATCCATTTCCCATTGTTCAACGCCCATGAATGTTTAAACAAGAAGAAATCTTAGAATTATTAAAAATTCTATATCTGACAAATAAAAAGTAAATTGTCAATTGTATCATTCCAAGTTCTAGAACTCCCAGTCAACAGAAATCCCTAATTTGTAATTTGATTTCAAGAAGAGTCTAGATCAATATTATTGATTTAACAGAAACTTTAATTATTTATTGTATATGTAGTTTATTAAAAAAGTTTACCACATGCAGAGTAATTATTTAGATAGGAAATTGCAACTGTCTAAATTAATACTGCAGAAGTGTAGACTTTATCCTGAGGCTGCAAAACTGGGATCAAGCAGGAAACTGTTATAAGGAAGTTAGCAATGTGTATGTCATTAAATGCTTCAAAATTGCACACAAAAAAGAAGGCAGGCTGCAGCAGTTATTTCCCACAGGAGCATAATTAAATACAAATAATAAAGACTGTATTGTCACTGTTATGCATTTCTCTGTCTCAGAAAATGTGTTTTTGAATGACAGCTGTCAGAGGCCCTAGCTTGATGTGACACAATCTATTTGAAAATTTCTAATTGTGTAGTCTTCAGAAGAAACACCATTGCAGACAATGAGAGCCCTCATTTTGCTGAAGGATTGTATGACCACAACCGGGAACAATTGAACCCCAGACATGGAAGGAAAAAAAGTCAAATAAACAAAGCCTTCATACAAAGGTCACAGTCAGAACAACCTCCCTTTTCATAAAGAGAGGATCTAAGCAAGTGACTTTCAGCACTGCTAGGGCAAAATCAACAGAGGCTTGTAACACATCTTTTGAAAATTAGCTTGCAGGGCTGGCATGTCACATAAGGATAATCAGTCAAAAAGAAAAGAAAAAGAGAGAGAGAGCCTGTGACAGGAACCTTTGTCAGTAAAATCTTTTTATTTTATTCCACAGATATTTATGAATATATAGGAGAGGTTTCCTCTAGAACTATCTTGCCAAGTAGGATTTGCATATTGGAGAGGAAAGATGAAAGCAGACTTCAAGCACATGCACACAAATCAAAAGATTTATTCACATTTAGAGTTTATGCTTTATCTGAGTGGCTAACTGGCTACTCTTCTCTTAAGCAAATCCTTAATTTTAGGTGTGCAAATTTAAAAGCCAGGCTGAGCTCACCATGTATATCAGATATAAGCTACATCTACACGGGGATGCTACATCAAAATAGCTTATTTCGATGTAGCGAAATCAAAATAAGCTATTTCGATGAACAGCGTCTACACGTCCTCCAGGGCTGGTGCCGTCGACGTTCAACGTCGACGTTGGGCAGCACTACATCGAAGTAGGCGCTGCAGGGGAGCGTCTACACACCAAAGCGGCCCACATCAAAATACGGGTGCCAGGAACAGCTGCAGACAGGGTCACAGGGTGGACTAGCACTTCCGGGGAAACAGCAAGCCGCTCCCTTAAAGGGCCCCTCCCAGACACACTTGCACTAAACAGCACAAGGTCCACAGAGCCGACAACTGGTTGCAGACTCTGTGCATGCAGCATGGATCCCCAGCTGCAGCAGCAGCAGCCAGAAGCCCTGGGCTAAGGGCTGCTGCACATGGTGACCATAGAGCCCCGCAGGGGCTGGAGAGAGCGTCTCTCAACCCCTCAGCTGATGGCCGCCATGGCAGACCCCGCTATTTCGATGTTGCAGGACACGGATCGTCTACACGTGCCCTACTTCGAAGTTCAACGTCGAAGTAGGGCGCTATTCCCATCTCCTGTTGGGGATAGCGACTTCGACATCTTGCCGCCTTACGTCGATTTCAACTTCGAAATAGAGCTCACCACGTGTAGACGTGGCGGGAGCTATTTCAAAGTTGGCACGGCTACTTTGAAGTAGCCGGCTCGTGTAGACGTGGCTATACAGGGATAAATCTTATGCATCCAGGATTCTGTGGGATCCGGGATGATGCAGCTTCATTGCGCAAGTAAGGAAAAAGAAATGGGAAGCTCCCAGAGAAACCTACATTACTTGAGCACCATGAAATTTATGTTGGTGTGGTCTCCTTTAATCTAACTGTACTACAAGAGTGAGGGAGATGAGCTACACTATTTTTGAGTTTAACAAATTAGCCCATAACAAATAACAATTCAACAGAAAATTATTCCCAGCATGCCGTTTATTTTATTTTTGTGCACGGTGATATTTAGCATGGGAAACATTGACATATACTGTAGAAATACAGTCTTCTGGAAAGTGTTAGCTAACCCTTTTTCCCTCTTTCCAAGCCAATACTATTGCACAATGTTCCAAATGTAGTTAGCGCAGTACTCACATTCCAGAGTGCTAGAGGCATTTTTTCTGATGCATATAAATGAGTGGATATTAACACTTATAAAACCTTTACCAAAGACAATGACAGGTCAAAGCAGAGAACTTTTCTTCTTCAAGCACTTCTTGAAAATTGAGAGTAAAGATTAGTTTTCCCTCCCCATTTGGGTAAATTTTAAACATTTTTGCATGTATTGGTATAAAGAAAATGACATGACTTTAGATCCTGCAGAAAGGATGCTAACACTGTTTTAGAGAAAGGTAACTTTTCCCCAAGACTGTACTCATATTACTTATTTTTGTTTCATTTTTTTTGTTCATAACAATAGAAACGTCACAGCTTGATAAATTGCATGTCAGAATCAGTTCCTGTTTGTTGTCTGGAGGCTTAAAAGATTAACAAAAAGAGGTTTGGGCTTTTTGTTCTGTCTTTTTTTGTTTGTTTGGTTTGGTTTGGTTTGGTTTGTTTTTTGGAGAGAAGGCCTGGAATACTGCGTGTCGACACAGAAATGTACATGCAGTATTACAGACAGTTGATGTCTGTTTTATTTTGTATTGCTGTTTGTAATGTGTTTAGCCAGCTCTCCAATTTTCTCAAGATGCTTTAGGCACATATATTTATCTTACCTTTTTAAAAAAGGACAGTTTTACCTGCAGAAATAATTGTTCTTTTGTATAATAAATCAGAAATGCAGGCCCCTAAAGCTGTACTGTATGTGATTTTAAAAAACTGAAATAAGCTAAAAGGCTTAACAGAGGGTGAACATAAAATCTGAAATTGCTTTGACAGTAAGGATATAATAATTTATTTCTACTGTGTATTAAAGCTTCATTGATTCTAAGTCCATTAAATATTTCTATAAACTAGGGAAACTTTCAATTAGGTTCAGCCATTAATTTTGTCTGCCATTTAAAACACACCCTAGACATTTGTTAATTTCTTGGCAATCTGGTGTCCAGAGTAATTTTGTCTGTTAATTAGAACTTTAGCTCAGGGAATTACCAAATTTGGGAAGGGGGGAGGTCTTTGTTGGAGGAGAAGTTTTCATGTTTGTTTTGGAATTATGAATCGATTATAAGAACTGTATATTTGTGTCAAATGTAATTATAGTGAAAGGCCATCAACATTATGCTAATAGCTACAAGTGAGGAAAATCAGAGTATTACAACATTAATAGGAAGTAAACTCACTTTAGCCAAGCTGGTATAAATTTAATACAATGTTAATGGCTCATTACTGAATTATGTTTCATTTGTGAAAATTATAGGGACTTACTCATGAAATCAATTTACAAATGCAGGAGGCTTCTACCCCCTGAACCTCGCCAATGCAATGAATAATTAGGATAAACTCCATTGGAGAATGTCTGAGATTTTCTCTCTCAAATCCTTTCTGCAAATCTTCCTGCAGGATGGGGAGAACTGCTCCTCCACAGCTTTTGTTTTCACTAACTTCTAGATCCCTCAAAGTAGTTCAGCACGTGATTTGAGCAGGTACTAACTCTTCAGGTTGATGGGAGTTGGGGGCTATGAGGGAGTGAAGGAAGGAGGGCCTAGCATCCCAGATCTCAAAGATAGCCTCTGGGCTCATGTAGCCCCACCTCTCTTTACCTGAACCCAATGCCAGACCTGGAGGGAGGAGAAAAGGAAAGAGCCTAGCTCTATCTGGGGCTGACTAGCAGGGAGGCAGGAGTAGAGTTCAGTGGTCAAAACCCACAGCCTGTCTGTTCAGCAGCCTTGGGAGCAAGTAAGACCCCACCCTACCGCTCTGAGAAATGGGGGAACTCACTGAGAAACCACAACCAAGGGAAATCGGGACCACACAGCAAACTTAAGGACTAGCTAGGAAGTGGTTCAGGGTTCCTGGGCCAGGAGCACAGCAGGCAGAGGGCCAGTGCACCCCCCTTTCCCCCAACTTTCTGCTTACCTGCTCTGTAATCTAGCCACTATGCTAGGCAGCCACCAGGGACTGGGCCACATGGGCATTCAGTGCTGCAGATGAATAGGTCATGTGACCCGCTCATACTATTGTTCCAAGTGCAGCAGTCCCTGAGTAGTCCTGACTGAGAGTCAACTGCAGAACAGGGTCCCAAGCTCTGCCCCAGTCCTTAACTCAAACCTTCTTCAGACCTCCCTTATGCAGTCTGCCATTATAGCACCTGCACAGATTCACAGAAGTGGCCACAGCATTTAGCTTAAAGCCAATATGATTAACAATGCTCTGATGGGCAGTGAAATCGTGATTCTCTAGCTCTGATAGTGCTACCTTAAGACCTGTTCCTGGAATCTATAATAGAAAAAACTCTCAGGCTGTGTCTACATTAGCACAAATCTTCGAAATAGGCATGCTAATAGTCATTATGAAGATTACTAATGTGGCGCTGAATTGAATATTCAGCGCCTCGTTAGCATTAGGATGCTTCAGGCCACTTTCGTACACCTGTGGCTTGGCACAGCTACATGGGGGTCCTTTTTGAAGGGACTCCGCACATTTTGAAATCTCCTTATTCTTCTCAGCTGAATGGAATAAGGGGATTTCGAAATGTGCAGGGTCCTTTCAAAAAGGACCCCCGTGTAGCCACACCAAGCCATGGGCATTTGAAAGTGGTGCTTTTGAAGCGCAGTGGCCAGAAACATCCTAATGCTAATGAGGCACCTCATTAGTAATCTTTGAAATGGCCATTTGCATGGCTATTTTGAAGTTTTGGCCAAGTGTGGCCACAGCCCAAAACCTTCAGAAAAAGCAACATTGACTAAGGAACCAATGAATGATAATTTCCCTGATCCATTAAAAGTTTCCACCATTCATCAGTACTCACATTTTCCTGTCCATTCATGGGGGAAAAAAATCAACAAAAGTTGCCTCCAGCCTTTTCTATCAATGATGTATCAGCATGTAACTTAGCTCAATGCTAGTCTGACAGACCTAAAACTGTACCTGCATTATTTCCTTATAGCCCTTTTTAGAATCCACATAACTGTTTTGATATGATCGTTCCCTAAGAACATATCAAATTTACTAATGCCAGTTTTTATCACTAAAAGTAGTTAAACCAGTGACACCAACTCAGCACTTATGACCTATTGACAGAAGTGTACCAGGGTGCATGGCCAATGGCAAAGCATAAAACTGCTAAGAAAACAACTTTTGAAAAGGTAATAAGCAGCAGCGAATGAACCAATATATGATTTAAAAACTGTGTAATCCACCCTAGCAAAGGCATAATTAGCGTCCAGTTAGGTAGAATAAGTGCTACCATTCACTCTGCATTCCACTGACTAGCAAAGAGATTGGTGCAAGAAATTTTACAGAAACCGTGTACGTAATCATAGAAATGCATAATCAAATAGCCCACAAGAGTCAGAACCAAGTATACCGAGGTTATACTGGATAGGTTTTTGTTTAACCAGTTCTCAAAAACTGCTAATGACAGGAATTCCATAACCTTCCCTGGAAGCCTATTCCAGTACCTAATTACTCTTTAGTTAGAAAGATTTCCCTAATACTGAACCTAAATCTTTCTTGCAGCAGATTATTTCTTCTATGACCTTCAATGGACACGGAGGAAAAATTGATCCATGTTTTCTTTATAACACTCCTTAACATGTTTGAAGACTGCTATCAGATCCACCCCGCTGTCTGCTTTTTCAAAAATAAACACATCTAGGTTGCTGATTGCTTTTTTGGATTCACCTTTCCTCTAGGTTATGTTTTCTAAACCTTTCTTCATTTTTCTTGTTCTCCTGTACTCCCTCCCCAATTTGTCTGCATCTTCCTTAAAATATGCCACTCAAAACTGGACTTGAAACTCCCTGCCAAGACCTCACCAAGGCTACGTGTTTTATACATGTTGTTTTACAGGTCTTGACAAATTGGAAATTTGGTCTGACGAGGAAGTCATCCTCTTAGTACAGGATGATATTAGCATCTCTGTAATCAATGTAGCATTATCATTTACTATAACCTCCAAATCCTTTTTCAGCAATACTAATGCCTAGGCCATAGTACAGTGGTGCATTTGATTGACTTTTCTAAATTACAATACTTGTGATTTTCTGCCGTGTTGGGAGCCTTCTGCTGATGCCCCAGTCTTCCTTGTTCCATGAGGAAGAAGGGATGTGTTGGCAGAGAGAGGTTTCCTGACATTTGACCCTTTGTGGATAGGCCAAATGTCAGGAAAGCCTCTTGCAACAGAACTGTTGGCTGGAGATACGCAAATGATTTGCTCAATTTGTGTATCTTTTGCTGGCAATTCTCTACAATCCAGACCTAGCCTGCATTAACTATATTTCATCTTGCTGACGTCAGACCAAATTTGCAATTTGTCAAGATCATTTAGAATTTTAAATCTATCCTATGATATGTGTGCACCTCTTCTCCTAGCTTAGAGTCATCCACAAATTTTAGAAGCATACTTCCTACTCCACTATCTGCCATTTAGGAAAATATTAACTAGCTGATAACTAAATGTCAACTAAAGTTAACTAAATGTCAAGACATGCCCCACCTCACCCCCCCCAGTGAGGATATGCCCCCTCCCTGTGGGACCCCACTAGTTATGTTCTCCAAGTTTGGCAATGAGCCACTGATAATTACTCTTGGTATATGGTTTTTGAAACACCTTGCAGTAATTTCATCTTGCCTACATTTTGCTAGTTTGCTTATGAGAGTGTCACGTGGGACTATGTCAAAATCCTTACTAAAATAAACATACATCACTCCTATCACTTACCCCACTAGGCCAGTAGCCCTATCAAAGAAGGAAATTAGGTTGGTTTGGTATAATTAGTCCTTGATAAATCCAAGAAAATTATTACTTTTTTCCCATTTGGTGCTTACAAATTGAGCAATGTCTCAAAAGATACTGGGACAAATTTAACATAGTTAGGCTGACTTGTCTATCATTCTCCAGGTTCTCATTTTTCCCCTTTAAAGGTATTGTGTTTTGCCTGTCTCCAAATATCTGGGAAATTACCCACTCATGAGTTCTTGAAAGCAATTGCTAATGGTTGTCATCTATTTCATTATCTATATCCTATTATGAATTTCATTAGGCTCTGACAAATTGAATACATCTAACATACCTAAATATTTTTACCTATGTGGGACATAATTCTTTCTTCCATATTATTAATTATTAATTGTATTGGGTACCTAGTCACTATTAACCATTTTAGTGAAGACTGAAGCAAAATATGCATTAAACACATCAGCTCTCTTTATGCCATCTGCTATTAGCACTCATTCCTCACTAACCAGCACACCTACACTTTCCTTTGTCTTTCTTTTGCTCCTGATGTATATATGGAACAACTTCTTATTGATTTTTACATCCTTTGTTAGATTTAACTCATTTTATGCCTTAGTCTTCTCATCTGGCCTTATATGCTACTTATGCTATTTTTTTGTAATCATCCTTAGCAATTTGCCCATCTTTCCACTTTTTTTTAGGATTTCTCTTTGAGTTTCAGATCACTAAAGAACTCCTGATATATTGGTGTTTTACCATTCTTACCTACTCTTTCCATCATGATAGAGTGCTCTTGTGCCTTTAATATTGTCTGAGAAACTGTCACCTCTCCTGAACTCCTTTTCCTTTAAATTTTCTCCCCATGATGCTTTATCTACCCATTCTCTAAATTTGTTGGAGTCCACCTTCTTGAAGTGCATTGCTCTTCTTCTGCTGCTCTCACTCCTTCCCTTTCCTAAAAGTCAAGCAGACTATGATTTCAGGATCATTTTCACCAAAATTGCCTTCTCGCTTTGATACACAGTGCTGCGCCACTTTTATTCTCTCCTATTGTGAACGGCAGCAAAGGGAAACTTGGAGTTCCAGTCATCAAGGGTACATGTCACATAGTTTGAATTCAGAGAGTGAAGGGATGTTAAGGGAGACATTTTGTATTTCTCATTTTGTTGTTTGTTTAATTTGACCCTGGAAGAAAGGAGCAAAAATGAATGGGGCCAATGTGCTGAGGAAAAATTACTCATTTCAAAGAGAATTGAAGTGAGGAGAAGAAAACCTACCATTACTAGGTTTCTGGACTCTAGGGTGCTATAAAGTCGCCTCTCCTTTATCTAAGTGTGGTAAAGCGATAGCAGGAGTTAAGCTCAAGGCTCTAGGCCTGGTAATTCCACAGAAAAAAATAAAAGGAAAAGGCACATCTGTAGTCTTCCCATCAAGCTTCAAGGTCCACAGAAAAGTGAGAGTATTTGCAGCTGCAGCACTTGGGGCTATAGGCACAGCTAGATAACTGCATATGGGAGACCTGGCCCATGTCTGCCTTGGGCTTCAAATTAGCTTCCCCTAGTATTAATAATAGAGGAAGACAAGACATCAGCCAGAACTATTAAGACTAAAATCTGCACCATTACCAAAGAACTAGCAGCTGCAGTGGAATCTCTCTTGTGCCTATGGTTACGCAGGCAGCAGCAAGTACCAATAGGGAATTGGCCCCGGGCTTAGATTAGTGTCACGGTTAGAGATGGAGTTGTGCTCTGCCTCCAGTATTAACTAGTTTCTCTTGTGACTTCAATAAAGAAACGCCGAAACAAATATCCATAATGGTGGTAGCAGCAGCAGGTGTAGGACTGCTGCGGAAATTGTGCTGGTGCCAATCTGATGTTATACATTAGTGGAAAACTGAATGAGACGATGATTGTCTGCTATTCGCCAGACTGATGTGGAAGCCACTTCCACTCTGCTGCCCACCTTGGGCAGTGGGAGGGGCAAAGTGCATGCTTGTATCAACCAGGCTGTGATCCACTTTAACCTGCAGATTATGTGTCTTCCATATTATTTCCTGTAGTGCCTGTCAACCAACTGTTTTTCATTCTTCACATCACAGCATGCCAGTGTTGTAGGAGACACTGGTAGACTTTTGTTGCAAGGGGAGGAGAGGCTGTAATTGATTTGTAAACTAAATAAACTACTTGTGAAATTTTAACATAGTACTGTTTGTAAGGATCAATACATTTTAAGAAATATAACACTGACAACCAATTATTGACTGTAGAGGGAAACTTTTTATAAACTTAATTGTACAATAATGATCAAGGTATTATAATGCAACCATGGCCGTGTCTACACTAGCCCCAAACTTCAAAACGGCCATGCAAATGGCCATTTCGAAGTTTACTAATGAAGTGCTGAAATGCATATTCAGCGCTTCATTAGCATGTGGGTGGCCGTGGCACTTCGAAATTGACGCGGCTCACGGCCGCACGGCTCATCCAGACGGGGCTCCTTTTCGAAAGGACCCCGTCTACTTCGAAGTCCCCTTATGAGCTGATGGGAATAAGGGGACTTTGAAGTAGGTGGGGTCCTTTCAAAAAGGAGCCCCATCTGGACGAGCCACGCAGCCATGAGCCGCGTCAATTTTGAAGTGCCGCTGCCGCCCGCATGCTAATGAAGCGCTGAATATGCATTTCATCGCTTCATTAGTAAACTTCGAAATGGCCATTTGCATGGCCATTTCGAAGTTTGGGGCTAGTGTAGACGTAGCCCATGTGTGGTAAAGAGGTAGTAGGAGTTATGCTTAAAGGCTCTAGGCCTGGCAATTTCACAGAAAACCCAAGAGGGAAGATGCATTTGAGCTGATGGCCTACAGTCAATTCCTCTTTTTAGATAATTTTGACAACCTGCATCAATCACAGGTTATGACTATTGCAATTATGTCCGTTACTGTAGGAGTCACTAGGTGGTGCTGTTAAACATGGTCATAAGTGCTTTTTCTTAGTGCAACCAGTGTGCAGTCTATAGAAATGCTACCTTGTTCATTTTGTGATGTATTTCCTTTGTGGGGAGCTGTTGCAAACAGTAAGTCTGTGTCTACATGGGCACAAATCTTCGAAATATCCATATTCCGAAGATTACTAATGAGACTCTAAATTGAATATTCAGCACCTCATTAGCATTAGGACACTTCTGGCCACGGCGCTTCGAAAGCGCCACTTTTGAAAGTGTGTGGCTTGGCATGGCTACACAAGGGTCCTTTTCGAAAGGACCCTGAACCTTTCGAAATCCCCTTATTCCGCTCAGTGAGCATTAGCATGGCTATTTCAAAAATTTGTGCCCATGTAGACACACCCTAAGAGTTTGGTCTGTGCTACAAAATTTTCATTTTGAGCCAATTGAAGTGGGCATTGGTATTTGGGCTGAGACTTGCAAGAGAGATTGCCTGAATGATATTTGTGACCATTTCTGTTCAAGAACTAGTGAATGTAATGCAAATATCAAACACAATGGCTGTGTCTATACTAGCTCCCAACTGCAAAGGGAGCAGGGTAAGTAGGGTGTCAGGACATTACTAATGAAGTGCTGCAGTGCATATGCGGCACTTCATTAAGCTAATTCTCCCCAGCAGAATTTAGAAGTGGCAGATTTCGAACTGCCAGCTTGCATGTAGCTGTAGCTCACCTGTGGGTACTTCAAAGTGCCCGGGCTACTTTGAAGTCCCTTTAATTTTGAGGAGTAAAAGGACATTTTGAGGACTAAAGGCACTTCAAAGTAGCCCAAGCACTTTGAAGTACCAGTGGGTTAGCCATGGCTACATGCAAGCCAGCACTTCAAAGTTTGCTGCTTCAAAGTTGATGTGGGGGAGAATTACCTTAATGAAGTGCTGCATATGCACCGCAGCACTTCATTAATAGTTTCCTGACACCCTACTTACCGTGCTCCCTTTGAAGTTGGGAGCTAGTGTAGACACAGCTAATGAGTTCTCATCCTTGATTTCTCCTCCAATGGGATACTGTAACAAGATGCATTCATGAGAGTAATTGCATGCATACACTTTTTCTAGGGTCAGATATTTAATTGCTGCTATATTTGCAAAATATTTCTGAGAAATAGTACCATGTGTAGCCAATCAATGCGTTCAACTGGATTTTGAAAGAATGAGTTAATTAATATTAAGCAAGCACTTTCAGATCTTGGAGCTTTTTATTATTATTGAATCAACTTTCAACGTTCTGCTTAGTTCATTCAAAAGCAGGTAAATGGCAACTATAAATTTTATTTATTTGCTAAAATACAGCCTCTCCCCTGCAAAGAATCTATCCACTATCCTTAAAGGAATACAACTCATTTAGTACAGTTCAAAGCTGTATTGAGCAAGTAATGAGTTGATAAAGACTTTTTCATTGTATTGCTATTTGCCTGATTCATTGCAATCTACTCTAGGCAGTTGAAAATCTGCTTTTCAACATCTGAAGTCCATTTTAAACATCCAATGCAGAAATAGTTTCCAATGATTCCCAAATGGGCATGTAGCTTTTGGGCAGGGGAGGGGGAGGTAGTTTTTGGCAGCTATTGATTGATTTGTGAAAGCACTTCTTTGAAATCACACAGGGCTGCCTTTGAGTTCAACTCACTGTCATCTGAAGGTGCCCTTGACTAATGGGCAGATGGCTTGCTGTTAGTCTTTGACTTCTTGGTTTGAATAGCACTAAGATCCCTGAGCATATTCAGTAAAATTCATTGGGTACTGTCAAGGTTCGGTATCCTCTGGACATGAGCATCTGTATCATTTGCAAGTGTGAGAGATGGAACTAGAAGAGAAGGATATTCAGCGACAGAAGTGTTACTTACAAAAGATTCCCTTATAGCTTTGTTAGATCCTGAGGAATTCTTTCATTCTTCTTCTCCTCACCCCTGACCCTGTCCCAGTGGCTTTGTACTCTACAAAGTTGAGATCTTGGAATACATCCCCCATCCCTCTGACTTGGCAGGGCAAAAATAGGGAAGGCTGAACCAAAGAAAAATGTGTGCATTTTCTTTCAGGTAAAGTCTGATGCTGCAAACAGTTTCACACGAGCACAGCCTTTTATGCCCATGAACATCCTCATTGCAAAATTGAAAGATAAAAACCTTATACATCAAACAAGCTGGTAGTGGATAGAATGGTGGATGTATGATTAGGCACTGATTGTCAAATGCAGTTCAGGAAGAGAAGAAGACTGAGAAATCATAATGAAAATAATTGTAGTTGCAGGCTGCACTGGCCTGCTCAGAGATTAGTGAGCAGATCCTTAGCTTGTGTAAATTGTCTTAGCAACACTGGCTTTTTTGAAACTGTGACAATTTACACCATCTGAGTGTGATATCTCCAACAGAGTTGGTTTATACCACTGTGAAGATACACCAAGGAGAAGATATTTCTTGTTTTATAATGCTGTATCTCATGTATTGTAGCCTAGTGCTTTGTACTGAAACACTTTATTTAGGGAATCAGTAAATATAGTCCTCTCAAAAAGAATTCAGGGTTCTTAAGATTAAATAGCTACAATAAGCCTCCAGGAAAACCTATACAATTAATAAAATCAACCTGCACAATTTCCAAAGTGCATAAAGGAAGGGAAGGAATATTACAATGAAACTGGAGAAGTCTGAAAAGTAACGGGGGATAAACTACCACAATAATTAGTAACATGGTCATAATAAAAATGTCAAATGTTTGATTTGTGCATCTTGCCAGAATAGCTAAAGGTTTGGTCAGTTTTTTAAAACAAACATAAAAATAATCTCTGCTCCTTTGGCCATAAAAACTGAGGAGGGAAAGTACAGAATGCAGTTCTTTGTGTTAGTCCACTGAAGTTCCTTGTGTTTGAAACGGGTCAAATGTTCCCCCCTCCACATCTCTTCATAAATGGTTTGGTCTCAGTTACATAGCATAGTAGTGTGCACCTGCAAAAGCAGGTGAAGCCTGGTTTGAAAAAGGAACGTAACTGGTTGTGTGTCAGATCAAAGTCTGCTGCCTATTTGAAAATAGATACTGTTGTGTAATAACAGCATATGTACTTACCACATTACCTGCTATTTTCAGTAGCACTTTGGGGCCAGCTATGATACATGTGCACTGTCTTTAAAAAAATAAATAAATAAAGTGGGTACTGCTATTTTAGCTGGCTTTTGTATAGCCTTATAAACTGATGGTTAATTCTGGCCAAATCTGCAAACCATTATGACTATGAGCAGCATTTATCATCCAGTTTATCACTTTGTAAAATTTACCCACATGACTTCCTGAGACAATGAATCCTCCACATACAATATTACAGCATGAGGTTGGCTGCACCAAGTATTGGGATATTTTCTTTTTCTTTTCAAATTAGAGTACTTCTAATTTCACTGTGTGAATCTTGGTTCTGTCATCAGCCAGTATGGAAAGAAAGAAAGGATCACAGAATTTAGATTGGGAATTAGATCTGAATTGACTGATTAATTATGACGTACAATAAACTCTTGTTTAACCAGTATTTGAGTACCTGCCATACTCAGATAACCAGCATAACTCACAGCTGAGCAGCTTAGCTCAGCTCAGTGGATGCTGGGCTGGAGCGCAGAGAGAGCGGAACAGCCTGCTAGCTTCCTGATGCCACTTCTCCGCACTTCCACCCATTCTCCTCTGAACACACAAGAAGAGCGTCAAGGGCTGGGTTTGTGTATAGAGCACGAGAACAAGGCCTCTCCCCTTGGGGGGGGGGGTGTCAGCCTCCTCAGCGCTGCCCTGCATCCCTCTGTGTTGCACGTGAGTGCAGCCGGCTGGCTCCTCTCCTCTCCCACCCAGCATGAGCTACTCTTTATCTAGAATATTTGATTATCCAATAACCTCCCAGTCCCATGGATGCTGGATGTCAAAGAGTTTACTGTATTTATCACAGTAGTACTTCGGGCCTATCAAGGAGCCAGGCCGCTGAAGCAACCCAGAAAACTTTCAGACAAGTCCTAGGGACTCACCCTTAGGTTTGCATTCAAGTCTTTTTCTCACTGTGGAGCTGATCCAAGCCTCCCTTGTTTTGCAGTTTGCACAAAAGCAGAGTCCCAGATCATCAGATTCATGGTCAGAGTTTGCCAATGGTATCCCATGGTCCCATAGACCTGCAGGTCCCATCCTTCTATCCTGAAACTTCTCATTCGACTCATAGGAACTGAAGAAGCCTCCTGCTTCAAAGACTGATATTTCACTTTGAATCCCTCCTTTCCAAGCTCTCTGCCCTGTTTTGTGTTAGTTGTGCCCATCACTAAAAAGTCTGGCACCAGGGATGAAAAAAGGCCTGCAGTCCCACACCCAGCCACTAGAAAGGCTCAAGATTCAGTATTCTGTTCCGCAGATGTACTACAAGGTCACATCTACACAAGAAGCCTCTGTTGATGGAAGTCGTTGTCGGAACGGATTTTTCCGACAAAACTTCTACTGACAGATTGTGTCTACACATAGAAGCAGATCGAAAGAGCAATCTGCTCTGTTGACAGAGAGAATCCATACTACCTGGCCCTCTCTTGACAGAATAGCTGACCAGACGCTCTGAAAACAGGGCTGCTCACTGAACTGAAAGCCCTGTCTGTCGACAAAAGTGCCCCGAAGTGTCTACATAGCTGTTTTGTTGAGAGAACACTGTTGAGAGAGGCGTTTACTTGAACAGGGAGAGGTATAACACTGCCAGCAGTACTGGTTGCTGGATTTTGTCAACAAAGTGTCAAAGTGTATTTGCTGCGTAGATGCTCTGTGGTTTTTTCCCACCAAAAGCCCGGTTTTGCTGGGAAAAGCCGCTCATGTGGACATAGCCCCAGTGGAGATCCTGCAAATTTGAAATTAGCCCCCCACAACATAACCATGCTGCTGATGCCAATCTTGGATTATGCTATGCTGCTGGAGCAGTTGTAATGTGTCCAGTATTCTGAAATGAGAGTAGTGGATGTATTTGGTCCTGGGCTGCAAGTCTGGTCTGTGCAGTAATAGAAGGTATTTATAAGGAGGCTGTAATGCATCTCTAGCCTACATCAGACCCTTTATTGATATGCCATGAATTTTCTTGTCTAGTGGTAGCTACTTGGCTACATGCAGACTTTTCACAGAGCAGAAACTATATACATTCAGACAAACTCCAGGACATTGCATATTGAAGATGCCCCTGTTGCTAACCTGTTACCTATTTGGTGAGTCATCAGATGCAGAAAAAAAATCTCCATAGCATTGATGGATGGATCTCCTCTATTAGCTCATACTAGAAGTTCATGCTTCCACTTACCACCTCTAGGACAACAATGCAGTGCTTGCCCTGTCTGAGAGGACTGCAAAAACACATCTAGTTACAGTCCTTTATTACAACCATCTTCCTCCAGGGAAAAACGGTGGGGATTTATAAATGATTGTAATTGATTTTGGTATGTGAATATCACCAGGACGTGTGTTGACTTGAAGCATAGTTTATGGGAGCTTCTGAACAGACCACTGAATTTTCTGTGAATAAAATAAATGATAAAAAATACATCCCTGTGATCTAGAAGTGATGCAGCTCCTGCAAAAGGGTAGAAATCTCTTTTTTTTCATGGTCAAACAACAATGGGCTCTTTCATTTTTGTTTAAAAGCTCTTCCATTTCTGTGGGCAGAGACTGAATCAGGTGTATTCCATCCTATGAGTAAGAAGGAAAACAAGAATGAACAAAATGAGACAGGACAATTTGACCAAGAGCTTATGCATCAGAAAGAGCAGGGGCACCCCCCAGAATCTTTTCCTTGCTTTATACTTGCTGAGGATGCAGGCACCAGCACCTTGCCCAACAGATCTGTTCCACATACGGTCCCCACCTTCCAGCCTGCCCTGCCCATATGGGCCATGTCTACACTAGCCTCAAACTTCGAAATGGCCAAACAAATGGCCATTTTGAAGTTTACTAATGAAGCGCTGAAATGCATATTCAGTGCTTCATTAGCATGCGGGCGGCCGCGGCACTTCGAAATTGACGCGGCTTGTCCCGACGGGGCTCCTTTTCGAAAGTACTCTGCCTACTTTGAAGTCCCCTTATTCCCATGAGCAGATGGGAATAAGGGGACTTCGAAGTAGGCAGGGTCCTTTCGAAAAGGAGCCCCATTGGGATGAGCCGTGCGGCAGCGAGCTGCGTCAATTTCGAAGTGCTGCGGCCACCCACATGCTAATGAAGTGCTGAATATGCATTTCAGCGCTTCATTAGTAAACTTTGAAATGGTCATTTGCATGGCCATTTCGAAGTTTGGGGCTAGTGTAGACATAGCCATGCAGTGTCAATCCTATCCCTGAGAAGGGGGAAAAAAGAAAGGAAGAGAAGGGCTGAGGGAAGGCAGGATCCCTTCCAACAACTGCTAGAAGGCATAGGTGCCAATTACATAGGTGGTCTGGGGCTGGAGCACCCACAGGGAAAAATTAGAAGATGCTCAGCACCCACCAGCAGCCATGTTCTTCCGTCCCCTTAGCATCTCTCACATGCTGGCAGCCTCCTGGAATTTTGAAAATGGAAAGAAAAAGTCCTGAAATTCGGTCTGGAAGCATCTGCCATCTCAAAAGAGCAGCAGAGGATTAAGATTCCATCCAGAAACTGACAAGAAATCCCATTTTGATCTGATGCTGTGTAGGTCTGCCCCATCCTCCCTCCTTCACATTGCCATTCATGGAAATGAACTTATAGTGACATGGCCATTTTCTTCTCTCCATCACTGAGATCCTTTTTGGAGAGGGGCATTTGGTCTGTACAGCCAGGCACAGAAGAATCTGGCTCCTGTTAAGACAACAGGGAATGAATTGTAATGCTGCTTTAGGTGTCCCTCTTCAGTGCCTGCAAGGTAAAGTTACAGATTCCAACTGGATTTATAAACAGGATTTATGCAGTTTGCTTCCAAAAGTAAAGCATCTCTTCAGAACAGCCAACAATTTGCTGGATACATCCTTAAGCAATTATTCTGTTCAGCAAAGCATGTGGGCACATGCCTTGCTGAAGCATAGTTGTAATCTTTGTATTTTTAAGGGTTCAGGCTTTTGGAATCTACAAAAACAGCCATAAATGAACATGCTTATTAAATATAAGTATTTACAAGAATTAGAGCGTATCTTTTAAAAGGTATTTGCAAGCAAGGAAATAGATCACAAACTTCCAAAACTTCAGAGAGGTTTACTGAGATATAATCACTGAAGTTAAAAAAGTTCCTCAATTCTGGTTTTATGTTCTTATCCCCAGCTGTAAATAAACTTTAATAAAACATGTCAATAATCTGAAGCCCATTTTAACCTGTCTCCTTCACTACCCTGATGGCTATAGTAACGATCTTCCTCTGATGGATCACAGCTGATCAGGGTCATTCAATGATAGACACATTTCAGAGGATTTTCCCTTCTATCTCAGCTTGAAATACTTATCCTATAATAGTGTGCCCTTCCAGAAAAAGCTTTTGACTCCCAACTTTTTCATTTCTTTGTAGTGCTACTGGTAACTTTCTGGTCTGAACCCACAGGAGTACATTCTTCCTTCAGTAGCACACCTATAACCCTATTAATATATCAGCATGCAAAAGATGACACAATTTGAATTTTAACTTTCTGGCATTTGTAAAACGTATTACCCTCCGGGAAAAGTAAAAAATAAGATTGACAGGACCAGATGAATACCCAGAAACCAGGTACATCTATATAGGCCCAAGGAGGTCAATAACAGAACACCACTTTTCATCACCTATAGCCCGCAACTCAAACGCCTTCACTGTATTATCAATAACCTACAACCTATACTGGGACATGATGCTACGTTCCGAGAGGCTCTGGATGAGAGGTTTGTGCTGTCAAACAGACAACCCCCTAACCTCAGGAAAATTCTCACTTGCAACTACACACCATACCACAAAAATACTAGTCCTGGAACTTTTCCTTGCAACAAACCCCATTGCCAACTCTGTCCACATGTTTACTCTGGAGACACCATCACTGAACCAAACCATATTGGTTACACGATCAGTGGCTCATACTCCTGTGCCTCCACTAACGTTATATATGCCATTATGTGCCAGCAATGCTCCTCTGCTATGTATATTAGACAGAGTGGGCAATCACTTCACCAAAGAATGAATGGACACAAATCAGCATTAGGAATCTGAGTATGCAAACCTGTCAGTGAGCATTTAAATGGAGCAGGCCATAGTATTAAGGACCTGAGAATCTGTATCCTACAACAAAGAGACTAACAACAGATTACAAGGAGAAATATCTGAACTGGAATTTATTCTCAAATTCAAAACTTTGCATCTTGACCTTAATAGAAATAGCAATTACCTTACGCATTATGAAAACAACTTCCCCATCTTTGATAGCCATAGTGATCTCAGGAAAGTCACTTAACACATGTAGTAATTAATTTCCTCCCTACCCCTTGCCCCCCTCCAGCTGATTTGTCAGTTCATTTCTTTTTATTTGTTTTCTATCTGTTATATTTGTCATGCCAGTTCATTTTCAGCACTAATTCCAAATGTGAAGAAGTGAGTCTGCCCCACAAAAGCTCATCACCTAGTAAATTATTTTGTTAATGTTTAAAGTGCTACATGACTAGCTTTTTTGTTTTGTGAAGATACAGACTAACACAGGCACCTCTCTGTGACTTTTCTAAGCTAAACAGCCCTAATATTTGTGGTATTTGCTCAGAAGGAAGCTATTCCATGGTCTTGATCGTCTTTGCTGCTCTTCTCTGAACTTTTCCCAGCTTCGTGATATCCATTTTTAAATGGGGTAACAAAACAGGAATTAGCATTCTAGGGGTAGACCCGCAATGGAGGTATATTAAGAGGACGAGCCATGGTGAGACCAAGCTCTCTTGTTTAGGTGGGTACAGCTAACTTAAAACTCCTCAGTATATGTGTTTATGTGAGAAATTTTTCTACTGTGCTTTACTTTGCCCTTACCAACATTGAAATTCATCTGCCATTTTGTTGCCCAGTCACCTATTTTGTGATATCTTTTCTGCCGCCTCATTGTGCTTGGGACTCACTGTTCTTTAATAAACTGTAATGTCTGTAAACTCTGCCGCTTTATGATTCATTCCCTTTCCTGAATATTAATGAATAAGTTGAACAGCACGTTTCCTAGGACAGGTCACATGGAAGAAGGGGCACTGTTCACCTCTCTCCATTTTAAAATGTAGCATTTTTCCTAGCCTTTATTTCCTATCTTTCAAACAGCTAATTCACGGACAAAAGCATATTCCCACTGAAGTGAATGGCAAAATGCCCACTGACTTTAACAAGGCCAGGATTTCACTCATTTTTAAAAATATTTTGAAGGTAAAAAAGCAATAAACCTTTAAAAAGTCATACTTCATAAATCCATTTCTTTCTTCACAGTTCACCTTTTGGGACAATTTAATGTATTGCAAAATAATTTGCACCAAAGGATATTTCTGGAGAATTCATTAACACAATTTAATGTCAGTGAATATTTGCAATATGTTTGTATCCTCTTCTGACTTAACTGTGTGTGACCAAAGTGCGCTTGAGTAATAACATATGACTGCTGCTCTCTGGGATACTCAGAGTATGAGATGTGTACCCCATGAGGCTCTCTCTGTGAGAAAAAAATGTAAAATATAAATATTAGCCATAAAATGTCAACACACCTCATTCAGTTTATGCAAGTTCAAAGGCTGAGTAAAGGAAGCACTTCAAATTTTAGTAAGAAGTCGTGTTACTGTTAAAAAGAACAGAGGTATTTTTGATTTGCACTGATGTAACTGAGATCAGAATCTGACCCTGAGAGGGAAAAGAGGGTAGGTGGGAAGAATACTAAGGGTGATTGCCTCGTAGCATGAAGTTTTGACTGTGAATGAAGGAGAAAATGAGAAAACTAGAATTAGCATTTTAGAGGAAAACTTTTGGAGCAAAGCCATGGCTCCAGGCTGGATGGGATGTTGAAGAGGCTCTGCCATTAGAGCCTCCACGCAGAATTCTGACTATTTGGAAATGAAGTAATAATTTTAATATTTTTTTAATTCTCAAAGTTTCAGCATTTCCCCCCGCCGTCAAGTTATGCCAAAATTTTAATTAAAATGATTTGTCTTCATTAAAATTGATTTTATACTCACTTTTTCAGTGGAAAGGTATTGTGGACCAACTCTATTCACAAGCCTACACTACTTGTGCTTCCAAAAGCATGTTCTTGCTTTTCCCTCCATTCTCAGGGTACATCTACACAGCAGCCTTATTCCAAAATATGCTATTCAGAATAAGGGATGGGTATTAACACTTTCCTTGCATACTGTTCACCCATAGCTTTAAAAAGCTTAGTCAGCCCCCATTTGTCTCAAAATGTCTTCATGATTTGGATATTGTCTTGGGGTACAGAATAAGCAATCTGTATGGTCACTTAGGTGACACGTCACCAATATTTGCCCGTATTATTGTTGATGGGAAATCAAATTCTATGGTAGCTGAATGAGGCTCATCTGAAGTAATTCAAGAGGCTCTCAGCAAATAATTCAGGTTACAGACATTAACAATTCATTTGTAAGTTAGCAGGAAGAATAAATATTTTAATATCAGATTATCTATAGCAATGGTTGAAATGAGCTCACTGAAAATAAGGATTTATGAATAATGGCAGTAATATTTCACCATATATGAAGGAAAAGACCTTATTTCTAATTATATCAAGTTTGGCAAAACAGTTGTCAGAAGGAGCGTGAGACTTTTAGAAGATTCATGCCTTTTATTAGGCCCAATTAATATGATAATAGATAAAATGGATGCTTGAACATTTGCTGCAAAGTACAAAGGCATCCTAGAAGTGTACTGGATACATTGACGAGTCACCAAAATACTGTGTTGTGACTAGTGGTTCAGGCCACAAGAACTGCGTCATGCTAGTGGAATCCATAGGTGAATGTGAAGAGGACTTTTGTGTGCCAAGCTTCAGAAGGATATAAATCTGTTAGGCTACATCTACACAGCAGCATTATTTCAAAATAATCTATTCAGGAATAGCTATTCCAAAACAGCTTATTTTGAAAGACAGCTGCACACAAGGGCTACGTCTACACTACACATCCTCTTCTGAAAGATGCATGCAAATGAGGGAAACTGAAAATGCAAATGAGGTGCAGATTTATGTATCTGGCACCTCGTTTTCATATTCTCATTTCAAAAGAGCTTCTTTGGAAAGGAGAGAAGCAGGGTGGACACAGCTCTTTTAAAAATAAAGCCCCATTTTCAAAAGAACCCTTAGTACTAAAAAAAATTAGGACCCTTCCGGGTCAGTGGGCAGCCATCCTGCCCCACTGCCCTCAGTACCAAACAACAACCCTCAAGTTAACAGTTTGGGAATTCTCACCTTGCCTCAGGTGAGTGAGAGGTGAGTTCATGGGCCTGGCCTTACCTCAGACAGGCCCTGGAGAAATTAACTCAAGGGAGGGCAGCACACACATGCTTCCAATGTGCCCAGACCCTAGCTCAGGGTGGGGCAGCAAAATACCCAGTCTCAGGAAAGCTGGGGCCTCACTCAGGGCAGCAGCAAACCACCAGTCAACAAGCCTCAGCCTTAGCTCAGGGCAGGGCAACATACACAGTTCAGCTGGAGAAATTAGCACAAGTCTTCCAGAAGCAAGCCCAGGCTCTAGCTCAGGGTGGGACAACAAATAAGCAGTCTCAGGTGGCCCTGGCCTAGCTCAGGGCAGGGTCTCCAATGCACAGTCTTGGGTGAAGCCCCCAGCTCTAGCTCAGGGTGGGGCAGCAAATGTCCAAGAGAGCCCAAGCCCTGGAGGAAGGTGGGGCAGGCCCAGGCCCTAACTCAGAGTGGCGCAACAAACAAATGTTTCAGGAGGCCCCCGGCCCTAGCTCAGTTTGGGGCAACAGACAACAAACACTCTACCTGTGCTGGCAGAGAGGAGGGAGACTGCCACCCGGCAAGTGGGAGGCAGGGGGGATGCAGGCCCACCCACTCCACCATGTCCGAGCCCGGGGCCCTGGTTGCAGCAGTACAGTCTGCTGTGTGGGTCAGCAGGGAATCCAGACCGCAACACACCAACCCGACATCCTTCAACAGTCCTCTCTACACTCTGAGCCACCCCCGGTTCTCCCACCTGGCACATATCCCGTGTCCTGCCGACTTCTCGGGTTCACAGAGTTCCAGGTCCAGCTGGTGTCCAGGTGGCCTAGGGGTTCTGTGGCCTCAGGATGGCTTGGGGTGCAGGCTGATGCCAATTCTCCAACTGCCTCAGGCTGGCTCAGAGTGCAGGCCGAGATGAACACTCTGGTCATTCCTCCAGGGCCAGTGGGTCTTCTACAGGCTGGTTCTGCTGAGGTCCACAGGATACCAGGAATGATGGGGGCCCAGGAAGCCCAGTCCAGGCCTTGGCCTTACTCAGCCGGTCCTCCTCCTACATGGCTGGGAGCCCAGAGCCATCCTTTGGCTCCCCTGGAGCCTGGCGGAGTCCTCAGGCTGCCAGAGAAGGAGCACAGAGCTGTCATCTGGCTTCTCTGGAGGTTTAGCACAGCCTGAGTCCTCAGCCTCCCATGCGAGGAGTCTAGGGCCATCCTCTGGAGGCTCAGCCCCAAATAAGTCCTCAGCCCAGGCTTTTATAGCCCTGGCCCTGCCTCCTGATTTCTGGTAAGGTGACTGGGAGGGGCCAGCCTCCATACAAAATGGCTCCCAGAAGGCTTCCTCCCCTTACATGTAGTCGGGGAGGCCACTCCACCCCACTACAGATTCATTTGCTTTTTCAGTTTCCCTCATTTGCATGTCTCTTTCGAAAGAGGAATGCTAGTGTAGGCATAGCTAAGAATGCATTTAGAAATAGCATGTCAAGACACATAGGCTACATCTACACGTGAAGCCAACATCGAAATAGCTTATTTCGATGTAGCAACATCGAAATAGGCTATTTCGATGAATAACATCTACACGTCCTCCAGGGCTGGCAACGTCGATGTTCAACTTCGACGTTGCGCGGCACCACATCGAAATAGGCGCTGCGAGGGTACGTCTACACGCCAAAGTAGCACACATCGAAATAAGGGTGCCAGGCATAGCTGCAGACAGGGTCACAGGGCGGACTCAACAGCAAGCTGCTCCCTTAAAGGGCCCCTCCCAGACACAGTTGCACTAAACAACACAAGATCCACAGAGCCGACAACTGGTTGCAGACCCTGTGCCTGCAGCATGGATCCCCAGCTGCCGCAGCAGCAGCCAGAAGCCCTGGGCTAAGGGCTGCTGCCCACGGTGACCATAGAGCCCCGCAGGGGCTGGAGAGAGAGCATCTCTCAACCCCCCAGCTGATGGCCGCCATGGAGGACCCAGCAATTTCGACGTTGCGGGATGCGGATCGTCTACACGGTCCCTACTTCGACGTTGAACGTCGAAGTAGGGCGCTATTCCGATCCCCTCATGAGGTTAGCGACTTCAACGTCTCGCCGCCTAACGTCGAAGTTAACTTCGAAATAGCGCCTGACGCGTGTAGCCGCGACGGGCGCTATTTCGAAATTAGTGCCGCTACTTCGAAGTAGCGTGCACATGTAGGCTACGTCTACACGTGCACCCAACTTCGAAATAGCTTATTTCGATGTTGCGACATCGAAATAGGCTATTTCGATGAATAACGTCTACACGTCCTCCAGGGCTGGCAACGTCGATGTTCAACTTCGACGTTGCTCAGCCCAACATCGAAATAGGCACAGCGAGGGAACGTCTACACGGCAAAGTAGCACACATCGAAATAAGGGAGCCAGGCACAGCTGCAGACAGGGTCACGGGGCGGACTCAACAGCAAGTCGCTCCCTTAAAGGGCCCCTCCCAGACACACTTTCATTAAACAGTGCAAGATACACAGAGCCAACAACTAGTTGCAGACCCTGTATATGCAGCACGGACCCCCAGCTGCCGCAGAAGCAGCCAGAAGCCCTGGGCTAAGGGCTGCTGCCCACGGTGACCACAGAGCCCCGCAAGGGCTGGAGAGAGAGTATCTCTCAACCCCCCAGCTGATGGCCGCCATGGAGGACCCCGCTATTTCGATGTTGCGGGACGCGGATCGTCTACACGTCCCTACTTCGATGTTGAACGTCGAAGTAGGGCGCTATTCCCATCCGCTCATGGGGTTAGCGACTTCGACGTCTCGCCGCCTAACGTCGATTTCAACTTCGAAATAGCGCCCAACACGTGTAGACGTGACGGGCGCTATTTCGAAGTTACTGCCGCTACTTCGAAGTAGCGTGCACGTGTAGACGCAGCCGTAGACACAGCTATAGTGCCTGTTTTGAAAGTGTGCCATTGGATGCCATTATGGCTCATTTCAAAATAGTGCTATGCCATGTCTTAACAGTGTCTTGTTTGAAAGAGGCATTATTCCTTCTGCAAAGAGCTTTACAGAATTTGAAATAATGCACCTGCTATTTTAAATTTATTTTAAAATAGCTTGTGTGTAGTGTAGATGCTCACAAAGTCATTCTGAAATAATGGCTGTTATTTTAGAATAACTTTGATGTGTAGACGTAGCCTTACAGTCCTTGGCAGAGCCAGTTAGCTGTTTAAAACATGCTGCAACTGATCATGCTTTTTGCTATGGAAGTTCCCCAGTTCAGCTCTTGGTATGTCAGATAAGATGGCAGCCATTCCACCAACATGTCTAAGGCTTTTGCAAGCTTCCTAGGTTTTTATGCCATGCTTCAGAGCAGCACATTTCCAATTTAACTGGGCTTTTTCATAGTTGCCTGTAATGTTGCCCGAAATCTCAGCATGAAAGTATTAGTTGAAACAATGATCCACCACACTGTGAAAATATGTGGACTCATCTGTTTTCTGAAGAGAAGAGCAGCCTTTCTAAGTTTGCAGTCAGCTATAATTTTCCAATGATGCCTTGAACTGAAACGTGAAGAAAACAGTCACCCTGCCCATTGCTAGAGGGCATTTGCTTTTTCAAAGAAGATCAGTGAATCAGAAGGGCAATTAAATGCAAGAAACGAAACTTTCTACAATGCCGAGAGTACAGGGTCATTTATTATGCTCACTGTCATCTCAGGAAGCTCCACCTGGAAAGCAGTATTTCCACATGGAATGCTTACAATAGCACTACTCAGACGGGAAAGGGCTGCAGGATTAGATTCCCAAGTATTAGTTTAATGGCTTAGTCGTTAATATAAGTGACCTGTATACATTAGTTGCACATTGTACACAGGGGTATCTCCAGTCATGAAGAGTGACAGGCCCTTTTAAAAGATGAATCTGGTACATCTGAAGGTGACAGACGTAAGTGACAAATTCACACTCCATACTACAGCTGTAATAGGCTAGTAATAGGAAATTGGGAATGTTTATCATCAGGCTTCTGTGTTTCTTGATACGATTTATAAACAGAAGGCCAAATCCTGATAACTGCACCTGAAATGCTCACAGTGAGAACGGCATGTGCTGAAAAGTTCACAGAGTCTACCACAGAATTTGAATTCAGATTCCCTTAACAGACTGACAGCTTTCCTGCTGTCCTGTGGGAATGTGCTCATGCTTCTGTTCCATTTTCCTGGACGAGTTTTCGTTCATCAATCAAAGTGTTTCTGTTTCTCAGTGTTTCTAGGGGAAAAGGGCTAATTTAGAATTTCCCTAAAGCTTAAATATTTGTTGGTCGAAGTTCAGTCTTGTCACTGTAGATGCATAATAACCTTGCTGGTAATTATAGCTGACTATGCCACTGGCTCAGTGTTAGGGAGAATATCTGCACCATTAGCTTCTAAAAATTCTCTGACCTCAACTCTACCCCTTTGATAAATTCATTTCCTTTATATTAAGAGAGAGAAGAGACAGCTCCAGTTCAGACACTCTCAAAAGCTTCCTTTGCCTTTATCACTGGCCTGCGATAATCCATAGGGGAACACTTTGAAAAAGTCTCAGCTCAATTGGAACATGTATGTCAAACACATTATGATGTTACAGAAGAACTCATGGTTAAGATGTTGTGGGGTTCTTTTCTCCTCACAAACAATTATCAAACAGATCATCTAACAGGCTTTTCTTACTGCCAGCCTTGAAAATTCTTCAGGCCATAAGTAACTCAAGGTTTGTTCTCAACAAGTTTCCAAAAGATGAGGTCACAGTGGCCAAGCAGAAACGTTTCTGATGTTGGAGGGAGACCAGAAACACAAACACAGTTATCACAGCCCCCCGATTCATCAAAACTTCCTCTTGCATTTCTTCACAGTGAGTAGGCAGGACAATGGGGCTCAGGTAAGATGGGAAGAAAAGCAGAAATCAGTTTCTAGCCAATTATCAAAACATGAAAATAATATTTTGATTTATGATGTGTAGTTTACCACAAACCAAGCAAGCATAATGAGATTATTAATCCCCCTACATATTTTAGCATTTGACACTAGCATGAATATCATTGGGAAAACAATGGGAAAATATAATGCCATAATAAAGCACTGGCACATCTTTCTGTTTGTAAAAGTAGGATGTTGCATATTGCTCCTTTGTTAGAAATTCTCTAGCTACTTGGAATTAGCAAAACATGGAACTAGCAACATTTGCAGAGCAACTGTAAACATAAAAGAGTCTGCTTTGTATGTGAGAGAAATGTACATTTCTTGGATGGTGAGTGCCCTTAAGAAGAAGCATTGCTGAAAGCAAGTCTGTTTTTTAAACTATGCAGAAGCTTTGTTAAAAGCATTTGTAGTGCTCAGTGAAAGAATGCTTGTCCTTGTCTTTCTATTGCATGCTCAACACTGCCACTTTCCTGACTACAGGCTTATAGGGATCTTGAGTCTGCTACGTGTCATGCTCATCTGGAGCAGCATAAGGTAGGAGGTAAGGCTGCAGCACTGCTACATGCCAAAATGATGGAGAGTTTATCTGTGCTGTCTATCCTTATACTTATTTTCCTTTCTGGGGAGGTTGTGGGTGGGAAATGATCCTGCCCACATATAACAATGTCATTCTGTAATTTAGTGGTGAATATTAACCAAATAAGTCACCCATTTTTGCATATACTACCTATGCACCTACCACTAGGAAAAAGCTGAAATTACTAGCCCTAGCAATACAGATCCTTGCAATTTTTTTATTATGGTATTTGCTTTGCTGTTGCTGCTGTTATTGTGGATTTTTTATACTATGCCACCCACACTGAATGATGATAGAATTTGTTCACTGAGGCATGTTTAAACTCTGGATAAAATACCAAAAGTAACAACAAATGAGAGAATTTGTGTAACTTGTGGCACATTAAACAAAAAAACGTGGTTTTGATGTGCATAACCATATAAGAATTATTTCTGTATGTGTGTATCCTAAAATAGTTTTAATTGGAAAAAAGTCTTTACAGATTCATAGTGTCTCCACATTTCAGTTTCATAATTAACTTGAATAGAGGAGTCCATATGGCACATGAGCAATATTTAATAAAAATAGCTGACTGGCTTGCCAGAAAAAAAAAGTGATGTTATTGTGGAAAGATTTGCACATTACATAATTCATGATTTTTATGGAAGACATAGGGTTATGCCTGGGAACTGTTTTGTGTTTAGTTTCTAACCAAGATATAGTACAGTTTCAGTAATGAATAATTCAGATAACACAGTGCCCTCACTGAACTATAGAGCAGAAAAAGCCGCTGACTATCTAAAACAGCTCATTAAGGGGAAAAAATGATAAATGTGAGCAATGCACATTACCTTGATAGAGAAACAGAAAAGACACATTTTACTTTCAGAACTAATTTGTAGAAACAAGCTTGCAAATTTCCTAGTTCCTAAAGCCTGTAGGCAAATGGGAGAGCCAATTAAACAAAAATGATCTTTATTCCCCCCTTTTCAAGATAAGTGGTAAAATATTTCATCATGAAGGTTTATGTAGTGCAAATGTAGGCCATCAGCACTATACTTCTAAAAATGAAACCAGGTCTGTGAAAGACACAATGAGCCTGACTCATTATAGCGTTGCTGTTTGCAACTCTAGGCTGTAGTTAAGACAGTGTCAGCACTTTTATTATACAACCTCCTATTTTTGGTTGTTTATAACTCAGCTATAAATATTCACTTCAGGCTAAAGCTCAGTGTACAATACCTCAGATATTGTTTTTAAAAATGAGTTGGGATATTCTAAACTTGTATTGATTTCATGTATTGCTTTAGAAAACTTAGACTTCATGAAAGGTGGAGAAATGACACATGGGGCCCAAGGTTACCTATGGACTAGTCATAGTATTGATAGATTCAGTATAGCCTGCACTGCACAGCTGGGACTATTACTGGGATTGTTTCTGCTAAGAAGTTTAGTGACTCTGGGGGACGTGAAGGGTATAATGGATGGCTTTGCCACAATGCGGTTCCCTAACTGTGGTGAGGAGATAGAGATATGCATTCCATCTATCTTGGTACCTGACCATCCTACCAAAAAGGACATAAATCACCACATATACTTCATGGTGTTTCAGGGCTGTTTCACTGTAGCTATGTCTCCACTACGGCGGTCCTGCGAAAGATCTCTTCTGAGAAAAACTTCCTTTGAAATATTGTGACCACAAAAAAAAAGCAGATCAAAAATAGATCCCCTCTTTCAATAGAGGGCGACCACCCCTCTGCCACTCTTTTGAAAGAGCGGGTTGGGAAATGCTGCGAATTGAAAAATCTGGCACCAGGGAGGACGGCTCTTTCGAAAAAAGGGACCCTGAGGCATCTACACACTTTTTTCTCCTGAAAAAATCTTTTGGAAAATGGTGCTCTTCCTCCTCTGGGAACGGAAGAGGGCTGCCGTAAAAAGTGCTGAGGTCTTCTGATTTAATATAGAAAGAACACATATTGGCTGTGTCTATGCTACCCCTCCCTTTCAGACGGGTCATGGAAATGCAGTGAATTGAAAATGCTAATGAGACACTGATGTGAATATTCAGAGACTCATTTGCATAAGGACGGCCACTCACCACATCCAAAGTGCTGTTTTCAAAGTGTAAAATAGATGTGTAGATGAAGCTCCTTTGAAAGGAAGTCCCACTTTTGAAAGCAACTTTCTTCCTGCAAAAAAGTAAGGAAGAAAGGTGCTTTTGACAGCTGGGCTTCCTTTCAAAGGAACCCCATCTACACATCTATTTTACATTTTGAAAGCAGCACTTTTGACAAGGCAAGTGGCTGCTATTATGCAAATGAGGTGCTGAATATTCATATCGGCATTCATTACCATTTTTGATCTGCTACGTTTACATATCCCTTCTGAAAAGGAGGGGCAGTGTAGATGCAGCCCTTGTGTGTAGATGCTCCACTGGATTTTTCAAAAGAGCCCTGGCTTTTTCAAAAAAAACACTCGCTAGTGTAGACGTAGTCCAACATCGATGTGAGATGGTTGGGAAAGATGCATAATATGCACATTTTTAAGAACTCCAATGTCTTGAGAAAGCTGTGAGACAGAATTTTCTTTCCAGACAGGAAAATTACCATTGACAATACCAGTAGTTATCCTTGGAAACCCAATCTACCCTTGCTACAATGGCTCATGAAGCTGTGCACAGGCAGCCTGGATAGCAGCAAGGAGCAGTTCATTTTTACGCTGAGCAGTTTCAGAATGGTGGTATAATATGCCTTTCATCATTTAAAAGGATGCTGGCAAAGTTTGCTGGCTAGGTTAGACCTCTTGTTGTTTCTGCTTGATGTGTGCTGCACAAATATATATGCAAGTAAGGGGGAAAATTTTCTGGTGGGATTGGTCAAGGCAAATTGCCTGGCAGCCATTTATGAGCAGCCAGACACCAAGAGAATTAAGCAAGCATGTCAAGTTGCACAGCAGAGAGGCTTTGAAAACCGGTTACATCATTGTCTGGTTCTTCATGAAAAATTTTGTGTTTTGCTTGTTACTAAGCTGCCCCCTGTTGTAAAGGCACTGTCCTATAAACCAGCCCCTGCTCCCAACACAGTTGGCACAATAAATCATGCACTCTTACTTATGAAACACGGGAAACACAGACATAACTGCATAGAAAAGGAGCTGCAGGTGTAACTAGGATCTGATAATGGAGTGGGGGAGCACAAGAGCATGTGGCTTACTATAATCACCCTGTCTAGCAATTGCAACTATGGGAATGACATCCTTTTGCTCCAGGCGCCATCCCTGGGAGATAATTTAAAGGCTTCCTGACCCTCCTCCCTACATTCTAGTGTGACTGGGAGACAAAATGGAACAGGGTGGGTAGGCTAGGTGGTTTATCAGTGGATGCATGGGGCTCTGTGCTCCAGCTGCTTTTCCTGCATCTCTACCAGGTGCCCCATCAGCTCTGTTTGCTCCCACCCATGAGCCTCAACATCTCATTCAGTGTCTTACTCTCATGTCCTGTCCTACTGTTCAGCGTGGATGACCTCTAACAAAGCAGCAAAACTGAGGTCATAATTTGCTGGGGATGAGCAGGCAGAGGTAGATTGCCTCAATGATATCAATAACAGAACTCCCCGATTTCACCCAGGTCATTGTGTGTGCTGGCTCAGTCTTTTCAGAGTCACAGAGCATACCAGGGAGCAGAAGCTGTAGGCAAGTGGCCAGAAAACCAGACCTTATGCTGCTATACTTTGAGCTGCAATGTTGCCAGGTCATTTACTGCTGGCTTTGTGTTGTAAGATATCCTACCATGGAGGACAGAATTAGGCAGCACTCAGCAACCTTCTGAGAAAGATTGAATGGTACCTCGATGAGAGATTTGTAGAGATGTACAGGAAGGATTTCTGCTCCATCTTCAAACATGTTAGCAAACTTTTCCTAGGAGCTGCTACTGTGACTGGCCACCACTATGTGCCAATTGCTGAGGGCAGAGCAAAGATTAAACCAAATTACATTTAATCACTGTAACATGATCCCAAATGTGAACTCAAATGTGGACCCCTTTCAGCCATCCAGGTCCAGCAACAATAGGTCCTGGGAACAGATGGCCTCCAAAGTTAAAAAAAGCTCCTGGCTGTTGGTGAGATCAGAGTCTCTACTTGCTTAGTGAGAACACTTCTCTTCCTTATCTTTAATTACCTCCTTCTTGTTGCCAGAAACTGCCTGAAGAGATCTTATTGGGAGGTATTTGCAGACAGTTTGGAACAGTTATGTTTGGTTCCCCTGTAAAATTCCATGCACCTGCTCATCGAAGTGGCATGGCTGAGGCTCTCACGAGGACTAATCATTTGTGTCCTTTGCCTTCTGGTAGGCTTGCTTGGGCTCCTTTATCTTCATGTGGCACTGCTAGGAGTCTCTTCTATACCATTTTCCCATAATGCTCTGTGCAATTTTGGCATAGATATCAGCATTTCATCTACTGCTTCAGAGTTCTGTCTGTATAGAGTCTTCTCCCCACACAGCAATACACGCTGTAGCTCATTTGAGATCCTGGCATTCATGGTCAGGTATACTGCTGGATTTGTCATGCTGGCCAAACAGAAAATGAAGTTTGTAATTTCCCAGGGCTTTGCCTGTGTACCTGGAAGTGCAGCAGAGCTGAAATTGCTGGCCAGAGTGATCACAGTTGGGGATTGTGGGACACCTCCCAGAGTCTAAGAATATTGAATTGAACAGTGCTGTTTCTGCATTACCCCAAATTCAACCCTGGAAAGTCAAATTTACCATCAGAGTGGAATACAGAAGTAGACATTAAAAGTCCTTAAGGTCAGCAAAAGGGGCTTAGTGGTACACTCGTCGACTGTAAAATCTACATAATACAGCTAACTTTGATATAATCTCATACTGCAGACCTAAATGTGAGAGCTGCCAGCTTGCCTATTACACCAGAGATTGAACCAGCAGTCTCCAGTGCTAAAAATATGGGTTTGAGCTGAAGAACCAAGTCTCTGTGGATCTGGCATAGAGGACCAGTAACACTCACTCAACAAGGGGTTGAATAAGCAGAT
The DNA here is from genome assembly GCF_033958435.1 of Carettochelys insculpta. Taxonomy (NCBI): domain Eukaryota; kingdom Metazoa; phylum Chordata; order Testudines; family Carettochelyidae; genus Carettochelys; species Carettochelys insculpta. The sequence goes on along the minus strand of NC_134145.1, from coordinate 26,267,000 downwards.
CCTTTAGAGAAAGTCTTAATTATAATTATAATTATATTTTGGGGAAGTTTGACACCTGTTATCTGGCCAATGGATCACCAAGATGATTTATATAGGCCAATGAAGAGTCATTGTGAACATATCCAGACATGACATAGAGCACTTGAGTCAATGTCGAAAGGGTTACCAAGAGATGAAGGAATGCCATCCAGTTACCATTTCCTGTCTGCCCAGTCTGCACCATTTTTTATGTTTCCCATGAATAATATGTATAAAGTAGACTTTTGTCCTATGTAGTGCTTTTTATTGAGCTTGTAAAGGAGTTATGTAAAAGATGAGTCATCAGACAGAAGTTATGACCATTATGCATATAGTAATATGTCACATACATAGTGCAATCTGTTTTATAAAAGAACTAATGGGAGCTAAGAGCTTACTACTTTTCAAGAAGTGCAATAGCTCTTTAACTCCTGTCTGGCATAGTACTTTTTTTTATTATTTGTTTTATCATAGTGCCTAGGAGCTCCAGTCATGGATCAGGATGTCATTGTGTTACACATTGTACAAACACAGCAAGAAAAGTCAACTCCTGCCCCAAAGAGCATACAGTCTATGTATAAACAAGAGGTAACAGATGGATACAGACAGACTGTAAGATAAGTAATTACAGTTAGTCTGAAATTTTTGTCAAGGTGTTTCTCCATCAGAAAATGCCTTTTCGACAAAACTGGGTGTTTTTTAGGAAATCCTATTGATTTGGCTGTGATTTAGTTTAGAAAAAAATGGAAATTATTTTAGAGCTGTTAAAATGTTTTGACATTCTTGGAATGAAAAGTTTTGATTTTTAATTTCAAAATGATTTTTGTTATTTTATATAGTAAGTATATTTTCAAAAGAGTAAAAATCAAAAGTAAACCATTTTGATTGATCCAAAATCCTTTTGTGATGCTGACAGACCTGGGTTGCCGGCCCTAGGGATGGAAGTTGCAAGCATAGGGTCTAAAGCCCTGCACTCTACCACATAAGCTAAAGGCCAGCTGGCTGTCAGCCAAGGCTGTAGAGCAGAGACTCCACTCACCCCAGTTGAGGTCTCAGTGCCTCTGGGTACTACACTTTATTTGCAAAATTTCATTTTGTAAAAATCTGCAAGAATTTTGGTTAACATCCACATGTTGATGACATGTTTTCAAAACCTGAAAGGTTTTCATGGGTGAAAAATATTTTCTGAACAGCTCTACGAATAACAAATCATATCTAAACTTTTAACATTCAGTTGTGTTCCTATTACTGTAAAATATTAATGCAGAAATTCTCATTCTACTGACAGCTGGGCCGTGACCACACAAGCCCTTACTGTTGGAAGGCCTATGATAATGTGGCACTGTAGAATATGCTAATAAGGTGATTCCATGAATATGCAGCTTCTCATTAGCATAATGGCAGCTGCGCGAACTTCAAAACTGCTAGTGTCAAAATCCATGCTGCCTTAGCAGCCAGGGGCCTTTCAAAATGACTCCCCTGATTTCGAAAGCCTCTTCTTCCTAAAATGAGATGGATAGAAGGGGCTTTCAAAATCAGGGGGACGTTTCAAAAGTCCCCTAGCTACACTGGTGGCGTGAGTTTCGAAATCAAAGTGTGTTCTGTTCGTCCAGCTTCCTTCTTGACTATTCAGATAGATATAGGCCCTGTACTGGGTCCATATATAACAGTTCTTTGCTTTAACTGGAATTGTCAAACAACAGTTAAAACATAACACCAGATTACTTTTGATTTAAGAATAAAACAAGTATATTTTACTCCTGAGAGCTACTTTAAGTTAGTAAAGTATTGGGTATTGAAGTCAAAGAAAGAAAGAAAGAAAGAAAGGAAGAAAAAGAAAAAGAAACTGGGTTCTTTTTGTCCCTTACTTTTAAAGTTCAATTACCCTTTAAAATGCATTTTTCTGAGCACAGAGGCAAGGAGTCTCAAGGTGAAATAGGTTCCATGTTGTTGCTTGCAAAATGCAGATCCATCTGTTCCTGTCCCCCTTTATTCCCAAAGAAAGGCCACATGACAGGTGGTGACCAATCAACTTTGATGACAGCTGTCTAGAAACATCAGCTTGCCTTTTGTTTTTTGACGAACAAGATTACTCACTCCTAAAATAAACACCCGTCAGTCATGTTTTCAGCTTGTGTTCATAAATTCACATATAATATTGCAATACACTTTCCACTGACATTATTGATCAGTGAATTATTAGTTTTCAAATGATATCCCAGAGAGCATATTTGTACAAATATTATTATGATAGTGTGTAGGGTATGGATACAGCAATTAGTGCAGTTACATCCTTTCTCCTTTCTGTTCCTCCCTGTTTTTCTTTTAGTCCCCGTCAGAGGGCGAATTCACCACCATGGCGCCTCCTGCTGGTCAATAAGGGACTTAGCTCATTCTCCAGAATGGCGCCTCCCTCTGGCAGGTGTGTTGGCCATTGCTGCTCCCCTCCCTATCTGGTACTCTGCTTGGGTCCCACATCACTCTCAGAATCACTGGGTCTTCTTTGGGACACTGCCCTCTGGAAGAGCTGACTACAGTCCCTTGCCCTCTTTGAGGATCTCAGCAGTCCTTACTGAGGGCACCCACCAACGTGGCCAGCTGTATCCTCTAGCTACCTCTGTACCTCAGGGACATACCACAGCGTGTACTGGCCACAGTTGGTATGGCTAGGTGTGGTACAAGGGGAGAGGGAAGGTACTCCAACCTGCTTACTACTCCAAGTCCTGGCCCAGTGACCCTCTGGCAGCAGACTGCTCTGCCCTCCTTCTTTTTCCCTTGACCATGTTTCACTCCCTGGACCACTTCCCCTGTGACATCTTGCACTTTTCTGCCCTCTATCTAGGGCAGGAATCAACAATTTGTGGCTCTGGAGCTGTATGAGGCTTTTTAAGGAGCCACTTGCTGCCCTGACTGCTGCTGCTACTGACTCCTCTTGCAGCTCTGGATGCTGTGGCAGGGAGCCCCAGAAGAGAGAGCCATGGCAGGGTAGGGAACCCTGGAAAAGAAAGTCGGCAGGGCAGGGAGCCGCTTGCATGGCACAAGCAGGAGAGCTGGGGAATGGGTGTCCGAGCCTGCTCATGCAGGAGCCGTGCAGTTGTACTTAGAAGGAGAAGGAGGGGACCAGTGGAAGGGAGGCGGTGGCAGCCGCGGAGGAGCTGCATTCTCTGAAGTGAGTTAATCCTCAGAATGGGGGGGACAGTTTTGGGGCTCAGAGGGGTTAATTCTGGGGATGGGGGGCAGGTCTGGAGCTGAGAGGAGTTAAACCTTAGGATAGAGGTCGGGTGTGCAGGATGGGAGGTAAAGTTTGGGGCTAGAGGGCAAATTTGAGGGGCTGAGCCAGGTAAAGCCTGGACATGAGGGTAACTTTACTTTATAACGGGTACAAATTATTGTGTTCAGACGATCCTTAAAATAGGAGTGACAAAGTATGATTTAACATTTTTTATTAGGGACTGTCTCATAGTTACAAGCATTGCAATTCTTGAATGTATTGGCTTTGTAACTGAATTTGAAAAAAAAAATGGTTCTTCTTGCAATTTTGGTTGTAGACCCCTGACCTGGGGGTCAGCAGTCTGGCAGAAGTCAGGCTGGAGTCTTCTCCAAGCTTCACTTAGCCTGCCCAGCAATGCCTTATCTATGGTGCTGGCTGTCTCTGGAAGCTGGTCTTGCATCTTCCCTGGGCAGGATACAACTAATTCTGCTCTGCTGGAGCAGCTCCTTATAAGCAAAGATGCTCCAGCAAGCTGTGTCTGATTGGCTCCCCACAGAAGTCCTTCATCCATCGGCTGGGAGTGCTGTGTAGGCTCCCTGCAGACTGTATTAACCCCTTTCTTGCAGTTGTGGGGCACTTGCCCCACTACGGTCCCTGTCTCTTATCACATTCCATCCTGCCTGATTCACTTCCATCAAGCCCCATAGGATCTCTGAATTCTTCTACATTTTCTACCCCCTAGACCCCAAACCCACAGAAGCCATGAAGAGAGAGGGAGTTTAAAGGGCCAATTTATTGCCCCATGGCTCTGTCCCCCATAGATTAGAAGAGGAGCTTATGTGTACAGGTGTCTTGTCTTCTGTCCTCCATGCCTCTTGGAGACATTACCAGGAGAAGCAGCGTGATGGAACAGGTCATTGTGTAGAAGAGGCAGAGGAACACACTTCTCTTGCTATCAGCAGCTGTTGCCTCACCTGTTGGTAGAGAGCTCCGAAAGGTCAGGCACTGTCTTTCTCATTCCAGATTCCCCTGGCTCGGGAGTGAGGTGGGAAAAGGGAACTCTCTTTCCTCACCAGGCAGAAGGGAAAAGATGTTCTTTTAGCACTTTTTATTGGAAACATCTGATCCTTTCTCTCAGCCTCCCTTTACCGTAAGCCAAGCACACTGCTAATTTTCTGCTTTCTCTAACTGAAGTTGAGCTTCCATCTCATCCCTCCACTCCAGGAAAGAAAGAAAGCCCTCGAAGGGGTCAAATCTGAAATAATTTATAGAATTTTCCTATTTCTACTGACTTCCCAGACATCTCCTCTGAGGATTATTGTATTCACTGCGTACTTTTAACTTGGAAAACAATTAAAGCCTCAAAATATTCCTAGTATGAAAGGTGGTCCAAGTTTGTATGTTCCTGGGACTGTTGTTTTAATCCACCTTTTTCTCTGATGTGTACACTCAAAGCCTAAGACAAATATCTTTCAGTCTGTAATTTAATAAACATGCTTATGTGTTTACAAACTAATGAGGTTCATTCGTGTTATTCACGGTTGGGAATATTTAAAAGTTATTATGTTCCTATCTTTCAACAATTTGCATTCTGGAGCACGCTTCAATCATATGGTGAAGGGTGAATTACACTGCAAATTCCATGGCACCATGGACGCCATAATAGCTTGGTGACAGGCCACAACATTTGACGGTAAATATACTAAACAATGTGCACCAGAGGTGCCCCCAGTTGTATTTATCTTACTGCAACTTAAGCACAGGAGTAAGACAGTAGAAATAATTTTAAAGGCACTTTGCAAAGCAAGTAAGGGTTAGAGAAAGTCAGTACTAAGAACCTGCTGCCTATGTCTTTAGTCGACTTACTCATAGCTTTGAATTGTCTAGGTTTTGTCACTTTATCTATCACCTTTTATAGAAGTTTTTTATTTCCTTTTTGTTGCCAGTGTTGTTGTTCTCAATACATAATTGACCCATTTGCATGTAATTTTCATGTAATTTTCTCAGGAAAAATGTGAAATGCTTTCTTCCTGTATTGTAGATTTTTCTGATTTGCAATTCATTAAATTTTTCCTTCCCCAACCATGTCCCTAAAGGGTGGCCAGACTCTAAGGAAGTTTGTACAAAAGGTATCAAATTCAGCATGCTAAACAAAACGTAAAAAGAGAAGAGCTAAAGTAATGACATTAAAAGACTATGGACTTCATAAAACATCTAAAAAGAATAATATTAGCTTATGTCCTGGCCACCATTTTCAAAAGCAAATAATGATTTCACGTACCCAACACCAGGCCTCTTCTCTGAAGGTGGAGGCTCAGTGCTTTCTGAAAATCCAGTCCCTTAAATAAGTCTTCAGTAGGGCACCCAAAATCAAGGGACCCAATAATCATTAGCAGTACACAAAACCTCTATGTTCTATAATATTGTGTTTTAGGCTGGAGATAAAATAAATTATGCTGAAAAAGAGATGGATCTCACTATGAATGCCTGTCTGGAGGCCCCATAAATGGTCTTTTGGGTTTAATCTCTCCTTGGGCAAACCTCAAAATAGGGCTTCAATGAGATTTGTGAGTTCACAGCCCATCATTAAGAAATGATTTTTCATTGGACAGATTGGGCAAAACTTTCAATAAAGAATAAATGGATACAGAGCGGACATCAAGAAACTCAATACACATACACCAGTCAGTGAACACTTCAATGGAGTGGGCCATTCTGTTAAAGACCTGAGTATTTGTGTCCTGGAACAAAAAGAATTTAACAACAGATTAGAGCGAGAGGTTTGTGAGTTAGGAGTTCATATTCAAATTTGATACATTAACATGTGGTATGAACAGAGACATCAATTACCTCCCACATTACAAAGACTGCTTCCATTCCTTTGATGCTTGTAATTATCTCAGGCAGGAGAATTAACATCCCCCTACCCCAACCCCCTTCCTTCAATCCTATTTGATTTGTCAGTTTTTATTGCAATTTTTTTTTTTTTTTTGGTTCTTGTGTTTATAAATGTCAGTCTGTATTGGAAATGAAACTGCTCTGATGTAGTGGGTCTGTCATACAAAAGTTCATCACCAAATAAATCATTTTGTTCGTCTTTAAAGTGCTACATTTCTGCTGCTTTGTTCCATAGCGAAAATGTTCAGGTGACATTTACCCCAACATTCCTATGCCTATGTTGGCTGACATGTGGATTCACTTCACAGTGAACAGAAATTACACATCTTTTCCTGGGAAGTACAGATGCAATCCAAATAGGGGGGAAAATGCTGTGAGCATAACCTTGGAAGAATGCAAAGGAGTGGAGCTTCTTGGGCACAGAGCTCACCGCCATGGAAGTTGTATGGACATCTGAGCAGGAAAATTGCCTGCTGTTCTTTCCACCATGAAACAGGACTTGGTGTGCATTCTTTTGTGTATAAACAAGATTTCAAGATATACCTGATTTGTGTAATTGATTTCTCATCCCACCAGCGCCGCAGACACTTATGCATATTACATACCACTGCCAAGGATTCCAAGTCATTGTAACTTTTTTTCCACTGGAGACCACCCCAGAGTTACACGCATATGTATTCTATTAAATTTCACTGTTGGATTAAAGGAAAGTGGGGTACTAGCTATCAAGCATGCATACACTCATACCCTCCTGTGCTCATACACTTACACAGGCAAAATCACACAAGTGAAGAGTTGCATAGGGACAGTGGAGGAAGCCAAGGCATAGTGGGTCTAGTGTGTCTACTTGCAGTCATGAAACCAGGCCAGTGAACAGTCAGCACCATCCATCCTGGGGAGAGAGGGAGGGGCCCAGGTCCAGGACCCTGGGCCTCTTCCTACCACCCCAGCCAGCTGAGACTAACTCCTGCAGTGTGGTGATAACAAGAAGCACTCCCCTATAGCTTTGCACCCATCTTTTTATATTTCATTCCATAGTTTGTGTCCTGTCCCACTGCCCCAGGACTCTGTATGACCATGAGTCATCAGCTAACAGCAGATGGACTTTGATCTTCTCTTGATGGGCCTCTTTTTCTTTCTTGGGATGGTCTTTTGCAGGGCTCAGCTCCTATTATTCTCTGGCCATCAAGATGCTGCTGTCACCTGGTCACCCGCACAGGAAAAGCTGGCTTTGGGAGCTGATTGCTTTGCACATGCACACACATTCACACTTTCCTCACTCACATAAAGGAAAGCTCACTTCAGAGAAAGCAATTTCTTTTACAAAGAAAAAGCCAGGATTTCTTACAGGTGTACAGTACCTGTAAAGATTTTCTTACTAACTTATAAGACTTAACATAGACCTAGCAGCTGATACAAAACAAAGCTTACAGAAAATTACAGAACTTGCATCTGCAGTGTGCTGGACTGAGCAGAGGCTTTATACAACAGTCATCAGTGTTGGGCTTTCTCAAAGCGGACAGCAAGGAGCAGAAGTGCTGGTTACCCCATGAAGGCTGATCCAATGTCATGACAGCAGGCCCAAATCTGAGTAGGCATGAAGGTGGCCAGCTCTCCTCATCCTCCTCTTTACCACTACTATCTCCTGTACTAAGACTCCTCCCTGGCCTCATCTGTGAAGCCCTTGGGGTCTTAAACCCAGGCCTTCAAAGATACCAGGGTGCAGACATCTCCAGCAGTAGCTATATAACTTGTTTGCATGCTACTACCCTAGGGCTGCCAATTTTCTAATGGCACAAAACTGAGCGTCTTTGCCTTGCCCTTTCTCCTGCCTTCTCTAAGGCCCTGTCCCCCTCACTCCATGCCCCCTCCCCCTCACTCATTTTCACCATTCTGGGCAAGGGATTAGTGTGAAGGAGGTGTGAAGGCTCCAGCTGGAAGTGTGTGCTCTGGGGTCAGTCTAGGGTCTGAGAAGTTTGGGGTGCAGCAGGAGGTTGGGGTGCAGGAAGGGATGCAGGCTCTGAGAAAGATATTGTGTGTGGGAGAGGGGCTCGGGCAGTGGGTTGACATGCAGGGGATGTGGGCTCTGGAATGGGGTTGGGAATGAGGAGTTTGAGGTGCAGGAGGGGCTCCAGGCTTGGGCCAAGGAGTTCAAAAGGGACTCAGGATTGGGATGGGTTGAGTGCAGGAGGAGGTAAGAGGTTCATATGTGCTCATCTAAGGCAGCTCATGGGCGATAGCTGGCAGGTCTCTGTGGCTCCTAGGAACCAGTTGCAGTTCCTGGCCAATATGAGCTGTGGAACTGGTGTGCACAACTGGGGCAGGGTGTGGAGTCTCTCTGTCCCGCATACACCTAGGAGCAGTAGGAATCTGCTGGCCACTTTGTGAAAGCCACAAAGAGTCAAAGCAATTAGGGAGGCTTCGTTCACCACACTGCTCTGCTGACCAGATTTTTCAGACCCCAGTCAGCAGAGGTGCCAGGATCCCTTTTTTGACCATCCGTCCACTGTCTATGACCAGTTTTGGACACAGACCTCAGAAAGTTCCACCTCAACAGGTCAGAAAGACAGCAGCCTCAAGGGTAATTCACAGTTGTGTGCAAGTAATAGTGTCACTGGCGTGACCATTTCTGTCCCTGTTCTTGAATTCTGGACATTAACTTCACCTCCTGACCTAAACCAAGACACCTGACTCAGACATTAATCTTTGGTATGGACTCCAGCCTGAAACTAGAGTATGAACTCTTTTGCTCAATCAGCCTCAGGTTTGACCCTGCTCTGACCCTTGCTTCTGACTCCATAGTCAGAATCCAGACATCACCCTCCTTCCAGTATCCTGTGTCTGCTTTGCTCTGCCTACAGGACTTGCTCAGCTACAGCCTCAAAAAATCCAATGAGTACCCAGTGAGTAATGCCCACAAGACGGAATGTGAGGGGTATACCACGTGAAAAATTTCTAGGGCTTCATCATCTCATCCAAAAGGAAACAACACTATATAGTCCCAAATGTTGGTTAAGTTCTTGGTTGCACTAGTATATCCCTTTATGGAACTAAATCAGATATGGAGCACCCAAAGGGCAAGGGAGCTCTGAGAAGGATTGTACCTCAGGTGGCAACATGGCTCCCCAAACTTCCAAGCAAACAGGTGAACCTTCAAGATATACCATTTTTATAAGCACACAGTTTGTTTCCTCATGACCAGATCTAGAGGCCAGTGTGGGGCAAGTGGTAGTGTCATGATTTTTCATTGTTTAGCTATAAATGTTCATTAACCCTTCACACCATGTATTGATCACCTAAGTCACATGGTATGGTGGATGTTCACTGACTGGATAACTCTAAAGCTGTTATAAAGAGAATTATGTATAGAGGGAGTAATTCCTGAATTCCCTGAGCCACAGAAAGTGTGATTATCCTTGGCCCATCTGTGGATCACATGAAGGTGAGGGAAGGAGGGCATTTTTCTCTTCCTTCCTTCTCTCATGTACCTGTGTAAGGGGCAATCTGGCCCTGCAAGCTATTGGTGAATTCTTTCCATCACACATATATACACACACATACATACACACATTTAGCTTGGAAGGAGAATTGAGTGGCTACGCTAATTGTCCATGTTGTACTGGTTTCAGGAAAAGCAACTAACAGAGATAAGATTTTCATCCTTTCCAACTCTTTGCACTCATTCCTCAGGTAAGAAGGATACAGATTTGTTTGTGAAATCCTTCATTTAAGAAAAAGGATATCCAGGGGTTCCATTATAAATCATCCAGTGGCTGGCTCAGTATCACATTATGTAAATTAAATCTCTCTCTAATTTACCACCCTGTTCAAAAACACCTGGACAAAAAGAGAAATGATTCGTCTTCTTTGTTTTTAATCTGTAATTTATAGCTGAGCAACTCTTAAGGAGAACTTCATGAGCCAGATATCTAACACAGCTGAAAGTCTGAAGCAACTCGGCAAGTCACTTTGTCTGGGGAAATGGCCAAGTCATTGCTGGTTCACATGCATTGCCATGATGACTAGAATGGAGCTTGTGCTCCATCTAAAGAGTGAAGAGATAAATTAGGCATTCAGTAGATACTTGTGAACCTCTGGGCTGTATTGCTCAGGGGACAATTAATGGTGTGAGAGAAGCTTTTCTAAAATCACTTGTTTTAATCTGAAACTTGGGTAAAGCTGAAGCTGACAAATTTCATGACCATTTAAGGGCTTCCCAATAGGTAAGGTGTGCTGATATCTCACCCATTTCCTAGAACAGATTAAATATAACACAATCCAGCTTCACAAAGGACATACTTTTAAGAAGTTCAGTCCTATCTGACCCAGGCTGAAGAACATTCTCAAAGTATTGTGAGCAGAACTGCCATGTTGTACCTGTTGTGTGGCTAGAGGCTTTCAGTCTTCAGTGCTCTTAATCTAGTCAACTCTGAAGACAACAGAGTAGGAAAAATAAATCTGCTGTCCTATCATCTCCTCTCCTTATGTTTCTATCATCCATTCTGTTGCAACAGTGGTAAATGTTGATAACAAAACAAAAGAGACAAACCTATTATTTTCTCATAATAAAAAAAAAGTTGTATGTACCTGACTAACATTATTGGAGACATTTAGAAAATCTAGTAATCTACCACATTTGAGTTACTTTTTAGCAGATATTGCATATATTGATGTTTATTTTGAGTAGTCCTTCTTAACGTTTCCAAATATGAATACAAAATAAATTCAAGTAGCTGGCTGAATGTTTGAATCCTGTAGGTACTGTGTGCATTGTTGAAATATTACACCTCTCCCTATTTGCTTAATGCCACCCACTCAAACATACACAAACTGTGGAATTGTTCTGATAGATTACACTTTTGAAGTTTACTGAAGATCACTTTCCTCTTCAAACCTGCAATAACATTTCTAAAGAAATACCTCTTCTATGGAATTACTCATTTTATGTCCATTACGTTAATTAATTGCATTCATGATTTCATTTTTTAAAATCACTCCAAAGCTTACTGTATTGAGTATAATGATGATTTCCCAAGCAGGGAGTCAATTATATGAATTGCTGAAATTTGAGCACCAGTTCTTTACCAGGGAAACTATAATAACATCTATATCATGCTTAGGGAAAAAGCATTGTGGCTAAAAAATGACCACCCCTCCCACACTTAGATATCTGTCTAAGGCTACGTCTACACGTGCACCCAACTTCGAAATAGCTTATTTCGATGTTGCGACATCGAAATAGGCTATTTCGATGAATAACGTCTACACGTCCTCCAGGGCTGGCAACGTCGATGTTCAACTTCGACATTGCTCAGCCCAACATCGAAATAGGCGCAGCGAGGGAACGTCTACACGTCAAAGTAGCACACATCGAAATAGGGATGCCAGGCACAGCTGCAGACAGGGTCACAGGGCGGACTCAACAGCAAGCCGCTCCCTTAAAGGGCCCCTCCCAGACACACTTTCATTAAACAGTGCAAGATACACAGAGCCAACAACTAGTTGCAGACCCTGTATATGCAGCACGGACCCCCAGCTGCAGCAGCAGCAGCCAGAAGCCCTGGGCTAAGGGCTGCTGCCCACGGTGACCACAGAGCCCCGCAAGGGCTGGAGAGAGAGTATCTCTCAACCCCCCAGCTGATGGCCGCCATGGAGGACCCCGCTATTTCGATGTTGCGGGACGCGGATCGTCTACACGTCCCTACTTCGATGTTGAACGTCGAAGTAGGGCGCTATTCCCATCCGCTCATGGGGTTAGCGACTTCGACGTCTCGCCGCCTAACGTCGATTTCAACTTCGAAATAGCGCCCAACACGTGTAGACGTGACGGGCGCTATTTCGAAGTTACTGCCGCTACTTCGAAGTAGCGTGCACGTGTAGACGCAGCCTAAGTGTCCTATAGGCTAATCTTCATAATATTTTTTATCCTTAGAAGATGACAATTAAGGTAATTGGTTTGTCTAACCGTGTGTTTGTTTCCAAAACATCAGAACTAAATAGGTAATGGTATTTGTGGGGAGGAGGGAAGAGCATAGAGACAGTACAAAATTATAGATGACAATATACCCACTTGTTTAATTTTTGCATGATGGGGTTAAAGCTCAAGGTTATAGCAAATAATGTATTGTGGAAGACTGTATTTCTCTGGAATATCTTCTGATTAGCTTCTTATTTTAATGTACTATTTTGATGTACCATAGTTTATCCTGGGCTCTACGAGGTATTAATAGAAATGTGTCCTTTAGTATAAGTAATCTATCCCACAAGGATAGATATATTCTTCAAAATAAGAAGACCTGTTTCATTTTATAATAGACTGAAAACTCCTGAGAAATAGTTGTTCATTTTAGAAAGGTATTGTAGCGAATAAATTGCCTCTTCAACTTTAAAAATCTAGTTATTGTTATAATGTCTTGTTTCTTTGATTCAAGGATTTCCTTAAGGAGTGAACTGAAAGATTGGAAGGGAAGAAAATTCTGTTCCTGTCTCAATGTAATGAGCAAATAATGAAAGAAAACAACACCGCAGGACCAAAAACAGTGCTTTTTGGTTTTATTTTAATACAATCAGTCCAATTTTGTAAGAGACACTATAAAACACAGTAGGGAAACAATGCCACAATATAATTAATCATAAGATTACTGACAGCTTATTTGGAGGGAGATTAGTGATCTGTGTTTAGGAAGGTGTTGGTGTGAAGGTGGCAACCGAATGACCGCTTCAAGACTCTTTTCACATCCATCTAGCATTACATTCCATGAAGCAGTTTCTGACTGAGGTGAAGGAGAAGTGTTTGCTCTCGCTTTAATCGTAGAACAAACATCTCTAGAAAAGAGTTGTTTGAGTTATGGTATGCTTGTTTCATTCTTTTTACCCCCGTCCCCTATTTGACAAATGCAAGCAGGAGCAAGGAGGTTTTAAACCACTGTTAAGTGGGAGGAGAGCACTGAACTCACTTTGCACTCTTGTATACGACAACACATGGTGCCACTAGCGAAGAATAAGGTCATCAGAGTTCATGTCCCTTCAAGTAACCCAGTTTAGTGTTCAGTTTACTGCTGTAGCACTTCAAGATGATACAAACAGAAATGCCTGACTTGGTTGAATTATAAAGAAGTCTCTAGAGGGACAGGGCTCCCAGACCTTCCAGTGCACTGGAACTTCACCATGTTCTCTGCTACCTTCTATAGCTCCTAAGTCCATTTGACTACTGAGGTAAGGTCTCTAGTAACTAGGCAAGGACTCAGCAACCCCCAGCATAGGTGCCAAAAGTGGCATGTGAGCTGATTTTCCTCAGCATGTGAGCTGAGAGCTCAGCCCTGCCTCTCTTCTCCCATGGCTTGCTCAAAGCCATGCATCCTGTGGATTAAGAGAAAAAAAAATAACTAATGATACCATCCACCATCCGAAGTAAAGCTCTTCATCATAATTTATTTATCAATGAAGTTGATGTAAGTAGGATGATTAGTGACTTTAAAAAGTATCACTGGCACTCGGACTGCACATAGAGGTCAAAAGTTTAAATTTCAGCACTCTGCCTTGAAAGGTAGCTGACCCCTGAACTAGTCAGTTTAGCAATTCCACAGGGCTCTGGGTGGTAAGAGGAGCTCCTAGCCCTACTACCTTCTTAAAACATTAGGATTGTAGAAGTATCAGAGAGGTAGCTGTGTTAGTCTGGAGTTTTGAGAACAAGAAGTCTTGCGGCACCTTATAGACTAACAGATATATTGGAGCATAAGCTTTCATGGACAAAGACCCACTTCACCAGATGCATGAGTGGGGGGGTGATTTCAGAGGGGTATTTAAAGAGTGGGGTCCCAGTAAGAGCGAGGGCCAGAGCTGACAAGGTCTATTCAGCAAGGTGGAAATGGCCCAATATCAACAGCACTTATCAAAAGAGGGAAAAACAAGTCAGATCAAACACGGGGAGGTGAGCCTTTGTCAGAGTCTAATGGGGAGATATTAGCACCCAGGATTGTAGAAGGTGGAACAGATTGTTTAGCGTACATAGTTAACACATTTTAAGGGACCATTTAACGTGAAGTAGCTCATTTCTAGCTCTCCAGTCATAATAGGAGAAGCGGGAAGAGGCAGGAAATAGCTGTGGGGGGGTGGTACAGATCGTTGTCATAAACTAGAAATCCAGAGTCTCCTTTCAGTCCATGATTTTTAGTGTCTAACATCTGACGAAGCGGGTCTTTGCCCACAAAAGCTTATGCTCCAAAATATCTGTTATTCTAAAAGGTGCCACAAGCTTTCTTGTTTTTAACAAAGTTCTGAATTTAATCTCTCAGGCTCATCTTTTGAAGGTATTATTGAGGTTTACTTAGATTATGATGTCTGACAGGTCAGATGAAGAGCAATCCCTTTACAAGAAGTGTTCACCCACAGGTGATCTGTATTTGTTCCTTATCATTCAGCGTGAGCTCCTTCAAGAGCGCAATCATTGTCTTTTTTTCATCCTATGATGGGGTGTGCTAGGCCCTTTCAGGCCCCCAGCTGGAGGCCTTGGATCACCACCACATCTTGCCCGAGGGAAAGAGCAAAGAAAAAGGATCTTCCAGGCCTATCAAGAAAGCTGCAGAACAGCATCCAATCAAAATGCAGCAGGCTCAGTTAAAAGGAGCTGCAAGGCCTGGCTGGGACTAGAGGAGCAAAAAAGAGTGCTCCCTGCTGGTCAGAAGAGCTTAATGGAGAACTTGAAGATGGATTCTTATGGCATTCTGTGAGGAAGAAGATGAGTTAAAAACTTCAGACTTGAGGTAAAGTGAAGGGAATGGGGCTACATCAGAAGGAGCCCAGGGAATGCAGCAGCAGCAGCAACTATTAAAAGAAGCAGTACATAGATTTTGTTTACAGGATCCCTGGGCTGGGACATGGAGTAGTGGAAGGATCTGGAACCCCTCCACCACTGGTGAAGTAGCTAGAGCCCCAGGTGGGGACAATTTTTGTTTTGGAGCTCAAGCAAAGGGCTGGAATTGAAATAAGGCTGAAGGATCTGGAAAAGGTCAGACATTCCTTGGACCTTTACCATGGAAAGGAATTGAACTGAAGGAGAAATCTGGATGGAGAGATGGAACACTAAAAATCAGCTGCATACCAACAGATTCTAAGGAGAAAGTGCAGAGGGAACAGTTCCCTAATAGGGCAAGGATAAAATTAAAAATTAAAAAAATAGGCAGTGAGAAATGAGACCAGAGGAAGGTCTGTAGGCACCAATAGGGAAATAACAATAGCTGCTGGACCTTTGTCACCCTGGAAGGATTAATGGAGGATTAATTTGTCCATTTGAGATTGTGACTTGGCAAATAGAAAGTGCTCACAGGGGCAGCCTAGACCCACACTCAATGGTTCATTATTTTAATTGTGAGTGTTCCATAGACACTCTGCCACTAGAGTTCACTATAGTCTTTGGTTTTATGGCCTTCTGGCTTGGGTTGAAGTTGTTGATATTATTCACTAGCTTATAATGCTTAATAAATGTCCAAATATGATAGAGTTGTGTTGTTTAAGTAACACAGTACACTAAAATGTGTCATAGTAAATTAAATATTGATTTTGAAGGGCACTGATTGAATTAACCTTCAGTCAAGATGCATGATTTGAAATGCAAACCATTTACTGTATCTTAACTTTAAGATAGGTTTGTTAGCAATCTAATGACTGCTTACAACAGCTCCAAAATGACATCCATATGTTAAATAACCTCTTATTTTAAGTCATTCCATGAATTATGTAGGACTGGTAGAGATTTTGTCTCTCACAGGCTTTGTCTAGATTACAGGGACTTGTCGACAGAAGTTTTTGTCAGAAGGTGTCTTCCAACAAAGTTCCTGTCAACAGATCACAGCAAAACTGCCAAGCAGATTGCAAGAGCAATCCACTCTGTCGACAGAGAGCGCTGAGACTGCCCGGCTGCTGTATAGGCAAACCAGCCAACTGGAAGCACAGCAGACAAGGTTACCTGGTATCCCAGAAGCCTGTCTGTCAACAGAGGGCTCCCTGAAATGTCCAGAACAGATTTCTGTCTACAGATCTCTGTTGAAAGAAGCATTATTCCTTGTGAGGAGCGGGGTACAGCTGTCAACAAAGGTACAGCTGCCAACAAAACCCTCTAGTGTAGACATAGCCAAAGGATCCAGTACATCACTATTGCAGGCTACCCTGTCATATAGTCCTTTTCATAAATTTATCGTGCTCCATCTTAATGGGAATACACAGGTCAAGAAAATGTGGAAGAGAGGTGCAACTTGCTAAGCTTAATACATCCTCGCTAAGTTCACTGTGATATTTTTCTTGTAATTAAAATATAAAAGACTATTAATGTCAAAAGAGATTAATTTAAAAGTCGAAATTCAATCCAAATTAGGCAAACAGAACCGAAAAATGATTTTGGCCAGACAAGTTGTGTGTGAGAGAGACAGAGAAAGAGAGAGAGAGCACAAAGGGGAAATATGAACAAATAAGTAAGTTATCAAAGAAAGCAAGAAATTCTTCAAGTCAGACACTAAGGGTTGCTGGAACAACAGGTACAATTAAAGTAAATGTGAAGGCTAAAGAAAGCAAAAGAAATTCCTAACATCAGTCTTCATGACTGACGATGAGGGAGAAATTTTTATCTTGAGGTTACTTTTTCACTTGTAATCAAGATGTGGCACTATCCGCAGCAGAGGTCTCTAAAGAAAAGATGATGATGAATCACCTGATGTAACTCAACAGCAGTAAGATACCTGGACCTGATAGCATTCATCTAGGCATTCTGAAAGTAGAAAAAATGAAATCTCTTAATTACCAGTAGAGTTAAATAATATGCTATTTTAAACAGTTCTATTCCTGGGCATTCAAGAGTGAGCTACGTGGGCTGTGGCTACACTACCCCTCTCTTTCGGAAGACATGTACCTTATGGTCATTTTAAAATGCAGATGAGGCCATGATATGAATATTCAGCATGTCATTTGCATAATGCAGCCACCCAGCCCACTGAAGTGCTTATTTCAAACTAAAAATAGCCATGTAGCCAGGGTTCCTTCAAAAGGGTGCCCCAATTTTGAAAGAACCCTTCTTTTTTTTGAGGGGGAGAAGGGTTCTTTTGAAATCTGGGCAACCTTTTGAAGGAACCCTGGCTACACAGCTATTTTTAGTTGAAATAAGCACTTTCAACAGGCTGGGTGAATGTTATTATGCAAATGATGTGCTAAATGTTCATATCAGTGCCTCACTTGCATTTTCAAATGGCCATAATTTACATGCCCCTTCTAAAAGGTAGGGGTAGTGTAGCCATGATGGCTGTCACTTTTTTTTTGAAACTGGGGCAAAAGTTTTCACCGGAAATTGCAGACCAGTGAGATGTAGTTTAGTGTTAACCTAATTAATTAAACAGTAGTTCCGCTCCTGGGCATATCTAAACTGATAAGGAGAAGTCAGTGTGGCTTGTTCAGAAAGGAAGCATATCTTGTGAATAAGGCACTAGACTGTAACTCAGGAAATTTGGGTTTGATTCTTGGCTCTTTCTGTGTGACCATACACATGCTGCTTCAGTTCCCCATCCAAAAAAAATGGAAGTGATAAAACTTGTCTAATCTTTTATCAGTTTTGTGTGTTTAGATAATTGTTTACTTATGCAATGTTTGTGTGACCAAAGCGAGATGAGCTGTTTCTTATGAAGTCTATGCATAGCAGCTAGTATGAAGGAGCAGAAATTTTAGTCCAGGCTTCTTGATAATATGGTAATATGAATAATAATCCTTGAAGAGTAAAATAATAATCCTTGAGGAGTATTGCTTGCCAAGTCTTTAGAAATATTGGTTAAGGAAGGCCAGTTCAAACAAATTATATTCAGTAGCTTTACTCACAGCATCTTACAATAAAGCCCTTAGGTTGAGAGGTAAAATTCTACGGTGGATAAAATAGCAGCAAAAACGTCATTTAGCTGTTTTCTACCCTGAGAACAGTGAAGGATCAGTATTGTCTTGGGGATTAATATTGGGACCTGGTCAGGGTGAATGCTGGGAAACTGAGTTACAAGTCCAGTTTAGGCTTAATCAATTTTCACCTGGATTTATACAAGTTCACATAGAATTATTGCCACTTATAGGGCTGGTCTACACTAGCTTCCTCCTTCGAAGGGGGCATGTAAAGGAGCCTGATCAGTGAATAGCAATGAGGTGCTGCTATGCATATGCAGCACCTCACTAGCATAATTCTCGCCACGCAAACTTCGAAGTTGCTAACTTCAAAGCAGTGACAAGCCATGTAGTTGCAGGCACTTTGAAGTTCCCAAAATGAGAGGTGCACATGTACTTCTACACTGCTTGCTGGTGCTTCGAAGTTCTCATGCTGAGAATTATGCTAATGAGGTGCTACATATGCAGCACAGCACCTCATTGATATTCACCAGTCAGGCTTGTTTACATGCCCCCTTCGAAGGAGGGGGTTAGTGTAGACAAGCCCATAGAATGTAAACATACATTTTTGCCTGACAAATCAGACACGAAATAGAATTTGCTCAATGGTCCCAAGATACCACATGCTGGTGCACTGGGAAGTACTTTCACCTTCCTTGATAGCCATTGCCTGCTCTGATCCCTGTGTTTGGTCCTTCAGTCCCATTCTTCAGTTTTTGGTCTGATATTTCTCCCATTAGCCCAATGTTCACTTAGGTCTTTTATCTATTTCGCCATTAGATTACTTAATTTTTCTCCATCTGGCATTTAGCACACCATCCTTTTGGATTGTACATAACTCTATATTATGCATGCAAGCTCCAATTACAAAAATTCTCTTTTTTTTCTTGCTGGATTTGCAATTTCTGGGTCATATTTGTGTCACCCTGCCCTGGATCTTCTCAGAAAAAGGAGGTTTTTATTTATCAGTAAATGTTTATCTCCTACTTACATCTTCCTGCACGTTTTTGCTGATGGAAAAAAGTAGTCTAGAATTTTAAGTAAAAGAAAAATTGGCAAACCCATACTTATGCCAGAAAGGACTTGGCCTAAATGTTACCTTATCTGTCACTATCCATAATTACAGATAATTAAAGCATAATTCACAAAGCTTTTAATTTTGCCATTTCACAATCCTTCATTTTTATAGTTCAATGTTATAAGTCATATGTGCAGTGTCCTGTGCCACTCATTAATCTATCTGGGGACAGGAATTTGTAGTGCCTGTGAGGAGTCTTTAATGTCAACATTTCTTATCTTTGTTAAACAGGGGTTTCTCATTCAAAGTCCAGTTTTGTTTGTGAATCATTACCAAAAGGTCATTAGAATTTTTTCTATAAATGCATTTGAGGAGAGGTCTCAATTTTAGGTATTTCTCATTTTGTTGATTTTAATGATTGCCTAACAAACCCAAAGTATTCAATATAATTAATTGTCAGGCAAAAATTAATTGTAAGGTATTCAGGTGGGCCAAATATTCAACATAAAGTTTCACTTTAAAATCAACCCTTGCCCCCCACACCTCAATATTGGAAAATATGAAAATGCCCAGTTAAAATCACTCCAACTGCTTTTGTTCTATCATGCCTCAGACAATCCAAACGTTGGAGATAAGTGATCAGAAAAGAGCACAGGCTTAGCTTATCAGTGATTTTCCTAAGCAAAGCTGCCCCTTAGCAAATTATTTTACACTTAATGATTGCATACTGCTATATGCTTGAAGCGTTTATACCACAAACACTCAGAAATCCTGGCATCTTTAGAGCAATATGCAGGTGGCTAGGTACTTTCTAGGGGCATGGAATAACTGGTTGGGTAAACATTCCCGGAGAGTAGTTATCAATGGTTCTCAGTCATGCTGGGAGGGCATAACAAATGGGGTTCCACAGGGATCAGTTTTTGGATGGATTCTGTTCAATATCTTCATCAGTGATTTAGATAATGGTATAGAAAATATGCTTATAAAGTTTGTGAATGATACCAAACTGAGAGGGGTTAGAAGTGCGTTGGGGGATAGAACTATAATTCAAAGTGATCTGGACAAACTGGAGAAATGGTCTGAGGTAAATAGGATGAAAGTCAATGAGGCCAAATTCCAAGTATGCCACATAGGAAGGAACAATTAGTGTCACACATACAAAATTGGAAATGACTATCCAGGAATCAAGGCCATCTTTGCCCATATACAGAATATGCAGCTGCATAGGGCACCTGAAAATCTTGGATACCACTGGGTCTTGATGTCCACCCACACGCCTCTTCCTATTTCCACTATTTCAGCTAATATATTATTTTGTTAGTCTTTAAAATGCAACATGACTCCCAGAAAGCTTAGGGGCAGTTTAACAGCAGCGTGAACCCCATACATCCTAAATGCCATGTCTACAGTGGTAAATTCATCCAGAAAAAGGCGGTGTTCTTCTGGAAGATTCTGAGAGCATCTGCATACCAAAGCTGCTCTTCCAGAAGGAATCTGGAAGAATGGAGCATCTCTGACAGAGTATGTACTCTGCTCCCATTTGAGGAAGAACATCCTTCTCTTGAAGAAAGTGCATGTAGGTGTTCCATGAGCCCCTCTTCCGAAAAAGCAGTCCACCATGGCAGCAGCTGCAGGGAGCACAGAGACGCTCTACATAGCGCCAGCAGAGCTCTATGGTCCCATGCTCCAGCCACCATTAAAGTGGCAGTGAGTTCTCCAGACTGCATTGCATGATCAGGGTCATGAGTTGGGTGCCAACACAGCCCTGCACACACCCCTGGGGTGGTCAACTGCACCCCTGGCGAACCCCCATATGCACAACACATGGGAGATGGTCACAGGCTCACAGCTCTCATCTCATAAGCACCCCATGCATGGTACCCTCCACATCACGTGGCCCTCAGCACCCTCGACCTATCACAGCACCAGCAGGGCTGCTCACCACTGCCATGAGGGATGCACCAGTAAGCACCTGGTGAATCGTGCATCCTGTGGCAGGGCAGGAGTGGCCAGGTAAGGATAAGGTGGTGCGATGCAAACCTCGACCCCTCCCTGGCAGGCTGGCCATGCAGTCATGCTCCAACTCTAGAAGTCCCACATGGCAGCACCACCCCTGCACACAAGCCCAACCCACACACAACACCTAGCACCTGCATCCACAGTCAATGCACAAGCCGCATGTCTGTGGGGAGTGCTTTGGGAATGTGCTGGACACATATGGCTTCCATGCCATCCACGCAGAGACTCCTGTGTCCAGGTGAACTCCCCACCCACCAGCCTGTTCCCTAGAGGGAAGCTGTGTGCATGGCTCTCCATGCCTGGCTGCTGGACCGACATGCTGTCTCCCCCTGCTTGGCCATTCATACAGCTGCACTACCTGAGAGCCGGGGGATCTCACTCACCCCACCAGTGGAGGGATCACTGCCCACTCAACACACATGGGAGCCCAGGGTGCACCCTATGCAGGACACCCCACATACACACATCCCCATCCCTATCCCACGCTCCAACATAGACAGGACACCCCTGTGCATGGGTGAGAGAGAATAGTGCAGCCTGACCACAGCATGCCTACTTCAGCGACATCATTATTTTTCATACAAAGACCTATCCAAGTCATCCACACTACTCAGTGCTCCAAAAGGTCTATCACAGTAATATATGTAAGTCTCTCTCAAGGAGACAGCACCCTTATGCCCCTCGTGCCTCATGGACAATCTCCAGCTGGTGAGCATCCCGAATGTGAAGCACCACAAGGTCATCCTCGGGCCCAGGGGCTGCCTCAGGCTCATTATAGCCAAGTATGGCCTCGTTCAGACAGGCCTGGAGGGAGGGGCCCTCCATGCCTTCGATGAGGTTCTGCAGGACTCAGCAGGCCAACATGACCTGCGGGACGTCCTTCACCCCCACATTCCTGAATGTCAGCAGGCTACAAAATTGCATCCACAAGTGAGCAAAGGCACTCTCCACTGGGGTGAGTGCCTGGGCCAGGCAGCCATTGAAGAGCCCCTGGGAAGGGTCAGGGCACCCAGCATAGGGCCGCATCAATCTTGGCAGCAGGGGAAAGCCTAAGTCACCCACCACACACAGGACCATGCTCACTTCCCCGACCACATGTTCACCATGCAGGATGAAGGTCCTGGCCTCCATCCTGTGGTACAGGCTGGAGGACCAGGACGCTTGCACCTCATGGGCCAAGACTGAGATGCCCATGCAAATGTCCATAAAGTGTCTGCAGTACAATGGAGTGATAGCCCTTTCAGTTCAGGTAGCATTGGGGTCCCTGGTCCAGGGCATGTATGGTTACGTGCATCAGGTGGAGCATGCTGAAGCAGTGGGGGAAGCTGAGGCCCACAAACCCCACAACCACCATGTCCCTGACACGTCTATGTCTCTGGCACAGCACATGGGTGATGGCCACCATCACCTGCCAGGAATGGAGTGTGGGCACACTCATGGATGGGCACATGGCTGCCCTGCCACCTCCCTGCCCCGCCATCCATGGCCCAGTGGGGAAACTCCCCTGGTGGGGAAGCCCTGCTGGCAGTGGTCCTAACTCCAGCTGGGGCAGCAAGGTCACCTGGAGCCAGGCCTCACCGTCCTCCTCCCTTGCCAGTGCTGTAAGCAGGACATGCCTTACCAGGTGGAGAGCAGTGCCTATGGTTGCTTGCTCACCCAAACTGCAGCTCCACGGCCCAATAGCTGTGTGAGATGGCAATTCTCCAGATGGTGATGGTGACCTGCTTTGGTATGATCACTACAGGCTGCATGCAGGTGTCCTGGCAACAGAGACTCAGGCGGGGGATGAGGCACCTGCAGAGTTCCATGAAGGTGTCCCTCAACATGCAGAAACCTTGCAGCCAGCACACATCATCCCACTCATGGAGGACCACCCAGTCCAAACAGGTGGAGCTGGCCAAGGGGGGACTGGTGGGGATCGGGGGGGCTGGCTCGGAGCCAGGGGTAAAACATTCATCAGCACTGGGAAAACATACACAATGGCAGTCAAGAGGGAAGCCAATTGCCAGGTCAGGGTGTAAAGGCAGGCATAGGGAGGCTGGAAGTCCATGCCTCTGGCATCTGAGGCTCAGCCGTGTGTAATACCTCACTTCCCCTGCATCAGGCAGACAGCTGCACTGGTCTTTCTTGGAATGGACAGGGAGCGTGACTGGAAGATGGCCGTGAGCCTTGGCTTCTCAGCATGCACTGGTCTGATAACACTAGGGGGCCCTGTATGGGTGCTCATGATGTGATCTCCCCAGAAGGTTGTGGCAGCAAGGCAACCTGGGTGAATGTACAGCTGCTGTGATCCCAGATCCCCAGGGCATGGGGCTGAGAGCGTGCAGAGAGTTGGGGCCATGGGCTACTCTGCACCACACCCTCACAGCCAGCTGCTTGCACCACCCATGGCCAGCGGCCAGCCCGATGCCAACTTAGCAGCAGCCAGCCCAAGTGTGGAGACGCCCTGGCCAGCACCAGTAGGACTCTCTGGTCCCCATCCCCAGCCACTTTAAATGCTGCAAAGACCCAGAAAACCCATGGCAGGAAGCTGAGGGTTTGGAGGCTGTGAGCACACGTGGCCCTGCCAGACATGCCCCAGAGGCACCCCTGAAGCATCGAGAGGCACCATGGCCAGCAGCCAGCCACCCCGGGTTGACAATGGCACTGCGAGGGAGCCAGCAGAGAGCAGCCAGGAGGCCACCCAGAGCACAAAGCCCAGGGTGGAACAGACCAGACCCTCCAGCTGGGCCAGCACCCTGGAGCCAAGGGTCCCGTCTTGGAATGAATCATCCAAGGGGCCTCTGCATCAAGGTCCCCTCTGCCTCTTCCAGCCAGGTCACCTCAGGCCAGACATCCCCCCACCCTGTTCGAGGGACTCTCAGTAGGTGTACAGTGCATGTCATCCCCCAGGGTGGAGCAGGACTACTCCAGCCACATGGACAACAGCCCAGCTCTGAACAGCCCACCCTGGGGAGTGCCCATGGCCAGTGGGAGCGCCTGCAGCTGGCACCTCTCACATGCCCTCATGGGCAACATCACTAGCCACACATGTGTGCCGGGGAATCTGGAGGGACATGGCTGCACTCAGCCCATCCACCACCCGGACAACGGGTCCCCCATATCTGATTGACCCCACCCCCTACTAATTGTGTCTCTAGGTGGGGGCCTGACAGAACCCGCCACAGCCACCACTGTCCCCAGGGTGTGGCCTGGCCCCTGTGTTGCATGGGCCAGAGTTCAGGGAAACCCTATCCCTGCCACAGGGGCCTGCTCATCCCTTGGGCCACGGATGGGGGACATGACCACTGTGGGCATGGGACACAGCCTTCTGGGCCAATATGGGGGACTGACCACCCCTCTATCCTCTGTTACAGCTGTGGAATCCGAGGGCCGGGAGACCCCTGGCATGCCTCCTGGGCCAGCTGGCCCCATCCAGCCCAGAGTGCTCAGTATGAGAAAGCATTGAAGGATTAAGCCCTGTGTTGATTAGAAATTGACCTGCATCACCCTTCTGTGATAGAGCGGCCTGGGCTTTTAAAGACCAGGTGCTTTGGGCCAGTCAGCCCTGTTCAAGTAACCCTACTACACCTGAACTGAATTAGGCTTCAAAAAGGCAGACATGTTTGGGTAGTGGCTGGGAATAAGGGTACACAAGATGTCTGGTGATGGATAAGGAGCCAAAGTGGAGACATGAGCTAATTAGGATCTTTAACCTGCCTGATAACCTGGCCCATATAAAACACTGGGGAAACTGAGGCATATCTACTGTTATATCACTTCCAGCCAGGAGAGCACATGCCAGGATATCATGTCTCTGACAGCCATCAAAGCCATTGATATTACCCCATACTGGAGGAAAATTCCAATCCAAATCTAATTCACAGATGACCAAATCCAAACATCCTTTATGATCTGTGGAAATTTGGAATCCCAACCAGCTCTTGATCCACTTGGTTATAGCTCTTATGTTAATAGTGTGGTTGCAAGACAGGAATACAGTCTCAAGAATTTCACACTCTTCTGCTGTCCCATCCTGTTAGCACATTTAAATACTACAGGATATTACTGATAGATTTCTGGTGATCCACTTGGAGAAGACAGAGTTCATTAACTCCACTTTGGAGAAAAATGTAGGGTTAGACTGGCTTTTTGGACAGGAAGAATGTGCTGTCTGAACTGAATGGTAGTAGAAATGCTGGGAGCAGCTAAGCCTGAAGAGAAGGTTTGGCATGCCCTGTGTGTATGTTGCTATTGTTAATTGCTTTGAAAATAAAGGCAAAGAAATGAGCCATGATCCAATGCATCATGGGAGAAATGGTTTGGATGGGATGAGAACCTCCTTGTCTATAATTCTTTAGTGAAGCAGCAGAAACAATGTTTAGCCAGCTGGTGCTCTGTGACCTCATCACAGCTACCTAGAACTCTCCTTGGGGGGTTGTTGTATTCACTTGTTGTCTCTCATCTTATAATTACTTTTATGTTCTCTGCAGGAGGGACAATCTGTACAGTGGGGTTCAAGTTTCTAAGTGTAATAGAGTACGTATTAGTAACAATGAGAAGCAGTGGGGCTGGAAAGCAGTATTTGCTAATAGTTATTTAAGAAAAAACAGAATAGACCACAATAGATGAAGATAGACCTCTTTCACAGAGCTGAAAGGGACCTTGAGAGGTCATCAAGTCCAGTCCCCTATTCTCATAGCAGGACCTACCACCATCCCCGACACATTTTCTTTCTGAAATTTATTAGCCTCAGCAGTCCCTTCAAGCACGAAACTCACAACCCTGAGTTTAGCAGGCCATTGATCAAATCACTGAACTATCCCTCCCTTTCAAAGCTTATTGATATATCAACTTAGGTCCTGAGTCCATAACTTTTTCTGTATGACCAGTCCACCCACTGCATGGAGTCCACTGAAATCATGTAAAATCAACATCTGCCACTCACATTCTGAAAGAACCAGAACTGACATCTTAGTCAGGATATTATTGTGTAACACACAATCCATATTTCATTCTAAACACCAGTCTCTTGGGTTAAAAAGATGGCAGACGTTCAGTTTAAGGACTCCCTCAAGGCACGTCACTATAGAGAAAGTACTGTTTTATTGTTTTCCTGAAACATTGTCTACTAATAGCCAGAATTCAATACAATCATCACTTATAGTGCTAGAAATACAGTAGTTCTTGTACTTACTCCAAAGAGGCCTGATCTTGCAAGTTGCCGGGTGCTACCTGGGAGATGGTAATGCACACAACTCCCCATGTCAGGGGAAGTGAGACCATACAGAGTTGTGCAGGACTAGTTCTCATTTGGAAAGATTCAGTACCATACATCCAATAATTTCTCCCAAAGGTCAGACAATTGTCTCAAAGACTCAGTATGTGCTGCCCACAAAAGACATAGGTCAACTGTGTCATGAGGATGAATTCCCCCACCAAAAAACAGTTCTTCTACATGAAGACCTTTCTTGGTAGGGTAATACTAAGGACTAGAACCTGGGCCTGTAGCAACCAGGCCCATAAATGTTGTCAGATTGCTACTAGGCAGCTATAAGTGCTTGTAGGCAGGGAGCACTATGAAGACTAAGTGCTGCAAAATGTACCATTCAAAGTAAACAAAATAATTGTATCCTATGGCTCTGATTGGCCAGCTCTCCTATTTAACCTTGAGGGTGCCCCAGGAAGCTATGTGGGTTTGTTTCTGCTTTCTCCTTTGAAAATACAAAAAAAATTAAGGCCAGGCTGAAGATTCTACTTCAGAGTCACAAGATCTGCGTGTTCTGTTTGAAAAGGTCAGTGTCTGACTAAATGTGAATAGATCTAGCAAAATGTATGGTGGGGGGTGTTTTTCTATTTACATGAAGGTAACAACAGTGTGAACGGGCCTTAAGTGTAAATAAGTATGAAGCCCAAATGCTCATAAAGGCCAGTTGTGAGTCTGTGGGTAGGGGCTTGAAATGTAGTAACTTGGTTGTGAGCTTATGTAGATGTGTAGCCAGTGATTTAGTAATTGTTTGTCAGGTCCATTACTGTGCTTGTTTCCCCAATAGTATAAGTATGTGTTTGTGGCTCTGTTCAAGTAGTGCCTCTGATATTCACAGCCAGCTTTTTCTCATCTCTCAATGACACTTTTGAAAAATAATTTCCTTGTGGCTATGCTATAGGAAGGACCCACAACTGCCCCAGACTTCCCTTAGCCTCTTAATATCATGTACAATCATATTGTATATGGAGCAAGAGACTATGTTTTAACCAAGTCATTATACTGATGGCTTTTCTAGGTAATGAGTGACAGCAAATGTGAATGAACTTTGGATAAATGTTCAGATGTCTTTAGTAACATCTGGAGATTCCATTCAGTCCCGAGAAAATAAAATTAGTGACATCACAGTTAAACATATAAAGGGCTGAACACTGTCCCTCTTTGGCTGTAGTAATTCCTCCCAGACTCACATCTATGCATGGGCCTCAATTCTGCAAGTTACTTAAGCGTGTGCCTAATTTTAAGAGAAGTCCTACAGGCTTAGGCTACGTCTACACTAGCACACTACGTCAAAGTAGCCTATTTCGAAGCAAGGACATCGAAATAGGCAACTTCGACGCGTATCATCTACACGTCCTCCAGGGCTGGTGCCATCGATGTTCAACGTCGAAGCAGCGATGGGGAACATTGAAAGGAGCCGCCCCGGAAGGTAATGCGGAGCGTCCACGCACACAAGCGCTCCCTGTTGAAATAAGAGGCCAGCAAAGTCCCAAGCCGCTCCCTTAAAGGGCCCCTCCCAGACATACTTGCCCTACACGACACAAGATCCACAGAGCTGACAACTGTTTGCAGACCCTGTGCATGCAGCACGGACCCCCAGCTGCAGCAGCAGCATCCAGAAGCCCTGGGCTAATGGCTGCTGCACACAGTGACCATAGAGCCCCACAAGGGCTGGACAGACTGTCTCTCAACCCCTCAGCTGATGACCACCATGGAGGACCCTGCTATTTCAAAGTAGCAAGACGCGGATCGTCTACATATGACCTACTTCAACGTTGAACGTCGAAGTAGGGCGCTATTCCCATCTTCGGATGGGAATAGCAATTTCGACATCTCACCACCTAACGTCGATTTCAATGTCGACATATCACATGGTGCATGCAGACGCAACACGTGCTATTTTGACGTTGTGCCGGCTACTTCGAAGTAGCCAGCTAGTGTGGATGCACCCGTAAAGAGAGGTATGTGCTCATGACCAGTGACAGGTGGGAAAAGGGGCCGTTGCCCTAAGGCCCAGAACTTCAAAGCGGCCTGGGGCTCCTGGCTGCTGTAGAAGCCCTGGTCTTTTTAAATTGCCATTGGAGTGCAGCATGGAATGCTCTGGGAAGCACAAAGGGTTGCATGGTGTGTTCCTGCCCTCCTACTCCTTGTTCTGGGGCCCAGTGAAGCTGTTGGTCCCCACGGTACGTGCTTAAATACCATACTTATATGTAGCCATAGGGATAGAAGAGTAAAAAGAAGCATAAGCATCACTGTATCTGAGCATGGGCAGAAGGCACCCAAAATAGCAGAGAAGCTGTTCCCACTTTCAAAACCCAGCCCTAGCAGAGACACTTGTGAATTTTTGAAACAATGGTCCTGTGGCTACCATTAGTAGTCTGAAAAAAATATAAGTGAAAGTTTATAAGGTGTGCACACAGCATATTATTCCTACTGAATAGTATGGTATAATAAAAGCCATACACGATAGAAGTTAAAGATAACTGTTATAAATAAAAGGGTAATATTCATAGCTTCTTTTTCAGCTTAATGTAAAACAGCTCATGAAACTGAATGATCAGCAAGAACTGAGATAAGTTGGTCTGTTTTTGTTTGGCTTCAGCATGTGAAATTGTTAAAATATTCTAATTACACTTCAGATAAAAGGAGATACAACTACACGATGAGCAGCTAGATCATTAACTGCTTCTTTAGAAAGTCTGATCTTGAATTCATTCAGGAAGCTTTTTGGTTGAAGAAATTAAAGGCTATAATTTTACTCCTAAAAGAAAGTGTGTTTCTAGGATTAGCTATAGAAAACCTTACTTTGAATTGCACAATCATGTTGCATATTAGTTGTTTTTCATTAAAGAAAGGTAGATCAATATTTCTCATTGAAATGCACATTTCAATAACTTGTGCCTGTAAATAAATGAGGGCTGTTTTTCTTCCATTCTTTCCTCCTCTTTTGTGATACCTATGAGTCTCAATTAGTGAGGTACTAACTGTATGTGCATCTGCCTCACAAAATGTCTCTTTGTGTACAAAAAATTACCTCATTCTTCAGCTCACAAAAGAAATTCTGATCAAGCTACATTAGTGCTAATCATAGGTAGATCAGTAAATAGGATTGAATGATTTCAAACACAATAAAAAAGTACAATATCTTTGCTTCTGACAGCCGATGGATCACATCAGAAGCACACAAAATACAACACAACAAAAATGTAATTAACAATAAAATAAGTAAATATTAAAAATAAATCAGCCAAATTCCCTAGTTTTGCTGATAGTTTATCAATGTAATTCATAACACTACAACTAATCTGAAAGGGATACAATGGGGTGTGCATTATGAGTGCTGGTGAAGTGGTGGATCTATATTACCTAGGGGTTTCAAAGGCTAGATTTAACTGTTGTGGGGATAACATTACTTTTGAAAAAGTGCTGTGATTTATTATTTGATACACAAAAGGCAGCTGATTATTAATTGCATGGCTTTTAAGAAGAAACACTTCTGAAATAGGAAAAAAAAATTCTGTCATCAGGCCTACAACCAAACATAAGAGTCAGATTCTCCTGTTTTTATTCATGGGTGTTGGTACAGGTTGGAAACACTGGACCTTTTGTCTAGACCAGTGTTTCTTAAACTTTCTGAGACCACAGAACAAAAAACAATATATTTTATGCAGAACATCGATGAAAATTTTTCTTCAAAAATTGTCAGAACAAAAATAAAACAGTAACATATACAGCAAAAGCAAAATGAAGCAACTTAGTCAGATATCATAACAATGAAGAAGTAACATTGTATCTGGTTTTAATAACAGAAAATATGTACCGCCAGTGTATGATATCAAAAGAGTCAGATGCTCTCAGCACACCTGCAAGTTATTCTCAGACCAGCATTCTGCAGAGCACAGTTTAAGAAACACTGGTCTGGACATTTATTTGTCAATATTCGTGGTTTGGAATCCTGGTGAGTGCTTCTGGACTGGAGCACTCATGGGCAAAAAGCTCCATGCTTAGCAATTCCTCTCCTGCCCTCCAGAGATTTTGGCGTACTGTAAATAACTTGCACACGCTCAGGAAGGGAAAGCGTGAAGTAGGGGCAGGGCTGACACACAAGGGAAGAGGCAGCTTGGCTAAAGAGCCCCAGGGGCCAGGAGCACAGGCTCATGGCCAGTGGTGGGGGCTAGGATTGCAGCTCCGATTCCTGAGGAACTGCGGCACTCTCTA
The DNA here is from genome assembly GCF_033958435.1 of Carettochelys insculpta. NCBI lineage: Eukaryota > Metazoa > Chordata > Testudines > Carettochelyidae > Carettochelys > Carettochelys insculpta. The sequence goes on along the minus strand of NC_134145.1, from coordinate 26,236,469 downwards.
GCTACCTGGCCTCTTCCCCTATGCAACACCCCACCCCCACATCACTCCTCTACTAGCAGCACCAGAGGGGCCAGCATTAACTTCACTTGGTTCAGCAAATTCCCCAGTTCAGGACCAATCAGGTCACGTGGGTGCAGGACCACGGATATATCCCCTGTACCTTACTCTAAGAGTAACCCCATTAACATCAGTGAGAGCTATTGGGTGTTCTGCACATCTGAAAATCTGGTCAGTGCCAAAATATGAATTTAGAAACCTAACTATAAACTTCCATTTAAAAAAAATCTTGACTCCCTATTTAAATCTAAAGTTTTCACCTGTTAAGCTTCACTTATGCGGAATACTGAAGCTGTGTTAGCAAAATATGATCATTTTTCTTCCCATTCTTTTTTGAACCAAGAAAAATGCACAATCAAGCAATTTTAATTTCAGTATGGATCATGAAAATAGACTTCAGTGGAACAATTCTAGGATGTGTAGAATCATAATTTCTTTTTTGCTGTATTTTGTAGAATGTGACAAGTGACGTAATTGTGCTTTCACAACTCTTTAGTGACTCCAGAATCATTATTTTTGACAGGGCTGTTGATTAATCATGGTAAATACATATGATTAACTCAGTAATTAATCATGATTAAAATATTAATTGTGAATGACAGTTTTAATCACACTGTTATACAATAGAACACCAGTTGAAATATGAGATTTTTTTCTACATTTTCAAATATATTGATTTGAATTACAACACAATACAAAGTGTGAAGTGCTTCACCTCATACAAGTAAAGTAGTCCAATTTCTTTATTTTGAAAGTGCAACTTTTAAATGTAGATTTTTTTAATGTAACTGTACTCCATAAGAAAACATCAGAGGGGTAGCTGAGTTAGTCTGTATCTTCTTCAAAAACAACAAGAAGACCTGTGGCACCTTATAGACTAACAGATATTTTGGACCATAAGTTTTTGTGGGCAAAGACCTGCTTCATCAGTGTAAAACAGTAAAACATCCACACTTACAAGTCCATTCAGTACTCCTTCTGTTTAGCTAAAAGCTAAGGCAAACAAGTTTGTTTACATTTATGGGAGATGATGCTTCTTTGCAATGTCTCTGGAAAGTGAGAACAGAACATTCATGTGGCATTTTTGTAGCCAGCATTGAAACCTATTTATGTGCCAGCTAAGTTAAACATTCATATGATCCTTCATGCTTTAGCCACCATTCCAGAGGACATGCTTCCATGCAGATGACACTCGTTAAAAATGTGTTAATTAAAATTGTGACTGAACTCCATGTGGGAGACTTGTATGTCTCCTGCTCTGTTACCCACATTTTGACATGTATTTCATGTTGTATCAGTCTCAGATGATAACCCAACATGTGTTGCTTATTTAAGAACACATGCACAGCAGAGTCAACAAAATGTGAAGAAGCTACCAATGTGAGATTTACCAAGGTTTAGCAATCTCAAGTGGTATCCAAAATGTGAGCGAGACAAAGTATGGACCAGGCCTTGAAATATCTTAAAAGAGCAATACTCTGATGTAGAAATTACTGAGACACCAGAAAAGAAAATCAACTTTCTGGTGTTCTGCTTGTGGTATCTGATTTAGATGATGAAAATGAACATACATGAGTCCACATTGCTCTGAATCTTTATCGAGCAGAGCCTGCCATCAGCACAGATACATGTCCTCTGGAATGTTGATTGGAGCATGAAGGGACATATAAATATTTAGCTGAGCTGATACATACATATCTTGTGATACTGGCTACATGTGAATGCCTGTCCTAACTTTCAGGTGGCATTTTAAACAAGAAGTGGGTAGCATTATCTCCTGCAAATGCAGATAAACTTGTTTTTGAGCAATTGGCTAACCAAGAAGTAGGACTGAATGGAGTTGTAGGCTTCATAGTTTTGCTTTTTTATTTCTGAATGCAGATCTTAAAATATGTCTACATTTGTAAGTTCTACGTTATACATTTCATGATAGACATTTCTCTACAGTACTTATATTAAGGCCATGTCTAGACTGAAGGGTTTTGTTGGCAGAAGTTTGTGTTGGAAGATATCTTGTGACAAAACTTTTGTGGACAGAGCATGTCCAGAGACCAAGGTGCATCAAAAGAGCAATCTGCTCTGTTGACAGAAAGCAGCCAGACAGTCTGGCTGCTCTAGTGGCAAAACAGCCACCCAGAACCATGTCAGCCAGGGTTTCAGGTTACCAGTTCCTTCTAGGAGCCTTACTGAGATGCATGCATAAAGGACCTGACCTCCCCCCCCCCCCCGCCGCCCTGCTCCAGACATCCATTTTCTGTCTCTGCTGTGGGCGTGCCTACTTCCTTTTGGGACAGCACAACTAGCACAGGGCTTTGTGTTTTTGTGGATGATCCAGCTGGTCCCTGGGAGACATGCTGCCAGACTTTTCCCTGGGCTTGCAGTAGCCTCACAGCAACATGCTGCAGCAAATGCTGACCTGTCTAACATCTTTCTCTTTCTCACTGGGAGCAAGCCTGAGACCAGATTTGGGGATGGCACTCTGGCTGCAGGACTTACACCTTCACCCGCTCCCCCACTTGGTGCATAGGTAGCTCTGAAGGCACTGCACCAGTTCTGACCAGTGGGACTGGCTGGTCATGGAACAGTGGCATGACCAGCAGTGGTTCCAGAACTTTTGAATACAGAAGGCCACCTTCCTGGAGCTCTGTGCCTGGCTCGCCCTGACCTCTGGAAGTACCACACACAGCTGTGGCCTGCTATCTCCATGGAGAAGCTCGCCACCCCTAACAGCTACTGTTCAGTGGGTGGCCAGTTTGGTATGGGGAAGTCCAACATTGGGGCCCTCCTCATGGAAGTAATGTACTCTAAGGCTGTAGTCCCTTCCACAGGGAGGTCATCCTGCCAAAGGGGGACCCTGAGGAGGTGGGGTTGGGGGTTCAAGGAGTGGAGTTAGAGTGGTGGGGAAGCCCTGTCCTTGGGCTACTGTGCCATCCTACCCTCACAGAGCCCTGCTGCTGTGAGGTGGGGAGGCAGCCTCACAGAGAGGTTTCCTGGAGACTTTGAGGGGAACAGCAAGGGAGGGAGATGGGGATTCCCTGGCCCCCAGGGACTTCCTCCCTCAGTCCTTGTAGTGCATGTTTGGTCACCACCCTCTGCAGGTCATGGTGGCCATCAACATGATCCTGCAGCAGAGGGTAATCCTCCTGGGAGACGTTGATGAAGTCATGTCTGGATTCACTGTCCTGGGGTTCCTGAACTGCATCAGGGCTATTGATGGGACCCCCATCCCAATACATGCCCTGGATCATGGTGCAGCCAAGTACATCAACCGCAAGGGCGGCTACTTGATGGTGCTGATTGACCACTGTAGACAGTTCAGACATTTATATTGAGCGTGTGGTCCAGCCACAAAGCACCTGCATGTTCTGCAATTCCAGACTGTGCAAGAGGATGGAGGTGCGCGCATTCATTCTCCTGCATGAGCTGGCAGTTGGGGATGTGCAGAAGCCACTCTGCATTGTGGGGGATGCAGCTTATGCCCTCATGCCGTGGCTGATGAAGCCCTATACCAGCTAGCTGGACCCCAGCCAGGGACTATTCAATGCCTGCCTGAACTCTTCCAGGATGCAGGCCGAGTGCACCTTCAGCCACCTCAAGCCATGGTTCAGGTGCTTGCTAACTCTCCTCAACGTGGGGGAATACAACGTTCACCAGGTTGTAGGGCTTTTTGTGCCCTGCACAACATTGCGGAGGGGAAAAGGGAGGCTTTCCTCCCAGAATGGGTAGCAGTCACCAGCCATGAGAGGTGGGCCTATGAGTGGCTGAGCGCTGCCACCATCTGCCAGGCCCATCAAGATGGGCTGTAGATCCAGGAGGTCCTGAAGGAGAACTTCTTTCATACACGCCAGTAACCCTTCCCAGGGCCCCCCAGAGGGGGCCTCAGGCCCACAGGCCTACCCCATTCTCACCGTGCTGTCACCCGTGTGTCCCCATCATGATCCCTCCCTTTGCCCCCCTTGGCCATCCCCAAACCCTGCACAGTAAAAAGGGGCACAGACATGGTGAATAAATAATTGTGCAAAAGAAAATATTTCTGTACATTACTTTCATCTAAATAGTTATGTGCAAAGAACAATTTACAGTGGGGGTAGGCTGGGGAGAGGGGGTGGGGGATTTGAGAACTTGGTGAGGGTTGCACACCCGAGTGGGACACTGAGTGGTGGTGGCCTTGGAACTCCCTTCTGCTGTGGGTTTGGGGCAGGGGCTGGGCTGTGGGCAGGACCTTGGGGAGGTAAGAGTGGGCAGGGACTGTGGGGAGGGGGTCTGGGTGGTCTGAGGGAAGGGGAGATGGGGTCATGGCCATCACCCACAGAATCAGGCGGGGGTCCAGCGGGAGGCCAGCGAGCAGCAGATGCAGGGCTGTGGGAGTGGCCACAGGCAGTTGGGACAGTATGTTCCATCAGACACTGGTTACATCATCAAAATGGGACATGAGCTGATCCCAGTCCCATGGCTGTCACTCTGTCAGCCCTGAGCCAGCGCTCTATGGTGGTATGGATGGCCCCCAGGGAGACGTGGTCTCTCATCAGTTCCTTGTGCAGGCACCACCAGCTCCTGTGACTGCAGGCTCGACCTGGTGGTGAGATGGGGGTGGCTTGGCTCTTGGGTTGTGAGGGTCCAATTGTAAGGAAGATAAAGAGGAAACACAGTGATTGCTGTGGACAGGGTACCCTCTGGGGCACCTGCATGGCATCTCGGAGGCCTTTTCTGTCAACAGAAGGCCCCTGGAACATCCAGACCAGTGTTTTGTCAACAGATCTCTGTTGACAGCAGCTTTCTTCCTCATGGTGAGCAGGGTATGGCTGTCAACGAAAGTGCTGCATTCTATCAACTTGCTGTCGACGGAACACACTTTGCAGTCCGGAGGTTCTTCAGGTTTTGTGGACAATACCTTGTAATCTAGACATAAGTGAATTGAAAAATACTATTTTTTTGCCATGCAAATACTTGTAATAAAAATAATTGTGAAGTGAGCACTGTATACTTTGTAGTCTGGGGTGTAATTAAAATCAATACCTTGGAAAATGTAGAAAATATCCAAAATATTTAAAAAAATTGTATTGTATTATTGTTTAAATGCACAATTGATCACAAAATTTTTAATCATGCAATTAACCACAATAAAAAATATGCTATGTACAGTTCAGACTTATCTGTTCCCTCGAGTTTAAGCTTACAAATTACTTTTCTGATAATGTACACATAAATATGAACCTAAACTTTTGTCCAAGATTGGCTAGTTTTTCTCTGCAGGACCTTTCTGTCTTAGAATTTAAATGCTTCTCCATCAGGGCCAGAGAAAATCTTTTATATCCTTGTTGGAACTAATTTATTCCACCTATTAGAATATGACTCAGCAGTAATTACACTGCACTTTCATGTAGGGTTCAAGCTCCAGATAACATAAGCTGAATGAAACAATAGAAGAGCCCTCTACCTCTCTCGTCACAAGGTTCTAGAGACTGTCCTCCTGGTACAAATAAATTTTAACCTGAATAAATAAAGCGTGTCTTTATTTGTAATTGAGTAGACACACTGCATTACATTGCTAAACTGTGTGTCACTGACTTTAATTTATATGAACAGCTCTTGTATTATATTACTGAATATTAATGTTACTGATCTGCTATGTGAAATAAATGAGAACTGGGAAAAATAGAGAGTTTTAAAATATAAATCACTATTAGACTGTTGAAACTCTAATAATGTGTGTGAAATCTCCTGGCTTCCTGGCCACCCAACTGTATTTTTAACTCTGTAGAGACAGGATTTTTAAGTCCAAATTTTTTAATAACAGTAACACTTTGGACTCAGAGTACTTTTCTTTTGAGGATCCTACTATATTTATTGGTTTTTCAGTCATAACTCAGACAGGATCATAAGGAAACAATATGAAACATACACAATATAGCATCTCTATATAGGAAACTGGAACAACAAATAAAATACCAATCTAAAATATATGCATTTTTCTCAATGTTTAGTCTTGAAATATGTCCATTCTATATATAGTGGAGGGATTTTTCAATACAAAAGCAATTAACATAATTATCTCCTTAATTTCAATAAATCCAGATAATCAGGTTGCATAAGAGTATAATGCATATCTAAAGCTGTGTCTAGATTGAAGAGATCTGTTGTCAAAAGATACACAAATGCATTGTGCAGTTTGCTTATTTCTTGTTGACAGCTCTATTGGGAGAGGCTTTCCCAACAGTTGGCCCACAGGGCCCTCTAGCAACATATGCCTTCTTCCTCATGGAGAGAGGATGACCGGGATGTCAGCAGAAGACTCACAGAGCAGTACACTTCTGTCGGGAGACCTCTGGGCTCCTGACAGAAGTCTGCAATCTAGACTTAGCCTAACTGTAAGAAAATACTGTTTCATCTCTGGCTTGCACAGGGAAACATTTTGTCTATGTTCTCTGAATCTAAAATCCATATATAAACAAACTCTGTTAATACAAAATTCCATTTCTTTGTGGCTGGGTCTGCATGGCGCTCTGCCCAGCGCCACTGCCAGCAGAGCTATGCAAAATATGCTTCGTGGGATTGCAAATGGCATGCCATTTCCAAACTCACGAAGTTCATTACCATAGCCCTGCGAGAGTTCGGTGCTAGCACTGCAGAGGCCGTGTGGATGTGCCTCTGTCAGCTAAAACCCCCTCTGTTGCCAGTCTCTTATGCCTCAAAACTGCCCTCAAGACTATGTATACATTTCTCATTCACATTGTTGAATTCAGTGGGAGTTATGAATGAATCTGGGGGAAGAATGGCAGCCGTGAATGGAGAAAGTTGTTATACTACCTTTTGATTCCTTAAGATTCTCATTCAAATCTCACTTGAGTCAATGTGAATCTTTCCATTGAGTCCATTGGATCAGAAACAAGTTGATATATCAACCTACCTGTATCCATGCAGGAAGGGGAACCATATCAAAATGCTGGCTGGTGGAACATAAAGGAGGCTAAAATATTAAACAAATCTTGGCAATTTATAAGTAAAAATAAAATGTTCTCCTGAAACTTCACAAAATTATTGTCTTTCATTTAAGACAAAGATGTTTGATTCTAGCAACTCTATGAACTTTGATCACAAGTACGATGTCATTCTTTACCTGTAGTTACTAAAGCAGTAACGGAGGGGAGAATTCTATCAGCAGAACCCACCTGGGGCAAGGGGAACATGGCAATTTCCTTTAGCCCCCACCTTCAGGGCCCTGTGCTGCAACCAGCTGTGCCCCACTGCCATCATGTCACAGTGGGCCCCGCAAACCTCTTCGGCTGGACCTTCTCTGTCAGATTGTGCCCATGCACCTCCTCAGTTCACTGGCCTTTTAGTGATGCAACATCTCATACTGAGGATTGGCCTGTAGATTAAGCTTTTCAGAATCAACACAGAATTCTGAAAAATGAATTTCTTTTGTTACATCAGGAAATGTGTTCCTATTTATTGTCACTTTAAATCTTCACACACAGCATAATTTCCAACAATAAAATCATACAGCATCTGTGCAAAATGCTGCTTACCACGGAATCCAGCCAGAAACAGCTTGATATATTCTGTCTCCATGCAAAACAGCAAGATCTTGTTCCCCCTTTTAAAAGTCTACTGGAGCCATGTCCTGTATATTGTTGTTAGAATTAGATTAGAATTCACTAAGTCACATCTTTGAGAGATTAAGCTTCCCCATGCAGGAAAAGATCAGTCCTGTGTTCTGATACAGTTTCACATAAACTAATTTTTATGAATCTGCATATTTTTAAAGTAAACCAAAAGTTCAATCTAATCTAGTTGGCATCATCAAATTTTTATACCATTACTTTAATTACATTTGTGCACACAACTCAATTACAAAAGATATGGATTGTTACCTGTGCAATTTGATTATGAAATTTAAATCAATATATTTTATATAATTACTATTAAGGTTACAGTAAATTCTGTCATAAACCACATTATATATTCCTGTGTCTTATGTATTTTAGTAATTCACTTTGTTTGAAGTAATTTCACTAACTGGGAGAACATGGCAGAGTGAATCATGCTTTAGCAAGTGGGGTTAAATTATCTGACATATGTTTTGAATTTTATTATCTGCGTGTGTGGTATTGGGTTTTATTTTAGCAAGGAGACATAATTCATTGTATTCTTTTATATCTGTATTTGTGGAAATGGATTTTCAGGTAGGTGTTTGTAAAATGAGATATTCAAGCCAAGTTAGGGCCAAATTGTGTCCTAACCTAGAACCTGTGTAATCTCACTATTTTAACACTGTCATTCCAAATGAACATTAATACATATTTTTGTCTTTAAATCCTGAAATATTGATTTGGAAACTATAAAGATTCAATGTAAAGACTAATACAAATGAGTAATATGTTTGTATCACACACGCTTCACCTACCACTTTGAGGATGGAATGTGGAAGCTTTTCAAGGGTACATATCTGTATTCTAAAACTGATTAGGACCAGAAGCAAAGAACAGCATTATGCCCGAGACCAAATTCTAGGTAAACTCACTAAATTCAATGCATAATTTGAGGCAGAATACATAAATATTTGCATTGGGATCTGACTACATATATAAGAGAATCAAAGCAGTTCTATATTGTGGGGTTTCCTTTAGCCCTTAAACCTTTGATAATGTCATGGAGCTAACACCTCATCTTCAATCTCAGCTCATTTTGATACATCTTATTTCTTTGGAATGGCTGCAATTCAAGAAAGCACTCAAACATTGTCTTATATCCTGGGATGCTTTCTAAAACTGGGGGCATTTGTCCCTTTTAAAAATCAGACTACTGACAGAAACTGGAGGCTTACTCCATTTCTGGTGAGAGATCGTGGTAAAATGTCCCCTGAATGGCATTGTTGTTGTTAACAATAACTGTTTATTGATGTATTTGTTTGTTTGGGAGGTAAACAAAGTCCCACAATAAGCCAGTAACAGAGTTAGGAATTAAGATTCCTTGACCTTCACCCCAGCAATCATTCTACATTGCACTTTTTCATGCTTGATGTTTGGAAGGAAGCAATTTTAGACCTCACATGTTGGAAAGGCTATAAATATTACAAGATAATGCTGCTAAAATCACATGTGCTACAGTCTTGGCCATTTGAAAATTCTCCTTTATTACAGGTGATATTTTTGAATTCAGTTACAAAGTTAATCTTGGTTAGTATTAGATGTATTAAACCACAAATCAGACTGTTCTTTTGCACCAATTCCCAAATACTTTACTAACATCTAGAAGTGGACCAAGTCCCCACTGACTTTCTGAACATCATGCATATGTAACACTGACAGACCCAGCTTGCTGGCACCAGGGATAGAACCTATGAGTAGAGGGTCTAAAGCCCTGCACTCTACTACGTGAGCTAAAGGCCAGCAGGCTCTCAACTGAAGCTGTAGAGCAGAGACTTCACTGACCCTAGATGAGGTTTCAGTACCTCTGGGTACTACATGCTTCCCAGGGATGAGGAAGCACATCCCAAGGTTCTGAGACTTTCCAGCAGTTCTTCCCAGCCAATGCACCAATTGTAACGCCAGCAACCCGGGTCTGTCAGCGTTACACACATATAAAAAAGAAAATGATTTTACATTACGACAAAGGATTTCTCAGCACCTCCATAAAGCTGTGATATGGATTTTTATTTTAAAGGTGACTTTGGATTTCCTCTATAAACTACTATCAAAAGACTTTGTACATCAGTGTTCCCTGTGAGCTTGTGCAGCTGTTCAGGAGAGATTCCAATGCTATCCAGATGATCAGCAGTGTGCCCATGATTGTTTTTGTTTCTACTGGTGGTACGCATTCACACATGCTTTGGGGCACATAAAATTATTCTGCACGTGGATCACATGATAACATGGATGGAATAAATCTGCATGCGGGTGGAAAAGATTACAGGGAACATTGGTCAACACTCCTTGGTGACATAGTTAGCTTGACATTGCTTTTAGTTCTGATTTTGTTTCTGGCCTTTTCAATGTATTTTTGTATTACTTTAAAGCACATTATGAGAATGAGTACAGTGGTTTGTGTTCAAAAAGGCAGCATTTTGCTGTAGGATGATGGAAAGGCACTTCTCGTTTTTACTTGCAGCCCATCCAAATATAGTCTAGAAGTAGGGTGGACTGAAGTATCTGTTAAGCCCTTTCTATATCCAGCAGTTGCAGTCTTTTATTTTATTTAAATCCCTTTCATGGACTTCAATGCAAAAATTAATACATTATTCTTTTGAAAGAAAAATATATTTTCCTTAGGTTGTATTACTGCACTTTGAAAGGAAAACCTGCAGAAAGCTACCATTTTGGGTACCTCACCTGTAGTCCTAAAAACATTGTCTGGGCCCAGGAAGAAATTTTCTTCATTCAAAGATAGTCTAACAATTTAAATGAAATTAATATTAAAAACCTGTTATTTCATTTATCAATTATCTTAACAAACATGAAGCTTTAAAGAAAATGGATGGAGGAAATTTCCAGTTGCATACAGAAGGAGTGTCACTGGAGGTGAAATAAATTTTTCCTTCTTATCATCTCTGTCCACTAGTTATTTTTTATGGGTTTAGCCTTTTATCTGTGTTCAGAGATCTTGGCTCAAAAAACCCAGAAACTATTATTATGTTGAGCTGTACATTAGTGAGCCTTCAGCCTTTGTCGTGACTTTGACCTGCAAGGTCACTCAATGAAAAAGCATAGATTTCCCACAGAACAGCTATCTGTTGCTAAAATTGGATTGTTATGCCCCAGTCAAGTCTACCCCTTATTTGATCCAAACTGTGACAAATATTTTTCGAACTGAAATATAGTTGGCATATTAGGAGTGGTACCAGTAAATACTGTTTGAAATGTATGGGACAATACCCAATGGAATGAAAATCATCCAGCTCAATAGAGATTGTTTGTTTCATTTATTTCTTTGTCATTTTAGGATGCTGTCTGCTCATAAGGTAGGTTTCAGGTATCTTGGGAAAGATTGTTCTTTCCACATGTTTAATAGCCATGTCTTGCTCACTAAACAGCAGTGGTGGAACTCATCAGGGTATTGCATACAGAGATTATTCACTAAAAGAAGTGGAAGTACATGAAGATACTCAGATGGATTGAATGAATGTGGAAGCACACTCTCTTTGGAACTATTGCTGTGTCTGTCTCCTTGTCCATTTGCTCTTGGAAAGGTGACTTTATGCTGCTTCTGCTCTCTCCCAGTGCTGTGTTTTAGTCTAGTCCCCAGGCATGCGGGAGAACATTCTGAAGGCTCCTCTTCATTATACTTCCTCCCCTACATATTTATGGGGCCATTCTAGTCGCTAGAGATTACTAAGGAGTAGAGATGGCTCAGCAACAGCTCCTATATTTGAAGGGTGAAACAGAAGACCTACTACATAGCATACATCATCAAAGAATCCCCTACAGAGCCTTCTTGTTGCTTTTAAACCACATTTAAGGGAGTTGTATGCTTTCAGAGTTAGTCTAGATTCTTGCCCATTTGTCTGCTAAAAAAATTATAGTAAAATCAACTCAACAGGTTTTTTTCTCCACATTTTCAAATAGTGGTGCTCAGTACCACCATATCAAAGGTGCCTGATTTCATCCAGTGCATCTGAATGGGGAGACAAAGCCGTCTTTTGGGACCTAATCCAGTGTCTTCCCCTAGAGTCACCTTAAGTCATGCAGGCTACCTATGGTCCCCAAGGTCTGTTGCGGTCACTAGCATATTGCAAATTGTGTTGAGATTGTATTCTGTCACTTTTATGAAGAAGAGGTCTACCTACTCCTGTTTGCAGGTTTCTGGGGCTCTGCAGAGAAGTTTATGATCCAGGTCAGTCTCCTAGGATACAGACTGTGGCAAGGTAGGGTACCAGTGTGCCTCTCTGCTCTAAGGGGCATCCTACTTGCTCTCTTACAGTTTCTGGTTTTAGTGTGTTGAAGCTCTGGATTTTAAGAGGGTGAGTGTTGTGTCTATATTGTAAAATGAGAGATTAAAAACATAACACTTTTTAAACTTCTCTCTTTGTATGCTGTAAACATAACTGTGATTGCAAGTAAAACACCTATGCCCTGGATGTGATCACGTGGATTTGAGAGTAACTTTTTCTAAGAGGCATTACAGACTAATTCTGTGGTGCCTAGTGATCCTCCTGCTCCTTCAAGCCAAAGCTGAAGTGACCAAATCCAATAGTTGTAATGTTCCTGCAGGATCGAGGATTTAGTTGCCTAGTGGCAAGCTTTCAAACTTAAAAATATTTGGCCTTCATCCATCTTGTAAGACTTGAAATGGGTGGGTTGTTACCTCATTGGCATGCACCTCAGTACTATAATCTGGCACGTTACCACACTGCAACTTTCCGGCTCAGTGTTGTGAAAAGACATAATTGCCGCCTTCCCCAAAGCACAGCAAATTACAGGGCTGGAAAGCACCTGTCTAAACTGGGCCGCAGCTCTGGGAGCTGCACTCCCAGTGCATAGCTACTCTCCTCATGGAGGTGGTTCTCCTTGAGCGCCAGGAGAATGGCCACACTGCTGCATTAAAGTGCTGCCATGGAACTCTCTAGTATAAACAAAGTTTATGTTTCAGTACAGTGTTTCTCAACCTTTTGTTTTTATGAAGTACCCCTTTCTTTTTTTTTTTTTTAAAAAAAAAGTACCCCCCAGACTTCTCTCACGTACCTCTAAGGATACACATACCACCAGTTAAGAAACATGGTCCTAAGGTAATCTGAGGTCTTGAAACAAGAGCCATTCAACCTTTCCAGATGACTCTACCCTTTTCAGGAGTCAGATTTGTTTTGCATACCATCAAGGCACACCTCCCGTAAAAACTACTTGCTTACAAAACCATGCAAAAATATCACAGAATACTACTACTGAAAACTTGCTGTCTTTCTACCATCTTATTTTCAAATAACTGGAGTAGAAATACGGTACTTACATTTCAGTATTAGGCATATGAAGCAGTAGAATCAAGTCATTGTCTGAATGAACTTTTAGACTGTACTGATTTTACTAGTGTTTTTAAGTATCCTATTGTAAAATTAGGCAAATATCTGGATGATTTGATGTTCCCCCAGAAGACCTCAGTGTATCCCCAAGGGTACATATAGCCCTGTTTGAGAAACACTGTTTTAGTACATTTATTGTTAACATGTACTATTGACTAGCAAAGGTAGAAAACTTAAGGAAAAAAATGACAAAAGATAAAAGGGCACTCCCCAGATGCATTCTTCAGTTTAAGATAAATGGTAGGTCTCTTGTTCATTTTTAATCACTGCAGCTGAAGGAGGATTTTATAATAGTTTTAATAAAAGCCATTTCCTAATCTGAACTTCCACAATGATACAAACATTTAAATAGGACATTCAACTTTGTTGAACTTCTTCTTTGCATGTAGTGAAATAATAATGGTTTTATGCTTCCAGGGCATATTTGTCTTGTGTTAAGCTCTTTTCTTATATTGTTGAATGCTAATCTATTTTTAATAAAAGCAGTTTGGGTTTAGCTGATTAAGGTAAGGGCTGCAAAATAATCCAGAATGCCTGATAAAACCTAATCTAATATCTTGATCAACTTTAATTAAAGAAATAAAGGCCAGATCCTCAGCTGGTGTAAATTAACATTGACTTTAATGGTACTATGGAAATTTTCATCAGCTGAGTGTCTGGTTCAATGCATCTGTGACAGGATACCACCAACTGGTTTATTCTTTCAATGTTAATGAAGTCTCCTACTTTATATGAAGAACTGCACTTTCATGAAGTGATTGGACCACATAGTGATCAGAGCTGGAATTGATGTAAATTGCAGTGACATCAATGGAGTTAGGGCCAGCCCCTCAGCTGCTGAAAACTGGCATAAGGATCTGTGTCACTCTTAAAGGCTCTTTAAAATGAAACTACAGGCTTAAACTCTGTATGTACGAGCCATGCCACAGTGTGACATATGTATGCTCAACTCATCTCTAGAGTGCTGGCACACATTTCTCCATTTCTACACTCACTGGGAAGCAGAGGAAAATTAATTTTAGCTGCTTCCACTGTGGCTCTCGGATTCTTCACCATAAAATATCTCAGAATATCTTCAGTTAATAATTCTAGATGTGTGCGATAACATCAATTTTGTCTTTCAATAAATACATGATTGAGTGATAGTTTGGGCATGTGATTAAGCAGACATCTTTTTATTCATGTGCTGTAGAGTAATCAATCATATCTACAGATTTATCTTTCTTAGAGGAAGTTACTGTAAGTGGGTGTTGGACAGTTAGATCTCTCTAAATAAGGAGTAACTAAAGAACTAGCATCTTAATGAACATACTTTTTAGTAACTGTAACAGGTACTAAATTATACCATTCTCTGGTTTGTGGATATTAAATTTACCGTCAGACAGTGGACGGCATGTGCAAATTAACATTTATTTATCAGTCTCTGTTTATCATTTTATGGTCTAACACATCCACCCATCTTGTGAGAAGAGACAGTGCTAGGAACCATGAGACAATCCAGCACTCTGACCACTTAAGTTTAAATTAATTTTATCAGGGGCCCTGACTGCCTAATTGTGGATGAGAATTGGCTGGGGAAAACTAAAGAGCAAATTAGTCTATTAGCTCAGTGTGTAAAAGAAGGCACCAAAAGGAAGTGCTGGGGAGAGAGGCAGACCGGTGGAGCCAGAACCACAAAGGGTATTTGGGCAGAGAGACTGCTTGAACTAACTCAGTTTAGCAGAGCTCCTGCCACTGAGTGTAGCAGCATGAAGGTCCATCCATCTCAGAGCCTATGCTACACTCCCAGCCCAAACACCTACACTGCTATCTTTAACCTGTAATGAGAGCCTGATTTTTTTTTTTATCTGGCTTCAGAGACGTGCTTCTGTGCAGCTTCCTTTGCAGAGTAGAAACAAGTGTGCAGATGCTGATAACCTGTTTAAGTATTTCCAAAGCTATGTTTAAAACATAGTAGAATATTCAACTTCTGTCTATCCAGGTGTAGCCTGAAATACAAATATAATGCATACACGGCTATATAAGCCCCCTACATTTTTCTCTATTGCACAGTAAATTCTACTTTCCCTCCTTATTTACCGAGGTCCTCTTCTTTGCTCCAGAGTGCAGTAGATAAAAGAGCCACCAAATGTTGTTTAGTTATAGGATATGTACACAATTGTTTAATCTAAATTATTTGTTGTTGTTTTGTTAATTCCAGTGTTGTGAGTGTCCTACACTTTCTTAAATGCTAGACAAAAGCAGGCAAAGATTTCCTCATCAGCAGAAATACACAGAGCATTCTCAGGTGGTAATGGCATATTGCCATTTGGAGCTTGTGCTCGTTGTGAGGTAATCTACATACTTTGCAGCCTTGCACTTAGTGATTTGTTATGTAGGCCCTGATAGTACAGTAGGCTTCATGCAAGCAGACTTGCTCAGAGCAAAACTGAAATTAAATGCTTGATTGGGGGTGCTATCTAACACTTTAGTATGGAAAGTGACAATTATACATACAATGGGTTACAGGTGCTAAGAATGAATTTTCAGATGCCTCTTTTTTTCATTCCATTTTCATTCAGCATCAAAGAACTCACAGCATTATGTACTATATCTTCAGATACATGCTTTTTCTTTGGAATGGGAGTGGAGAAGCTTGTTTCATTTTTCTGAGATATCTGGTGCAATTTTAAAAGAAAAACAATTGCTTACTAAATAATCCTTTCATACACCTGAGTTGACAAGCAGAAGTTACTTACAAAAGAGGGAAGCATCAAGCAACACTCCTTTCTTTTCTTATAGTCTGATTAAATTATTTCAACAAATTTTATAAAACAGATTAACTTTTTTTTCTTGTACTCTGTAAAATAATTATCTTAGATATATTCAACAAGATACAGGAAAAATAGTAAGCAGACCCCAAATATGATTTACTTCTCATTTCAAACGCATCTTCCCCTAGCCAAACCTTTACCACTTCTTTATCATGCTGTGCAGTCTTGAGGATATGTTTTTCCATCTTTTGGGGGGAAGAGATAATGATGGCGTGAAATTGAATGGGTACATTGTATTTAGCCAATAAGGAATATGTTAGTGTATTTTGAATGTATCTGTAAAGAATAGGGAAATGTCATCTGAAGCCACGACTCTATAAACTTGTGGGAAGACATTTGGGCTTAAGTGATGTCATCTGATGATAGTGGAGCTCCAAAGAGCATATGGTTCCAGCCTTTCAGGATGTTTGAAGGTTTGCAATTTCAGCTGTGTCTTCAGTTTTTATTGTGAGGCTATTTCTCAATGTGTGTTTTTAAAATATATTTTCTATTTGATTTCATAACTTGTTACATACAGTATGGAATTCTGTGTATGTTTGATATTATCATATAAGCTTCAGTGGCTGAGTCCACACAACACAGCTTTCCCAGCAGATCCATGCTAATGAGCTGAGTCGAAATTGCAAATGGCCGCTCATTAGCATGGTCCCGTGGCTCATTAGCATAGCCACTTGAGAGCTCAGTCTTGGCAGAGGCGGGTGCCAGCAGTAAAGAGGCCGTGTGGACGTGCCACTGCTGGCAAAAAGCCCCTCTGTTGCCAGACCTCTTTTTTTTTTTTCCAGGCATAAAAGGCTGGTGACAGATAGTCTTTTTGCTGGCAGGGGCATGTCCACACGGCCTCTTTACTGCCAGCACACCCCTCTGCAGACACCAAGCTCTCGCACGGCTATGCTAATGAGCCACAGGACCATGCTAATGAGTGGCCATTTGCAATTTCAAGGCCGATCATTAGTATGGATCTGCTGGGAAAGCTGTGCTGTGTAGACCTAGCCAATAATTCTATACCACATACCATTAGGCAGAGTATTTTGAAATATAGGTGAAATCCTTGCCACAGCGAAATCCTAAAATTTAAGACCTGAAGGAACCACTAGATCCCAGATGACTAGTCTGATCTCTTGTATATCACAGGGCACCAACAGCACCCACATGCTAAAACCAACAACCAAAGTTAGTCCAAAATAATACAGCCACCAGGGGACCAAATGATTACGTGCCCTGGACAGAGAATGAGGGGCTGAGTTGCACCAGTTCTCCCATGGACTTCCAAAGGATCAGGGTTTTCCCTCAGTATCTCTGGATATGCCAACACATTGAGGTGTGTGTGGGTGGGGGGGAGTGGTTCTCATGCTAACTCTCATTGAGCAGATACACTAACGATAATGTAGCCTTTAGTAGGAAGGCCTAGCTGCCCTGAACACCTGCCCAGAGTCTTAGACAGACATACACTCAGAATGACTAGCACCCCCCTCCCAGCAGCTTGTGCTGCCATAGTTACATTCTATTGTCAGTACACTAGCACAGTCGGAGTAAGCATGGTAATGGCCCTTGAACTGGGAATAACTACTGTAGCTTCAAATGATGTTCCTTTTCACTTAGCCTCTTTATTTTACTTGGACAGAGTGTGATGGCCTGGAAGAGGAAATAAATTGCAGTTTCATGCATTTTATTGCTTGGGTGGGGTCATGATGCCTTAACGTATATAGGATCCTGAAATTTCACATTTATGCAAAACGCAAGCCCAGCTGTAGGGCAATATGAGCAAGACACAGTTACCTGGGGTCCTGTACCTTCAAGGCACTCTGTTCCAAATGACTATAGCATCTACCACCCAAAGGCCAGACCCTGCTGTCAGCAAGCCACCTTGGTCCCCGCAAACGCTTTTTGCTAGACCTGGCAAATCATACCTTCTGTTTTTACATGGATCTGAGCTATAAGGCCAGATTCTTAAGAAGCTTATCCCAGAAACTGATTTTTAAGAAGAAAAATGTAAAGTAAAAATGGAAAATGAATTTAGAATTCATAATTGCAAAACAAACAAAAAAAATTAAGTGGAAACTCAATTCTAACAGAACAAACCTAGACATCCATCTTGCAAACACCAAAGTTCGCTCTTAACTTTACATTTCTGAATAGTCTTACTGATATCAAGTCCAGAATGATTTACAAGCTCAATCATAATAGAATAACCTTCCAATTTTGAATATCATATTTTCACATAAAAACAGCTTTGAAGAATGTTTCTCTCAGAAATAATTTTTATGAATATTTTAAAATAAATCTGAGAATAATGTGATCTATTACAAATTATTTGCAAGCAAAAATGAAGCAAAACACCCTTAAATATATTATTAATTTCAAATTAGTCTTTCAGTTTTTAAGACAAGAAACCTACATTGCTCAGAAGCGTACTGTGGGGGACAGGAATATATCAGTCAGTTACTTCTCTTTGATTTGTTCTTGATTAATGCCTCACTGTACTTTTTTCTGGAGATAGACATGATATATGGAGTTAAAGCTATAATCCTAAGTGAATGCAAATTTGGAGCTGGCTTGTCATCATTCACATAACATACATAGTAACAAGATATTTTAATGGAATGGAATATGCAAAAATATTGTCAGCTCAAGAGCAGCACTTTAGACATACCGGGTCATGTATACCTTTCAACATTTTCAGCCCTAAAGACCACTCATAGGTAAACCAGCATGTAAAAACAAATTATTGACCACTATAAGCCTCAGATGCTTCATTGGATAGATTAAAAATCTGCAAGCTGCCGCACATGGAATTAACAAGAGGTTTAGAAAACTTCTGATATTGTTACAATCACGCCCTTTATTTGTTGAGAATACATTTGGACATACACTCACATATAGCAACTCAAACTACCTTGTGCTCCTAATTTCTTCCAGTACAGCTAGTTAAACTACTTGGTTTGAGTTTGATCCATTTGTCAGTTAGCAAATTATTTCTGAACAGATCCTGATTTGAACAAATTTATTATGGTTGCTACTTCAGTTCTTTCCTTTGGTGTGGATAGTTTAGGCCTCTCAAATAAACTGGCCCTTCCCAGGTTACAGAAGTCTAAATGAAAGTCTAAGCGTTCACCTATTTCCGCCCCTGGAATTAAACACTTCTTGGAGGGTCTGTCAACCTTTTCCAGGATACCATAACAATGCTTCCTGCCAGTGGGACCAACAGCCATGGCAAGCCTGGGGCAAGTTGGGTTGGGGGGGTGTCCATCTTCATGCCCCTAAAAGAGGCGGGGCCAAGGACAGAAGGGGCAGAGCCTAGGGCAGTTAGCTCTTGATGCTGCTCAGATTGTGGCACTGGGCTCCCCTCTCCTTCCTGCGTAGCCATGCAAAGTGGTGCAGCAGTGCTGCCATGGCACTTCCAAAGGGCCTGGAACTTTGTCCACTGTTGCTGCCAAATGCTGGACCATGGGGCAACTGCCCCTTTCCCTTCCCTCTTCCTCCCTCCCCCATCAGCAGGTGTGCCCCTGTTGATCCCTTAAAATCGAAAGAGATCATGCCCTCCCTCTGTCATTAGCTCCAGTCTTGATGAAATCAAGCGGGAATCTGGTGTGATCAGTACCGCTTCTCTGTTCCCTAAAGCTATTTACTTTGTTTTATCCCACACACTCCCTCTGCAGGCTAGCATGCCCAGCCCTCTGGCTGTCATCTTCACTCCTCTGTACAGACTCTTTCACTGGCTTTTTCAAAATTTACTCCCAGCGTCTTTGAGTCCACAGATCCAGTGCTCCTACCGCTTTCGAAACCCACTTTTAGTACAGACTCATGGGAGGCCATTTGCACTGAGGGAAAGAGATCCTCATATCCAGGCAGATAAAGGGGATGGGGACAAGAAACAGAAGTGGATGGAGGAACGCTTGCAACATGCACAATCAAATTGGTGGTGACAGTGACATGATGGTTGTAGGTGGAAATGATGACCTTGGCAGCAAGTAACATTTGCAGACCACGGTAATTATGCGAGTTTCAGTGTAAAACTTGGGCCATTTTTTGGACTTCATAATATGCCTGCCATCATTGGATCAACTTGCTTTTGTCACTTTGTTATAAAAGTGGTAGGCCCACAGACAGGGTAAAGTGATAGCAAACTGTATCTGAGACTGTGCTGAGCTCTGTGATATGACTTAGATTTTATAAATAATTGAAAACAATAAGTGGCAGGAGAGCCAGAGGCAGAAAGCAGACAACTCGCCATAGCCTGTCTGTGAGCAGCTCCCCTGGACTATATAAAACCAATAATCACCAGCCTGTCTTTCTTGGGTACAATAAAAGCTAAAGATCCCATACTGCCTTTCCTAAATGAAAACTAAGTAATTGGCAGCTGTGACAGCTGCTGGGAGTTTGCCACTGACTGACTCTCAACTCTCCTTATCCCCACCACCGGAAACAACGACCAATATATTGCAAACATGAATGCTTGGTATTACTGTAAAACACAAAGAACTCACTTGTTGCCTTTTAATTGAAAATAAAAAGCTCTAGCAGAGCCAGCAAAAGTGCTGTTAATGAGGAACACTATGGGGCTTTGATTTCAAAAAGCTGAAATTTGCTTAAATCAAAATAATAAGGAATAATTCTCTCAGATGCTGCTGTGAATTAAGGCAGTGCTTCATGTTTCCTTCCATCCCCATCAAGCTCTGTACACTGCGCACCTCCTAAATGGAAACTTACTACCTACCTCACCAACTGCTGTGAGAATTACTAATCAGTCAATTTTTGTGAAGTGCAATGAAAATGAAATGTTCCCCTTAAGCACTAAATATTGTTATCTTTTTACAAACTTTCTCCCCCTCTAGCCTTTCATCCCCCTCTGCTTCCTTCTCACTGGATTGCTGCCTAGCTCCAGTATGCTGAAAATGTATGTTTAAAATAGTAAACTCAAAGGGGCTTCCAGTATTTGTCAACAAACTTTCCCTTGCCACTTTTATAGAGAACTCCTAATGAGGCATTTTTCTCCAAAGATCTCCTGGCCACCAAAATGCCTCTAAGCAATATTCCAAAAAACAGCCTACAACCTGAGCTTACTTTTGGATTGATTCTTAACTATCTGCAGGTCCACTGAAGGGAGGGAAAGGGGACAGGATGAGGATGCAACTGTATAGGGACCAGGCATTTCAAAGGGCCCTGGAGCTCCTGGCTGCTGCCACAGTAGCTCCAACTGTAGATGAGAGCTGATGGACCCTTTGAAGCATTGCAGTAACATTACTCCTCGCTCCATGCAGCTTCTGAAGGCTGGGGGAGGGCTGCAATCTGTGCTCTGAGTGGTGCTAAGGGCTGACTGCCATTCATCACATCCCTTCTGCCCTTTCTGGGGGCATGGGGACACCCTCCCCAGACCTTACCCTTGGGCCCATGGTGGCTGTCAGCCCCACTGACTGAGTGTATGCCCAGGCACTTATAACA
This sequence comes from Carettochelys insculpta, assembly GCF_033958435.1. Taxonomy (NCBI): domain Eukaryota; kingdom Metazoa; phylum Chordata; order Testudines; family Carettochelyidae; genus Carettochelys; species Carettochelys insculpta. The sequence continues at coordinate 26,215,148 of NC_134145.1, read as the reverse complement.
TGGACACCCTCACAAAGTCTAGTGTGACCCTTTGTTCCTCGGTGAAAGACAAACTGGTTCTATTCTTAGTCTGGAACCGTCTTCAGATTTACTGATGCTTTAGCCCCCTGGATCACCATGGGAGTGGATTGGAGGGCACATCTTCTGTTTAAAATCCTACCACACAATTAATGGGCAGAGCATATCCTAGGCAGGGGAAGGCAATGCCTTCCCGTGCTGCTTCATCTGGCCCCACCCATGCTACCTTGGGGTTCCCCAGGCCACCTCCTGCATCCTGCTGTTGTGATGCAGAAGCTGAGGCAGGCAGGCCGTGGGGTACACCATTACTATCTATTCTCCCAGTGCTGGCACCTCTCTAGCTGCCCAGTTGTGGGGTTGGTTGTTCATCGGCATGTGTGGGAGGGGGACATGGGGATGGGGGGGATTGCTGGTCAGATGTGCAAGCTGTGTGGCCCCAGCCTCCTTGTGCCATGGCTGCCCACAGGCTCCCCATAGCTCTGGGGCCAGGGGAGGCTGTGGAGGCACTTCTCACCAGTGCTGCCCACTGGAGCTCCAGGGCTAGGAGTGCTTCCCTGGGGCAGGGAAGGCGCAATGGCCAGCAGCCACATTGGGGGTGTGTTTGAGGGGCGGGGTACAGGGGCCAACAGCAGCCATGGCGGGAAAGGGCTGGGCATGGAAGGAGCAGAGCTGTGGGGGCTTACCTCCCAAGCACAAAATTGAAGTAACACTTAGGATCAATTCCCAATATCTAATGAAGTCCCCCTTTCTTTGCTTATGCACAAATTATCCTATCCCACTGAGGGAAAGAGGTGGGAAGCGGGGACCCCTTACCCTCAGTGCTCCAGGTTGGGGCAGCAGAATGTGGCATTGTCAGCATTGTCAAACCCAAACGTTCAAAAATAAGGACTCCCGAAGTGTCTTTTAAAAAAAAAAAAAAAAAAAAAAAAAAAAAGGCGGGGGGTGCCAGTATTCAGCCAGCTCCCTGTCTCCCCCACCCCACAGTCCCAGAGTGGGGCTGCTGAGGTGCCAGTACTCAGTACTGGCACAAAAATGTGCTGAGCTTATGTAAAAATAAAATAATTTCATGTTCTCTTTGTTTGCTTACTATATTTTGAGCCTTTAGGGTGCATTGGTGGGGGCGGGGTCAAACTTTAAAGCTTCATCCTTCACTGTCTAGGAACTTAGTTTGTCTTTAAGAATGAAGGTTATAATCAACAAGGCCACTTGGCTCCAGGACCTTGGACTTTTAGGAAAATAAACATGAGACTCTAGACAAAATCGTGAGCACTGTCACCCCTACACTAGCATAGGGGTGTTGTGTTCAGTCCATGGCTTCAGCATATCCCTGCAGCTGTTAAAATACTTCAGTTTGAAGAGGCCAGATACTACCAGACAGCAGGCTTACAGAAAAATATGTTGATTTTTCCCAGTCCTCTATAAAGGTCTTCATTGCTGTCTCCTCTTCTAATTCCACACCTCAAACACTATGTATATGGTATCTATCCATGGCATGTATGTACGGCCGTAAACTTTTCAGGAAAAAAATATAAGCACTTCCAGTAAGTTACAGCTGATTAGAAGTTTCTGTTGTAAATGCTACTGCCGCCTTCTTTTATTTGGGCACAAGAAATTGTTTTGGGTTAAATGCAAAAAATTAATTGATTTTTCTATTTCTTTGACCATCATTAGAGGAATTGGTTGTAAGAATCCCTTGTTAAAATACTGGCGACATATGACTAGATTTATGAGTTCCCCTGTGGAGAAATTTAGTCAAACTGGTTTCCCAGTCAGGTTATTCCCACTGCTTGCTCATTAATTAGTAACAGAGAGGTAGCCGTGTTAGTCGGTATTCCAACAAAATAAAGCAGCAAAAATGTAGCACTTCAAAGACGAACAAAGTGATTTATTCATTGATGAGCTTTCGTGGGAGAGACCCAGGGTCTGTCCCACGAAAGCTCATCACTGAATAAATCATTGTGTTAAAATGCTACATTTCTTCTGCTTTGTTTCATTAATTAGTGCAGACTACAGTCATTAACCTTAATGACCTGCCATTGTATCTGATCTGGGAAACTTGCTATAGCCCTGTCAGCAAATGGTAGATTCCCTATCCCCCAACAGCATTCCATGATACAACAGTTTCCAGAATGATAACGTCATAACACCACTGAAAATTCATTAGCTGTACATAGAAGGGTTCCTCATACTGTCACATCTGGGAAAAATCACAAATTTAAATTTTAATCTTTCCTTCACAAGTCACCAAAAGGCCATTAGCAAACAGGAAATCTTCAGACTGTTAAAGGAATGATTAAAACAGGGCTGACCCTTTGTTGATTTCAGACCACTCTCTGCAATTAAAACTATAATCGTAAATCGTTTTGCAACCAACACTTGAAAGTTAATGCTCCACTGTTGATAGTCATATCTGCCCAACCGGTGGACATCTGTCAACAAGCATAATGTAATTACTCATATCTCTAGATTGTGTGGAAATTCTTTTAATATAATAGCTTTGAGGGTTCTTGTTTAAACTTCTTAAAGTGGTTAAGGTATATATTCACTCAACATTAAATAACTCCCACTATAACACTGAACAAACACATTAGTTGGCAGCCTGAGCAATTATTTAGTACAGATACCATCAATTACTTCATTTATGTGATAAGCTCATGTCAGTGGATCATGTACTTCATAATGAATGTGTGTACAATCAGTCCTACCTCTGCCATTGTAGAGTTATTGCTAATCTTAAAGAGCATTTGGGGGGGAAAATTCTGAAGAGATTTTCTTTCTCTTTTTAATTATAAACACGTGTTAGAAAACAACTGGTCAGCTCCCTCCTGAAGAGGTTTATAAGTATTTCATTTCATTAGCACGCAGCAGCCAACCACCATACATTGAACGGTTCCAGAAAGTCAGCTGATAGAGGCTACTGCATTACCATTACATTATTCTATGTGGCAGAGTTAAACTACCATGCGCAGCAGTGATTCAAGTTATTTACCGCATCAACATGAAATAAAATAAAAGCTGGCCACCCTTAAAAGTGAGTGACAAAGGAGGTAGTTAAAATGTTGATAAAGGGCATGAATTGATTGAAGGACTTTACTGAAGTAAAATTAATGAATCTTGGGAGTTTTGTTAGTCACATGAAAGCCTAGGCCAAGATAGTCTCAGAGGTAGCCATCTGTCATGAATGAGTGCAGGGAAAGTTTACCCTTGCTCTGCATTCATTCATGACACGCTGCCATAATTACAACTGCCATGGACATCCTTACTGGCTGTAATTTCTTTCAGGAGGTCTAGGAAAACATACTTCATAAGATACATGCATACGTAGACATTACTATGGATTACATGAAAAAACAACAAAATGCTTTTACATTTGTGTAGTACAATTCCAGATATACAGGAAGAGTCTTAAGGGTCTGTCTGGAAACTCCTCACGAAAGAGTGCATCAGCCACTTCGTTAGACACTCCTGAGGTGTGTTCTATGTCAAAGCTGAAGTCCTGGAGAGCCAAACTCCTTTGAACCTTTTGGTTAGACTCTTTGGCTGTGTGAAGCCACTTTAGTGCTGAATGGTCAGTTTGCATATGAAAGTGCCATCCCCACAACAGGGACATGGCTTCTCTAGAGCATACACAAGTAGGCATCCTTCAGTCTGCATAGACTATGGATCGCGCCCTTTATAGTTTCAACTGAGGACTTCATTTACAGCGTCTACTGTGACTATGAAGACCCACACGAGAGTGACAGTCCTTGCTGCATTTCTTGCAGATGTGGTAGGTGTCTGGCAAGTCCTTAGTGTGCTTTCTGTGCGCTCGCTTCTCCTCTGCTAGCTGTCTGATCCTCATCTCGCCCTTCTGAAGGCCCTTGTGTAACCCCTGCCTCCATCTGCTGCGGTCATCTGCTAGTTCTTCCCAGTTGTCCAGCTCGATGTCTACCTCTCTGAGGTCTCTCTTGCAGACATCTTTGTAGCACAACTGGGGGGTGTCCAGGAGGTCTTTTGCCAGAGGCTAGCTCACCATACAGGATGTCTTTTGGAATCCTTCCATCATTCATCCTGTGGACGTGGCCAAGCCAGCGGAGCCGACGCTACCTGAGGAGGGTGTGCATGGTTGGGATTCCAGCTTGCTCGAGGACGGCGGTGTTTGTCACTTTGTCCTTCCATGATATTCCAAGGATGCGCCTGAGGAAGCGCAAGTGGAAGACGTTCAGCCTCTTTTCCTGGTGGGCATACAGGGTCCAAGTCTCGCTGCCATAAAGGAGGGTGCTGAGGATGCAGGCTCTGTAGACTTGCATTTTGGTGTGAGTGTACTGCTTGTTGTTATTCCACACTCTCTTGCTGAGTCTGGACAGAGTTGTGGCTGCTTTTCCGATCCTCCTATTTAGCTCAGTGTCCAACAACAGGGTGTCAGTGATGGTGGACCCAAGGTACACGAACTCGTGGATGACCTCTAACGTATAGTTGTCAATGCTGATTGATGGGGATTCAGCAACTTCCTGACCGAGTACGTTTGTCTTCTTTAGGCTGATGGTAAGCCCAAAGTCCTTGCATGCTTTGGAGAACTGATCCAGCAGTTTTTGAAGCTGGTCTTCTGTGTGAGACACTACAGCAACATCGTCTGCGAACAGCATGTCTCTGATGAGGACTTCCTGCACCTTAGACTTAGCTTTCAGCCTTGAAAGGTTAAACAGTTTCCCATCAGATCTTGTGTGCAGCAAGATGCCCTCTGTTGAAGATCCAAAGGCATGCTTCAGGAGGAGTGCGAAGAAGATCCCAAACAATGTCGGAGCAAGCACACATCCTTGTTTGATGCCGCTCCTGATTCTGAAAGCATCCGATAATGTGCTGTCATATTGGATGGTTCCTCTCATGTCTTCGTGGAACGACTGGATCATCTTGAGTAACCGTGGAGGACAGCCTACCTTGTGGAGCAGTTTGAACAGACCATCCCTGCTGACCAAGTCAAAGGCCTTGGTCAAGTCGATGAAGGCTATGTAGAGTGGCTTCCTCTGCTCCCTGCACTTCTCCTGCAGCTGCCTTAGAGAGAAGACCATGTCAACGGTAGACTTCTCTGCGCCGAATCCACACTGCGATTCGGGGTACACCCTCTCAACAATCTTCTGGAGTCTGCCAAGGATGACGTGAGCGAAGAGTTTGCCAGTGACGCTTAGGAGGGAGATTCCACGGTAGTTGTTGCAGTCACTTCTGTCTCCTTTGTTCTTATTCAAGGTTACAATGTTAGCGTCGCGCATATCCTGTGGAACCTCACCCTCTTTCCAGCACAGGCACAGTAGCTCATGTAGGGGTTCCAGGAGTGTGTCCACGGCACACTTGATTACCTCTGGTGGTATACCATCCTGGCCAGGGGCCTTTCCTGCTGCAATGAGCATACACAATAGCATAGTATTCTTTCTCAATGACAGACCAGTTACTTACCTCTCAGAGTACCAGGGGCCTTTCCTGATGCAATGAGCATACACAATAGCATAGTATTCTTTCTCAATGACAGACCAGCAGTTTACCTCTCAGAGTATTTTGCTGAGAAACATGATAGTGTGAAATTGTTAATCTGCTCCTTTCTGCATTAGAACTGCCTCCATGTCACACCCCGACGCAACTGTGGTGATGATGAAAGGTTTGTTGTAATCTGGGGCCCTTAGTATAGGGTTAGACATCAGAACAGCCTCTTAGCTGCTCAAGAGTTTTCTGGCATTGGTCAGTCCACTTGGCTGCCTTTGGTTGTTTCTTTTAGTCAAGTCAGTTAGTGGAGCAACGATTTGACAGTAGTGGAGTACACTGCCTTCTCCTCCACCCCCAGTAATATCTGGCAAAGACTAGGAATGATTCGACCTGTTTTTGCCTGTAGAGGGTTGATAGTTCCTTGACCCACCTGGTGTCCAAGGTAAGTAACAATGTTGAGGCCAGTCTGACACAATTTAGCTTTAACAGTCAGTCCTGCCTCCTTTATGCACAAGAAGGCAGCTTGGAACTACTCTAGGTATTCTCTCCATGAATCAGAGAATGCAGCCACATTGTCCAGATAAGCTGCAGCAAATTCACCACTTCCATCTAGCAGACTATCTATAAGACTTTGGAAGGTTGTCAGTGCATTGTGGAGCCCAAAAGGGAGAACACTGAATTCATACAGCCCTGCATGGGTAATGAAAGCTAACTTTTGCTCCAGGTCAGGTCTCTTTCCTACTCTGGTACTCAACGTGCAGAAAGTGGGGGCCTGCAAAAACTTAAAACACCTTGCCCATACAAAGGTTTTACTTCAACTTCCCAAGGTCACAGATCCCTTGGACAGTAGAGTCTGAGAAAACCCCTTTAACCACGTCAGACAAACTGGGGAATGTGTCCCTGTAGGGTAAACTCCAGCTCCACTCTTCCCTTACAGAGGGCTTGAGGACAACGGAAGTTGTAACTTGAAAGCTGGCCTCCTAGCCTAAGGAATACCTACATACAGACCCTTCTCAGGACACAGGTATGAGATCATTTGCTTAAAAAAAGTAATTTATTCACAAAACAAGAGGAAATAAATCATGGTGTTTGCAGCACAGATAAAATACCTCCCTGGGATTCAACTTAAAAAGTACAGGGGTAAGAAATTAAGTCATTAATCAAAGCAAAAAAGCAGAGATAGTCAGTCCACACCAAATTCAAAATAACCATAACCTGATTGCATCTAACTCCACACTTTCCCTCTACTTACAGATTTTGAGATGGATGGGACATTTGTTGGATTCATTCCAGTTGCCTGGAAGACATCCTCCTCTCTCCATCTTCCCTATGCATCAGTCAGCAGACAAAGACCCCTTAAACTGCAATTATTCTCAGTTCAAACAAGTTTTTCTTCCTCCCATTGGCTTACCTAACCCCCGACCCTGCTGTGAGTCCTCTGGAAGGGTTAACCCCTTCCCTGCATTCATTCCTGACACCATGTTCCTCTGTACTTTTACAAAATAAAGAAACCAGCCCTGAGGCATCTTGAAGACTAACAATATTATTCTTCAGGCAATGAGCTTTCGTGGGAAAGACCCACTTGTTCAGATCTGGAGAATTACTGAGAGGAAAAAAAAAAACCCTGAGGAATCAGCTAAATGGAGATGAGGGGAAGGAGAAAAAGGAGGGAGGAGAGGGAAAAAAATATCTGAAGTGTCTATTAAGTAGAACGTCCGCCATCGCTGCAAGTATCAAAGGTGGAGAAATTGTCCTTGTAATGCAGAATGTAACTGAGATATGTTCTGAGTTTAAGAGATAGGTATCAGTATTGAAAATGAATTCCAGTTCAAATGTCTCCCTTTGTAATATGGTGTTAAAATCTTTTGTTATAATACACAGACCATTAAGTCATCAACAGTGTGTCCTGCCAAGTTAAAGTGCTCACTTACTGGTTTATGCATATTCAGATTCCTAATGTCTGACTTGTGTCCGCTCATTCTTTGGCAAAGGGATTGTCTAGTTTGTACGTGGCAGAGGGGCATTGCCAGTACATGACAGAATATATCACATTAGTGGAAGTGCAAATATAGGAGTTCCTAATTAGATGACTGACGTGGTTAGGTCCAATGACGGTGTCTCTACGTAAATATGTGGACAGAGCTGACAATGTGGTTTGTTGCAAGGAAAGGTTCCAGGATTACTATTTTCTGCGGTATGGCATGTGGCTAGAAGTGAGAATTTTCTAAGCGTTGTGTGGCTGTCACCTAGGGCCTGTGAAAGTGAAAGATCATGTTCCAGTATAGGTTGTAGATTGTAAATAATACTCTAGAGAGGTTTGAGTTGAGGACTATAAGTAATGACAAGTGCTGTATAGCCCATAATTGAAACAACCTAATAAATAATATTGTTATTCTTTAATGCTGTGTCTACATGTGCCACTTCTTCTGGAAATGGCATGGTAATGAGCTGTCTGGAAGATGCTAATGAAGTGTGGATGTAAATTTTCTGTACCTCATTAGCATATGGGCATGTGATTCAGAGTCTGGAAGCAGCTCTTCTGTGCAGACACGTGGCCTGTGGGGATATTACGGAAGGAAACACTTCTTCCAGAAACCCCTTCTTCCACAAAATTTTGGGGAAGAAGGGGTTTCAGGAAGGAGGGCTTCCATGGCCCATGCATCTTCACATGTATTTTTGAGTCCGGAAGAGCTTCTTCCAGACTCCAAATTATGTACCCATGTGCTAATGAGATGCAGAAAATTTACATCCGCACCTCATTAACATCTTCCAGACAGCTCATTACAATGCCATTTCCAGAAGAAGTGGCAGGTGTAGAAACAAACAATGGTACTACAGGACTATTTTCTTTGTTTTAGGTCAAGATAAAAACTCAAGTCAAGATGGTGAGTTTTCAAGCCATGCAGGCTCCCCTCAGACCACACTCCACCTAGAAGAAACACAATAGAAAACTACTAGGTGGCAATAATACTTACCAGGACTGTTGATAGTAATTATTATTATTCTGAAACCCTACATTTGGATTTTTAAACAAATTCACATTGTCTGTGGTTGCACACTTTCATGTCTGTTATCTATGAATATTCTAGCCAATGAGTTTCTTGGACACTTTTAAACAAAAAATGGAGGATTTTTGGAAAATAAATAAAAAAACAACCTAATTGAGCTGTACAAATGAGAGCATTGTGTTAGGGTATCTATTCAGAAAGCAGAAAGATACCACGCAACTTACATGTTCAATCTACATAGCTCAAATTTAAATATGGGAATATGAACAATGGATTGCTTAAAAACAAGCTGAAGATTAAGAATTATTTGCAGAATTTATTTGGCAAATTCACTGAATAAATTATTTGTTATGAATTATTCACCCAACTCCATTGCTTACCCTCACCAAGCATTAAAGCCATCCACACTTGAGCTTTATTGTTAACTGCTATAATTATGAATTATAATTAATTCTTAACCTGTTGTCAAGAGACTGCCACACAACTGAAATGACTGCAGCATTCCAAAGGTATCAGTGACACAGATAATTCCCTTAACACAGAATGTGGCATTGATGTCGGCTGACAATGAATCACTGTGAACAAGTAAAGCAACATGATAATAATTACAACTAAAAGAATTAACATCTGAAATGTGAAATTCTTCTATTCTCTGCAACCCTGAAAACAGTGAATAGCTGAACTTTAGTAGGGTGGAAACAATAATTACTGGGTGGCATCTACATTTCCTATCTCCTTGTGACAGTGGTTAAAATATGTGCCCAGCATTATGTATTTCATAGGAAAGTGCCAATAGAGCATTGAGAGAGGATTCTGCAAAGGATGCCTGCCAAAATATTTTTTAAAAATAAAGAGATTCTTGTCTGTTGTGCTCCCACCACTGTACATAGTGCTGGTCGGCAAAGATCTTGGGGCAAGGTTAGTGAGATGACCCTTTGCAATACAACCCACAGTCAACTGATGCCTCATACACAAGTACATGTGTGGACATGGACCCTGTATGCCCATTCAGCCTCTTGATGCGGAAGCTGAACTGTTTTGTTTCTTTCAGCCCTTTTTGACTTGAGTTTTTAGAGTGATTTTTATCAGGTATTGTTTATACCTGTTTATTGTGCCCTTGTTGTAAAACTGTTTACTTGGAGCCAGTTAAATTCTTTTCTGAAGTGTGATGCCCTTGGTAGAATAACTCCAGTTGAGATAATCTTGTCACAGTAATTGCTGCTGTCATCAGTATCAAAATTCATTTTTATGTCTTTTTGTGTCTACGTGTCTGCTTAGCTCTTCCAGTAGTATGCCTAATCAGGCTATTTGTGATCTGTGCCTTCTGGCCATATGAAATTCTTGTGTCCTATAGAAGCTTCATTTGTTTCACATCCAGAGAAATGATATCATTAAACCTTCAAGAGACATAGTTATTGATGTAATTAATGGTATGAGAAAAGGTCGCATTATGTTTTCAGCCGTGGATTTTAAGACTTACTGCATACTACTATTTTGTCATGTCCAGGTAGGCAACAATTTAATCAAGGGCCCTAACCATCTTCTATGCAGAGGAAAGGTCTCTGAGACCATGCTAAGAACATTAACTACTCTGTAGGGCAAGTAACAGATCAAACCTTTTTCAATAAAGGGCAGATTGCTCAACAATGAGAGTAAGTGCAGTGACACACAGAAACAATCTCACTCACTCCATTGTAAGGCACTACAAATCAGTATGGGTTCAGGGTTCACAACTTGGCCAGAACCATCCTTGAATAAACACAGTAGGAATATTTAACACGAAACACTTCTCTGTTTACTAAAGCCAAACAATTGCTTACGTATCCCTGGGGTGCTTTACTTATTGTTAGTATATTGCCCAAACATGAGATCTTTGGAACAGGGCTCATTATGCAGCTTTTCCCAGCTCTTCAGTCACCCCAAAGATGTCCATGTAAGTTGCACTGTTTGTTGACTCCTCCTTTCATTCTCTCCAGGACCTCACAAACACCTCAGGGTTCAGCATGACTCCAGTCTCGCCAGCCAACCTTGGTGAAGTCTCAATCCATTCAAAACAGCTTTGGGTTTTTTGCCACTTCCTACGTGACCCCACTTTAATCTGATTCTCACAGATCTTGTCCCAGCTGTGGCAATAAAATGCCAGAGGGTTTAGCCAACTGAAGAAACCATCAGCCCTGTTTATTTCAGAGTTCCTACTAGCTCCATTATTTTCAAAGGACTTAATTACCCTTCAGCCTTTTATTAATAAAGGTGAGGGTAACTGGTTCAGGGAAAATAAATTCTCAAACTCCCTCCCCATCAGATCAAACAAAAAAGACCTGTTTATTAAAAACAATAATTTCATTTAAAAAACAATCAGTTGCTTCTGTTTCTTGCAAAAACAGCCAGTGCAGTTTCTTCTTTTCCCTTGCAGATAATACCAACAATCTCTTATTTGGAGGCTCCTCTACAGTGGATCCTCTAAACCCTGCATGTAATAGTCTTCTATGTTATGCAGAAATTGTCACCGTGACTGAAAATAATCTAATAATTCCTCCCTTTCCAGGTTTTGATTAAATTTTCTTTCATATTATATTGTAAATGTTCGTGCTGCTTTTTTGGATCATTCAGAAAATATTAGTTTCATAATCATAGGAACTAGACATGGAGCATGGTTTTGCTCCCATTATAGTAAACTTTTTTGTTACAATGTTGATTTGAAAGAAAATAGATACGGGTCTTGCAAATCCAGTTAGGTCACCCCATCTCACTGCAATATTGTCCTATATAGAATGTTTTCTAATCTTTAGCTTACATTTTCCAGTCTGTATGAACCATTATTACTTTCAAACATATTCTAAAAATCTAGATGTTCTACAGCATTCTTGTCTTTCCCTCCCCAACATACACAGAATGTCCATGACAATTATAGCTGACCTCAGTATATTGTAAAAATATATATGAAATATTAGTCACCAGAACCATCCTTGTTCATAATTAACCAAAATAGCACATTTGGACACTTCTGGGTTTTTTTTTGTTTTTGTTTTTTTTAAAGAATACCAGATAAAAACCCCTCAAGTCATGCTTTCTGTTCTAACATAAAATAATTTTAACAGAAATAATACCTGCTTGTAACTAAAAGTCAGTACGGTTGCTGGGAAAGATGTCACTACTGTAACACTTGTTTTGCACAAAACTAGTAAATAGTTAAAACTATCTTAAATGTTCGTGGCTGTGCATGTTGCTTGACTGAGGTAGCAAACTAATTTAGTTTCACTTGTGATCTTGCAATAATTTCTGTCAATCAGGCTGGAATTAATGAAAAACCTCAATCTAAACAGAAGTGCTGTGCAGCGTGTATAATGTATACATTCATTGAAACAGGCTGCGAAGATTGCAGTCACACAATTAGGGTAACATTTGACAGCTTTAATCACTTTGAATCTCTTCACATCACTTTTAAATGTCAAAACTACCTCCAGAGGTCTCATCAGAACAAAGCATTACTTAAATTGCAAATGAAATGATCCAAATTCAGCACACCATTATTAAAAATATATTAAAAAAACCTCCACATTTTGTGACAAAAATTCTCTTCTACCATGTGATACTGAAATACAAAAAACAGGAAACAACTATAGTTCATTTAAAAATCATATTCATGTTAAATTCACTCCCCATTAGCATGTCACACTATGTTATATTCATCACTGTCTTATGTTGTCTTTCCCAAGCAACACAAAGTCCTTGGTTCGATATGAAAATTATGATTATTTAAACCACTAAATTCCTGTAAATCAGTGGGAACAGAAGCATTGCTAGAAGCAGGCTTTCAGACAGGTGTCATGTATAAAAGGGTTTTTGCCCTTGCAATTTTTATTTTTCTCTGTTCCTTTCTTGCTACATTCCTTTAGGGATACTAGCTATACAGTATATTGCCATCTTTTCCATATTGTTTATTTGTATACATGTGACAGGCAGTGAAAGGCTATAATATTTTACATGAATCCTGTTATGCGTTGGTTTGTGTGTATTGTAAGAATCACAAGCTTTAATAATTTAAAGCTTCACTTTAAAGATGAAAAAAAAACCAATTCCAGGTCCCACATATGTCCCTGAGTCCCCCAGCCAATTTTTGTGATTTTATAATCACATTTTCTTTATGTATATTCTTCTTCTTTTTTGTTCTGTGAACATTCCAGTCAGGCATGAGGGGAAAATGACAAAATAACAGACTATTCACAAACAAACAAAAGTGTTCAAAGGAATTAAGGTAGAAGGACGGTTGAATACAAGAGCTGGTAAATGAAGGCGGGAATCCCAAAACACTGTCCTATTAAATGGTGTAAGTATAGGTTGAACCTCTCTAATACAGAACTCTCTTATCCGGCAAACTCTGTAGTCAGGCATGATTTTAGTTAGCTGGATGACCACCTATCATGTGGGGTAGCCATGTTTCCCATAGTCCCATAGACCTACACTGCCACCAGTCCTGGCTTTCAGTGTTCTGTGTTGTTATTTATCTGTAATTTACTCCTAAATGTCTTCTAAGAGCCCAATAAGCAGTGGAAGTGTTAGTAATGTGCTAGACAATATTGACCTCCCATTGTCCAGCAAATTCTCTCATCTGGCACCAGTCAGGTCACAAAGGTGATGGATGAGAGCGGCTCGACCTGTACTTTCACTGGACGTTACTGATGTGATTATTGCTGTAATGAGCTTTGTATGGAGCTGTCATATTCCTGTCTATTCTTGTGGTTAAGCAAGGAAGCAAGAACTAGAAAGTCAAGATTGAACTCCAGGGTTATAATGGACTTTCTCTATGACCTCTGGCAACTCTTAGTCAAGATTTTCTCAACATTTTTTGTTCTCAAACATGCTAACAACACAGAGCTTCACTGGGGCTGAAGTTTCCTTCACAAGCTTTTTTTTTTTTAAACCTCTGAAAATCGGGCCAATAAATCAGGGGCTGGGAAACAAATATAACCATCTAATTTTAGGACCCCAGATTTTAAAAAGTACTTAGCTTCTGCATGACTCAGTTTCCCTATCTGTAATAATGGAATAATAATAATAGCTACTTTACTGAGAAGTTGTGTAGCTTCATTCATTCATATTGTCAGACTGCTTTGAGAATCTCAGACTGAAGGCTTCATTGAAATGTAAGCTTTTAAAATAGATGCTGTCATAGTAGCATTGTTTAATATGGTAAGAGGTTTGGCAAAAAATAGAGTATGGACAATGGGATCATATCACCAGTACAGATCATGAAAGGTGGGGATGCAGTATGGAGAAAAGGTCTTTCTTTAGGGACAAGTAGGTGTGCCATTGACCGACCTTTAAATAAGTGCTTCCTAGAGGACCAAGGAAGACTATGTCTCCAATCCAAGAAGCTTAAAGAGCATCTTGTTTGAAAAGCTGACTACTTATATATGGATCCGTAGCCTACAGAAATCACACACCAAATGTCTGTTAACAGGTCACTTGGTTTTGTTTCTTTTCAGTCTGCCTCAGTGAGTGGCAGCTAGTTTTCTCACTCAGCAAGCAACATGCAGCTTGTGAAGCTTTGAACAATCTTACACTGCAGGAAATATTTTACAGAAGCTGCATGATGAGATTACCAAGTGCTTACTCCTTGCTCTTTGTCCTTGGGTTTATTGTGTCTAATAAGGGGGCACTATGGTGCCTGCCATAAAGACCGGGTTATTCAGTCAAGAGGCGTGTTTGCCATCTTGTTTTTAAGGTGACTTGTGTTTCCCTAAGCAAGCCACTTCTTTCTTTGCATACAAAGTCGGATGGCACTTCACTTGAATATCTTAGCAGATGATCATACGTTGTGAGAATTTGCAAACATGCATGCTCTGCTCAGGAGGCAGTATGATATGGGGTGAAATTAGGGTTGCCAAATTTCAAATTGCACAAAACCAAATGTACCATCTTGACCCCTGCCCCTGTCCTACCCCTTCTCTGAGGCCTCTCCCTCTGCTCACTCCAGCCCTCCTCCCTCTTGTGTCTCACTCTTCTTCACCCTCCCTCACTTTCACTGGGCTGGGGAAGGGGGTTGGGATGCAGGAGGGGATGTGGCTAGGCATGTGGGCTTTGAGGTAGGTCCAGCAATGAGGATTTCAGGATGCAGGAGGGGATTCCAGGCTGGGACAGAGGGATGGGATACAGGGGGAGGGTCAGGGCTCTGGCTGAGGGTGTGGGCCAAGAGTGTGGACTGGGATGTAGGGTTGGAGTTGCTCGAGGGGCTCCAGGGTGGGGCTGAGGAATTCAGAGTGCAGAAACAGGCTCAGGGCTGAGTCAGGGAGTTGGAGTGCTGTGGGATCAGGGCTCTGACTGTGGGTGCAAACTCAGAAGAGTGGCTGGGGGTGAAAGGTTGGGGTGCAGGAGGGGAGTCTGGCCTGGGGCCAAAGAGTTCAGAGTACAGGAAGGGGCTCAGAACTGGGACAGGGGCTGGAGTTGAAGGATCTGAGGTGAAGATGGGATGGGATGAGGGGTTTAGATGCAGGAGAAGGTCTAGGGTGCAGGCTATGAAAGTGAGTTTGGGTTCAGGAGGGGACTCAGGTAAGAGGCAGGGGGTGAGGTGTGGGGCACAGAATTTGGAAGGGCGTTAGAATGAGGAAGGGGGTTCTGACCTGGGACAGGGGCCTGGGACATGGGAGGATTTGAGGTGTGGGCTTCAGGTGGTGCTGACCTCAGACAGTTTCTGGGAGTGACAACATGTTGCTTCTCTGGCTCCTAGGTACAGGGACATCCAGGACCAGTTACTGCCCACACCCACCTCTACAGCACCTGCTGGCTCTGTTCCAGTAGCTGGTGTTCAAGCTGGGGGACAGCCCACAGAGCTCCCATTCCATCTCTGAACCTAGGTGCCTGATAAGCTGGCCACTTCTGGCAGCCATGTGAAGCAAGGAGAATAAGAACCCTGCCCTAGCCCCACCGACTAACTGCACTTTTTGTGGCACATTCGCCTGTGCAGACTTGAGCTCCTAGTGTCCATTTTTTACTGTATGTTTCCAGTCAAAAACTGGACACCTGGCAACCCTACATGAAATCCTGGTGTGACTGACTTTACTGGGACCAAGACAACAATCACAGTTTACATTTAGACTGCATCATTGTTTCAAAATAATTTTATACAAGTTGCACAACACAAATTTTGTAAGTTATTTTGAAATACCCTATTCTGAACTTGGTGCTGTCCCAAAGGCACTGAAGTTCAGAATGAGGGGCTATTTTGAAAGTTCTCTTACCCCTCTCACAATGAGAGGTAGCAGAACCAGAATAGCACACCCGAAAGAGCAGTGGCATTGCTATTTTGAGATACCTTTTTACCCTAGAATAACCCCAGCAGCCTAAGCATAGTCACAGACTATATCATGGAATGTCATAAAATCTAGGTCATAATTCTCATTCTCACTGCCTCATTTGGTGATCTTGTTTGTATGTCACTTAACTTTTGAGGGCCTCACTTTCTTTATCGATAACATGTCCATAGAACATTAGTATTTCCAATTCTATTGTTCTAAGAAGATGTGTGCTAGAAGTGCAAGGTATGATTACAATTATCAAGGGATACTGAACAGAAAGAATCAAATATTCTGTTAAGCAAGTGTACAGTTTCTGGATTTGACCAATGACAGCCATTCAAGCTCAAATCTGCTTGTTTACTTTCTTTATTTCATAGGCTACATCTACACATGCCAATTCTTCTGGAAGCGGCATGGTAATGAGCGCTCCAGAAGATGCTAATAAGGCAGAGATGTAAATTTCCTGTGCCTGATTATCATATGGGCATGTGATTCAGAGTCCGGAATAAGGTCTTTCGGAGTCCAAAATACACATGCCTCCTTGCGTCCTGTGGGGATATTCCAGAAGCCATAGTGTCACATACAGTAGCATGTCTGGAGGAGGCAAAAAAGACCAAAACAGTTATGTGAATAGAAAGTCTTCCCCCAGTGACAAACACTCAAATTCGAATATATTTCATTCACTAGCTTGTAAGCAAGAGAAAGCAATTACAGCAGGAATGAGGAAATGCGCCAGCAACAACAATATTTGACCTCTTGTAGCCTGGCAAATTCTCTCATTTGGCACCAGTCAGGTTGCAAGGGCGCCCGACTAGAAAGGTACTGTCATAGAATCATAGAATCATAGAACACTAGGACTGGAAGGGACCTCGAGAGGCCATCAAGTCCAGCCCCTTGCCCCAATGGCAGGACCAAGTACTATCTAAACCATCCCTGATAGACATCTATCTAACCTGTTCTTAAATATCTCCAGCCAGGGAGATTCCACAATCTCCTTTGGCAATTTAATCCACTGTTTGAACACCCTGACAGTTAGGAACTTTTTCCTAATGTCCAACCTAAACCTCCCTTGCTGCAGTTTGTCCGTTGCCTCTTGTGCTACCCTTAGAGGCCAAGAAAAACAAGTTCTCTCCTTCCTCCTTATGACTCCCTTTGAGATACCTGAAAACCACTATCACGTCTCCCCTCAATCTTCTCTTTTTCAAACTAAACAAGCCCAATTCTTTCAACCTTTTTTCATAGGTCGCATTCTCTAGACCTTTAATCATTCTTGTCACTCTTTTCTGGACCCTCTCTAGTTTCTTCACATCTTTTTTGAACTGTGGTGCCCAGAACTGGACACAATACTCCAGCTGAGGCCTACCCAGCGCAGAGTAGAGCGGAAGAATGACTTCTCGTGTCTTGTTCACAACACACCTGTTAATGCATCCCAGAATCATGCTTGCTTTTTTTCAACAGCATCACACTGTTGACTCATATTTAGCTTGTGGCCCACTATAATCCCTAGATCCCTTTCTGCTGTAGTCATTCCTAGACAGTCTCTCCCCATTCTGTATGTGTCAAACTGATTGTTCCTTCCCAAGTGGAGCACTTTGCATTTGTTCTTATTAAACTTCATCCTGTTTACCTCAGACCATTTCTCCAATTTATCCAGATCATTTTGAATTTTGACTCTATCCTCCAAAGCAGTTGCAACCCCTCCCAACTTGGTATCATATGCAAACTTAATAAGCGTACTTTCTGTGCCAATATCTAACTCATTGATAAAGACATTGAACAAAACCGGTCCTAACACAGACCCCTGTGGAACCCCACTTGTTATACTTTTCCAGCAGGATTGAGAACCATTAAGAACTACTGTCTGGGTACGCTTATCTAACCAGTTATGCACCCAGCTTATAGTAGCCTCATCTAAATTGTATTTGCCTAGTTTTTTTATAAGAATATCATGAGAGACCGTATCAAATGCTTTACTAAAGTCTAGGTATACCACATCTACCACTTCTCCCCTATCCACAAGGCTCGTTATCCTATCAAAGAAAGCTATCAGATTAGTTTGACAAGATTTATTCTTTACAAACCCATTCTGGCTGTTTCCTATTACCTTAGCACCTTCCAAGTGCTTGCAAAAAAATGATTTCTTTAATTACCTGCTCCATTATCTTTCCTGGCACTGAAGTTAAGCTCACTGGCCTGTAGTTTCCTGGGTTATTCTTATTTCCCTTTTTATAGATGGGCACTATATTTGCCCTTTTCCAGTCTTCTGGAATCTCTCCTGTCTCCCATGATTTTCCAAAGATGATAAATAAAGGCTCAGATACCTCCTCTATCAGCTCCTTGAGTATTCTAGGGTGCATTTCATCAGGCCCTGGTGACTTGCAGACATCTAATTTTCCTAACTGATTTTTAACTTGGTTCTTTTTTTATTTCAATTTCTAATCCTACCCCTTTCCCACTAGCATTCACTATGTCGGGCATTCCTTCATCAGACTTCTCAGTGAAGACCAAAACAAAAAGTCATTAAGCATCTCTGCCATTTCCAAGTTCCCTGTTACTGTTTCTCCCTCCTCACTGAGCAATGGCCCTATCCTGTCCCTGGTCTACCTCTCGTTTCTAATATATTTATAAAAAGCCTTCTTGTTTCCCTTTATGCCTGTAGCTAGTTTGAGCTCATTTTGTGCCTTAGCCTTTCTAATCTTTCTCCTGCCTTCTTGTGTTGTTTGCCTATATTCATCCTTTGTAATTTTTCCTTGTTTCCATTTTTTATACAATTCCTTTTTTATTTTGAGATCATGCAAGATCTCCTGGTTAAGCCAAGGTGGTTTTTTTCCATATTTTTTATCTTTCCTACACAGCGGGATAGCTTTCTTTTGGGCCCTTAATAATGTCCCTTTGAAAAAGTGCCAACTCTCCTCAGCTGTTTTTCCCCTCAGCTTTGCTTCCCATGGGACCTTACCTACAAGATCTCTGAGTTTACCAACATCTGCCCCCCTGAAATCCAATATCTCTATTTTGCTGTTTTCTGTTCTACCCTTCCTTAGGATTGTGAATTCTATGATTTCATGATCACTTTTACCCAAGCTGCCTTCCACCTTCAAGTTCTCTACCAATTCCTCATGGTGAAAGAGCTTCCAAGAATGGATTCAAAACAAGGATGGACTCAGCACACACTGTGCAAGAGCAAAACAAATGACAAGTGGTGTTGGCCTGCCACGCTCAATGCTATCTTCTGTCAACAGCACCTGCAGAAAATATTGCCTGACACAATATAGTGATGCTGTACAGATTCAAAGCTTGCAATGAACCAGACTCCAGTTTTAATGCTTTCCTTCTTCTACACTTGAGCAAAGACTTCTTCAATGGATTTCAATGAACAATAAACACTACTTACCCTGCTTGCTCAATGATAAAAAGCTTCTGATTTGAACCAATATAAGGTCTGATCTGAGCATTGCCAGCCCTGGAAGCAATGCAGGCAAGGAAAATAACCTATATAATTTGCCAAACTCTGGCTCAGTGCGATCCCCACATTCCTTCTCAATATTCTTTAGAAGTCCATATTTTGAACTATATCCAGCTACCAGGGACCATTGACTTTTCCACTATTACGTATGTGGAAAAAAAATCTTCTAGGGCAGTGCAGTAACAATTAACCACATTATGAGATAGCAGGTTATAAAATTATTATACAACACGCTATCTTTAATGATGCAGCAATTTTGCACACATGTATTCATATAATGCTATTATTTTTCAGACCAGTCCATCCATCCAGTCGCCACACTCTTGAGTATTATATATATGCTAGTGCAGGAGTGAATATTTTGCTCAGCTAACATGTATTGCGTCTTTTTGTTTTAGCTAACAAAAACTACTCTTCTCACCAGTCAATTGGAATTCAGAACCTGTCAAAGAACTGCAAAAGACAAAATTATTAGCTAAAGAAACAGGCATCCCTAAGGCTGACTTCCTGGTGAGGAGGGAATTATTTTAATAAGTGTGAGAAAGAGGTTTAAAAATAAATCTTTCCCACTGGGACAAGAACTGAGCACAGTATGAATCAATGTTCTAAAGTAAACTGAGCAAGATAGACTGTTATACCGTTTAGTGGACCAGCTTCCAAATGATAATATACAGGATTTCAGGATGTAAAGGACCTTTCTTCAGGGACATATTATGGATATCAAATTAAGGTTATAACCTGCTTCCATTATGGAGACCTATGTTAGCCTCTTTTCTAATTATAATTTGGACCCAAAAGTTGCCCATTACTCTAAAGACAGAGGAGAATGTATCCATTAAAATTGAAGATAATTTATTGCATGGTCTTTTGGATGAGATTATTTAACTATTACTGTAATTTAAATATTTAACTGTTTTCTAATATTTCTTCGTCTCAGACTAAATCAAGAACAGTTTATCACCCATTCCAACCTTCTATAAAGTTTGAAGTTTCTGAGAATGTGTACACTAGTTCACAATAAAGAAAATAGAATGTAATTAAACAAATTTCCTACCTATTTTAGTTGTGGGTAGGTTTGAACTCAATCCTGCTCCCAGTAATATCACAGGGAGGATATTTTGCCATTGATTTCAAGGACAGAAAGATCAAATATTTGGGTATGTGTTACTCTTTACTGGCTAGTAGCAGGTTAGAGTAAATGGATGTATCTCCATTGAAGTTAATAGAGATGTGCTTACTGGCACCAGCAGTGAATTTACTTTGCAGGTGTGCTTCTGTAATCACTAGAGTTCCTTTCTACACTCAGCTGGT
Source organism: Carettochelys insculpta (assembly GCF_033958435.1). Lineage (NCBI taxonomy): Eukaryota > Metazoa > Chordata > Testudines > Carettochelyidae > Carettochelys > Carettochelys insculpta. Next base: position 26,194,599 of record NC_134145.1, on the reverse strand, counting down.
ATGTGTGAAGTAGAAGGGTGATAATTTCTGTTTCAACTCCACAGATGTATGTAGAGGTTGGACCTCCCTGGTCTGGCACCCTCAGGTCCAGACTGGTCCAAAACAAGGGAGTTTGCTGGACCAGGAGTGGTCCCCTGCTGTCAGCCCCTAAGTGCTTCTGGCCTGCCACTGGTGTCTGCCCCTCTGCCCAAGCTCCCTGCCCCCCCCCCAAAAAAAAAAGACTGCCACAGTGGCTCCCACTCCCAGCCCTCCAATGGATGCCATGGCCCTGGTTCCCAGCCCTGCCAGAGCAGCCTTGGCTCCCAGCCTGCCGTAGCTGTCGTGACAGAGCTGGGAACTGGGCTACGACTCTCTGGCTTTAACTACCCTGCTCCCCAGGCATCCCCTGACACCCCAGCCAGGTGTCTCCCCCTGCCACTTACAGATCACTGCTTCCCAGCCCTGGCAGCAGTAGTGGCTCTCCTGCTGCTGCTGGGCTACCACTCCCAACTATAGGTCCCCAGCCACTGCCAGGTTCTCCTCCAGCTGCTGGGCTTTCTGGTCCAGTAACATCTGTGGTCTGGCAGGATCATGGATGTTGCCAGACCATGGATCTTGCTGGACAAGAGAGTACTGACTTTCAGAGGTGCAACCTGTTGTTTTCTTAGAGAGGCACTGCGGTAGCCTCCCCGTAGTTGATTTCCTTGTAATTAATATATAATATAATTCCTTGGTAACATAAGCTGTCACTGCCTTGGTCTGTTGTGGGCTGTTACTTCCCAGTTACTGGGGTCAACCTGACATGCTTTCAAGTTTGACTTTAGTGTGGTTTTATATAATTTGTACTGGATGGTGTGAAGACAGTCTTTGGGCAAGAGAGAGACAGAGAGGGAGGCAGGGTCTGAGGGCATCCACTACTCAGCTCTTCTTTCATTATTTCTCCAGAGTGAAACAGCTTCAAATGGAGAGACTGAGAGAGCTCCATGGCAGAATATCCCTTAGCTCAGTGGTTAGAGAACTCTCTTTGAAGGCGGGAGAGACTCATTCAAATCTTTTCTATGCCCTGGCAGAGTGGGGAGAATTGAACCTGTCTCTCCCATATCCCATGAAAGTGTTCTGACCAACAGGCAAGATCGCCTCTATTTCCTCCTTCTCTGTGTATTTTGAAAGGAGCCCAATCCTGGTAGACAGCCTTTAAGCACATGGCTTCAGTGACAGCCTATCTTCCCCTAATTTTTAATTTGCTGTGAGGTTTGGGGGGCGGTTATTATCCAGATGCCTAAATTGAAGCAGCAGTGTGGATGGTCAGTGGCACTTCTGTCACTTTTACTCTGCAAAACTGAGGTGCTGAATGAATTCAGTCACTGCAAGATATGGCATGATTTTTGTGGAACACAGTGGAGAAAAATGGGATTTAGGAGTTTCGGTCTGGGGATTTGACACTGGAACAACTTTATAGCTCCTAGCCCAAAACACTCAGGGGAAACATAAGAAGCTCAGTGGAACTGACTAAAATTCAAAATTTCTGTCATGTGGGAAATGCCAAGATTTTGAAATTTGGTTTTGTCCGAAGTAGGAACGTCAAATCAAAATCTCACAGTATTTTGTTTTGATAAAATCCACTGAAATTAATGGTAGTAAGACATCTAGGTACATCTTAAGCTACTTCAATACCTTTGAAACTCTGGACATGACTGTGGGAAGTAAGCAGGTTTGAAAATTTTATCTGAATCCATAGGATCAATGAGATCAGAGAATCTTAGAATTCTAGGGCTGGAAGGGACCTCAGGAGGTCATCTAGTTCAGCCCGCTCCCTAAAGCAGGATCAACCCCAATTTAATCATCCCAGCCATGACTATGTCAAGCCAGAACTTAAAAACCTCTAGGGATGGAGATTCCACCACCTCTTCTGGTTACGCATCCCAGTGCTTCACCACGCTCCTGGTGAAATATTTTTTCCCAATATCCTACACCTCTCCCTCTGACTTCAGACCATTGCTCCTTGTTCTGCCATCTGTCACCACAGTCTCTCTCCATTCTCTTTAGAGCCCCCTTTCAGGAAGATATAGTCTTCTATAAAATTGCCCCCCAGTCTTCTCTTCTGCAAACAAAATAAGACCAAATCTCTCAGCCTCTTCTCATAGGTCATGTGCTCCAGCACCCTAATAATTTTCATTACCCTCCACAAAACCCTCTCCAGTGTGCCCACATCCTTTCTATACTGGGGTTCTCAGAACTGGACGCAATACTCTAGATGTGGCCTCAGCAGTGCTGAGTAGAGGGAAGTAATAATTTCTCTAGATCTGCTGGAAATCCCTCTCCTAATGCACCCCCATGTGTTGTTCACCTACTTGTCTACAAGGGCACACTGTTGACCCATATCCAGCCTCTCATCCACTGTAACCCCAGGTCCTTTTCTGCTGCACTGCTACTTAGCCAGTTGGTTCCCAGCCTGTAACAGTGCTTGGGATTCTTCCATCTCAAGTGCAGGATTCTGCACTTCTCCTTTTTGAACCTCATCAAATTTCTTTTAGCCCAATCCTCCAATTTGTCTAGTTCACTCTGGACCTCTTCCATACCCTCCAATATATCTACCTGACTCCCCATAGCTTAGTGTCATCTGCAAAGTTGTTGAGCATGCAATCCATCCCCTCATCCAGGTCATTAATAAAGATGTTGAACAGTACTGGCCCTAGAACTGATCCTTGGGACACTCCACTTGAAGCTGACTGCCAGCCAGACACTGAGCCATTGACCACTACCCATTGAGCCCATACATCAAGCCAGTTTTCTATCCATGTTACAGTCCCAGTATTCAATCCATACTTCCTTAAATTATGTGCAAGAATGTTGTGGGAGACTGTATCAAAAGTTTTGCTAATGTCAAAGTATATAACATCCATTGACTTCCCCATGTCCACAGAGCCAGCTACCTCCTCATAGAAGCTAATAAGATTAGTCAGGCATGACTTGCCCTTGGTGAATCCATATTGACTACTCTTGATCACTTTCCCCTCTTTCAACTGCTTTAACATGAATTCCTTGAGTATCCTCTCCATGATTTTTTCAGAGACTGAGGCAAGGCTGATTGGTCTATAGTTCCCTGGATTGTCTTTCTTTCCTTTTTCTAAACATGAACACTACATTTGTCTTTTTCCAATCATTCAAAGGGGTCACCTGGAAAGATTACAGTGAGGAAGAGATGGCTGGGGATAGAGTTCTAGATGGCATCAGCACTGCCAATGAAGGCGGTGTGATGGATAGAACAGTCATCAGAATAGTCTGAAAAGAAGGTAAGCACAAAGTGTCTGAGGATAAAGGGAGAAGATGAGGGAGAGGCCAAGATATAACACAGTGAGATTACAGGTTGGTAGAATACAGGAAACGCATGCTTTGGCGTTCAGAACAGTGATTAATTCCTCTCTAATTGTGAAGTATGGTGGCAAGTCTCAGAGGTATAGCTGAGTTAGTCTGTATCTGCAAAAATAACTAAGGGTCCCATGGTACCCTAAAGACTAACAGATTTATTTGGCCATAAGATTTGGTGGGTCAAACCCACTGATGAAGTGAATTGTTATGCACTATAACTTATGCCCAAAAAAATCTGTTAGTCTTTAGAGTGCCTCAGGATTCCTCATTATTTTTGTAAGCATCATCTGAAGGATGCATTCTTCAAGTGGATGCAATAACAAAATTCCAGAAATACAAAATAGGTGTTTTAATATATTACATTAAAAAAAATCAAGAACAAGCTAGTCTACAGAACTGGCCTCTAAAAACAATACTAGATTTCTTCTTCAAGACATTCAGAGTGCAGGGATTAACAATTCTCTCCTGAATCCAGATATTTTATTTCCCACTCCGAGACCTCACTGAGCTGATTTAACCAACACAGGTCCAGGGACGATATCTGTCCATCCTTAGTCCATGGAACTGCAACCACCTCCTAACATGAATGCTGTCTAGGAAGCACCAGGAAATAGCTTCAGACTCTGTTAAAAGGTAAATTAGAAATCAAAGAAACCATAAACAAACTAATCAACAGTTTAATATAATAATAATTCCTCTTTTTGCTTCTAGTTATGTATGTGTAGTTAATAAAAAGAATGAAAGACTCCAAACTACTGCTGTTGCCTCATTCACTAATATTACTTTCAGCTGCAAACTATGCTCAGCTGTAGGCTATAATAGAGTTTTCCACTAACAGCTCTTGTTAACCTAAACCTGGACTATTTGAAGTAATTCAGCAGGTGAACTCCAAGGCATCATTACAGTTACAAAATGAAAGTAGAAGAAAGGCCTGAGAAACACTAAAAGAAACTAATTCTAGAGAGGCATTCACTTGGACTGCATCTACACTACAGCGATCCTTCAGAAGAAGCTCTTCTGGAAGAGATCTTCCGAAAAAACTTCTTTCAAAAGATGGCATCCACACACAGAAAAGCAGATTGAAAGATAGATCCCTCCTTTGGATGAAGAGCATTCACACAGCCCCTGCTCGTTCAAGAGAATGAGCCAGGGATCGAAAAATCCAGTGCCATGTGGACTGCTCTTTCAAAAGAAGGACCTGCAGAGCATCTACACACACTTTTCTTCAAAAGAATCCTTCTGAAAAAGGCATTTATTCTCACCAGGGAGAGGAAAAGGGCTGCCAGAAAAAAGGGCCACATGCTTTCAATTTTAGGTGGGAAAAAGTGCATTTTGTATGTAGACACTCCCAAAAAACTTGCTAGTGTAGGTGCAGCCATAAAGACTTGCTCAGGTAGCTCCTTGTCTCCCCCATGCTAAGTCCCTAGAAAAGTAACCCCCAGACGTTCTCCAGAAGAAACCCTCTCCTTCACAAATCATTGTCATTGGCAGTCCAGTGATTGACGAAGTGCAGATATAAGTGGCAGGGCCTTCGGGAAAGAGGGTTAATAGATTATTATTATTTTAGCATGCATTTAGAATAGCAACCAAGAGGTAGCTGTGTTAGTCTGTATCTGTCCTCCTCAGCCTCACCCCCTTCAGTTCAATGTATCTGATTTATCAGTTTTTATTTCTTTTTGACCTCTGCGCTATATAACTCTGTCTGTACTGGAAATGCTATTGATCTGAAGAAGTGGGTCTGTCCCATGAAAGCTCATCACCTAATAAATTAATTTGTTAACCTTTAAAGTGCCACATGACTGCTGGTTTGTTTTGTTGGCATTCATTATTTAGTCATGGGAAAAGAAAACACTGTCATGAACTACAATGAAAAATAAAATCAGGAATGTCCTGGGGAGAAAGCATTTTTAATCATTAAATTTCTTCGTCTCAGCTCCCCTGCCTGTAGTGTCCATCTGGGATGGACAATATGACAAAAATCTCTTCCAAAAATTAAAATATGAAAGCTGAATACATTTGTGGAGGGGCAAGTATGGCTATAGACCCCTTTAGCAGAACAGCTGCCATCCCTTCTCTCCAGCTCTTTTCTTATTCTCTTCCCACTGTGCAGTATTACTTAGTGTAGGGTCTGCCAAACAGGAGATGAGATTTGATGGGCCCCCTGAGGAATGAGAAATGGAGGGGTTGAATGTGAACATTGAATGCGAATGGTAAGAGGCGATGCAATTCTACTCTTGTTCCTTCCTTTCATCTAAAAGTATCCTCCAAAGTAGCTCTGCATTATATGATTCTTTTGAGAAAGGGGTCTGAGAATCCAGAAGCCTGGCTTGTTTTCTGTTCCCCACTGCAAGACTTTGAAAATGTTTATTTTGCTTCATCTTCGTCACCTACAAAACAGGGAGATGAAGCTTTATCTGCCCTTGAAAAGTGCTTGTAAGTTGTAGGGGTGGAAGGCCGTATAGGAATGCAAAATTGTCTTTATAGAGGTGGTAATGGGATGCAAAATTTGATCCAAATTAAAAAGAGTTAAGTTTGATTCCAGCATTTAAAGCAAATTCTAACTCTTGGGGGATAGGAAGAAATTTTATCCATAACTGCTTACTGCAGGGTTCTGGCATTTTCTCCTGGAGCATCTGCTATTGGCCACTGTTAGAGAGAAGATGTTGAATTCAGTGGATGCCTGGTGTGACACAAAATGCCAGTTTTGTTCTTAGTTCTCCCAGAATTTGAAGCTATTTTATATAAATTCATCTCTAATTTGTATTCCTTAATTAATGTGGTGATTTGTGAAGAGATTCCTGTTTTATAAGCCCCCTCCCACTTATAATTGACTTCATGTACCTGAAAGAAAACACTACAGTGGTAGATTCTCCTCTCCTCCAAACAAATTTTAGAGGAATAAACCTCGCACACAATTCATCGTATGTGTAGCGGAAAAGGTTTGTTTAAGACATCAGTATTATTTACATATGAGAGTAGAAGACAGTAACAATTACGATTGAGGCCCCATCCTCTTGAGCAGTCCAAACATCCAGATAGACCCAGGTCCACATCCCACTTGTCATCTCATCTGAGAAAAGATTCAACAGGCAAGTAACAACTCGAAAGAGAACCAGGTGGGAGTGATGGTGAGAATAATGAAAATAGATTGTCTGTTGACAATGGCCATCCATTGCTTAATTTGCTGGTATCCAGTCTTAATTTACAGGTAGATCTATTTATTTCTGTAATAAATAAATTAAATTAGCTGTCCCCCAATAGCCATCCAAATTAGCTGGCAGCGGTTGGCTAATTTTTTGAAGGTGTCACAGCAGAGGTAGCTCTTGAGAAGTTACCTTATGAATTAGTTTAGGGATGGCACTGCGTGTATCAGTAAGATCACATAAGAAAGCCCTGAGACTTTTTTGGGGAAAAACATTAGCCTACTTAAACCCAGGGTTCAGTTCAGTCCTTGAGGAGGCCATCTAGGGATCTGGGGGAAAAAAAAAGGAGGTTGGAGAGCGCTGGTGGTGCTTGGTCCTGCCAAGAGGGCAGGAGACTGGACTCGATGGCCTCCTGAGGTCCCTTGCAGCTCTATGAGACGTACATCTCCATAAAAGCAAAAAAACTAGCTTTCAAAGCTGTCACCCTAGCAATAAGAAATGTAGCCAAGAGGAACAGGGACATGGACACATAAGCCGTGTCTACATGTGCACGCTACTTCGAAGTAGCGGCACTAACTTCGAAATAGCGCCCGCCACGGCTACACACGCCGGGCGCTATTTCGAAGTTAACTTCGACGTTAGGCGGCGAGACGTCGAAGTCGCTAACCCCATGAGGGGATAGGAATAGCGCCCTACTTCGACGTTCAACGTCGAAGTAGGGACCGTGTAGTCATTGCGCGTCCTGCAACTTCGAAATAGCGGGGTCCGTCATGGCGACCATCAGCTGAGGGGTTGAGAGACGCTCTCTCTCGAGCCCCTGCAGGGCTCTATGGTCACCGTGGGCAGCAGCCCTTAGCCCAGGGCTTCTGGCTGCTGCTGCGGCAGCTGGGGATCCATGCTGCAGGCACAGGGTCTGCAACCAGTTGTCAGCTCTGTGTATTTTGTGTTGTTTAGTGCAACTGTGTCTGGGAGGGGCCCTTTAAGGGAGCGGCTTGCTGTTGAGTCCGCCCTGTGACCCTGTCTGCAGCTGTGCCTGGCACCCTTATTTCAATGTGTGCTACTTTGGCATGTAGACGTTCCCTCGCAGCGCCTATTTCGATGTGGTGCCGCGCAATGTCGAAGTTGAACATCGACGTTGCCAGCCCTGGAGGACGTGTAGACGTTCGATGTTGCTACATCGAAATAAGCTATTTCGATGTAGGCTTCACGTGTAGACGTAGCCATAGAGACAAAAGCAGATAAACAAGATGAGGCAGAATAGGAGTAAAAGGTGACTCCTAGTTATAGCCTGAATGACAGGAAGGACAGCAGTGTTAGTGATGTAGATGCAAGGGGAAGGGCATGATCTGGGAACAAAGAATAGGTAGTTCCGTCTTGGTCACGTTCTATTTAAACTGTTGATGAGAAATACAGGGAGAGATGTTAGAGACATAGACAGACATGAAGGGCTGAGTGGATGGAAACAAGTGTGCATTGGAAAGGCAGACTCCTTTTGTTATCACTGTAAAGGCTGTAGATGATGAAAAAGAGTTTGTGGATGTTCTCCTGAACTACTTTGGCTGGCAAATTGAGACTGAAAAATCTTGCTAGTAAAGACTTTGCTGCAAGATGCCTGGCACTATCACTCACTGTGAAAACAATGCAACATTTATTAACAGAACAATGACCTATCCTCTTGGTAATAATAAGAATGACTTCCTGCTATTACACAGGCAACTGTTCCTATGCAGCCATGTTATTGCTGCTGGTATCACTTTTGGATAGGGCAGCTCTGAGAACGAAATCAAAAATCTTGGCAGTACCCATCACACTGTAGCTAAATGCTGGCAGACATCACACAAAGCACTGGTAGTTTTCTCCAGATAACACCATCTCTTGATGCTCCAGTGAAGTAGGAAAAACACTGATGTGCAGGTTTGAATTATTTCTATGCAAACCAGTCACAGTAAATCCTGAAACAATGGAAAACTGCCAGTTTAGGTTTTATTACAAACTTCAAGTTTAGCCTAGGTTTCTGAAAAGTTTTACAAACATTTTATGGAACCCAGAGTATGGCTTTACACAGATGTTTTGTGATTGTGTCAAAACCTCTCAGAACTTGTTTTTAACACAAAATCATGTGGAATTTGGCAATGTTAAGATGATTTTTTGAGCCTGAAACATAAACATTCAGGAAGTGCAAAGCCATAGGTCTAAAAATGGAAAAAAAAGTCTTTGTACAACAAATATCTATCTCAGAGGTATTGGATTCTGAATTAAAACATAAGTCCAGTGAATTTCTTTGGTGCTGAGACACCACAGAATGTAAAATACAAAGGAAAGTGCTGAATTCAGGAGACTTCAGGATAATTAAATGAGAATTAGTCTGTTTATAGGTCTGTTTCACTCTAGATCAGGGGTCAATGACCTTTCTGAGGTGGAGTGCTGAACTTTGACCTTTTGACCTCTATGTATGGTTTGAGTGCCCATGATACTTTTAAAGGTCACTAATAGTCCTACTGATGATAGCATCATTAATAAATAAATTAAGATGCAATGCTTTATCGTTTAGGTGGTAGTTGGTAGCATTATCTGGCATTTTGTTAATCCACAGGTGGCATAGCTTTGAGCAAGCTCCTGGTTGCAAGGGGGAGGAGAGACAGGGCTGAGCTCCCACCTTGTATGCTGATCCCTGCTCTAGATGGAGGATAATTTCCTAACTTAGAAGCTTTTTCAAAGCAGGATGTGGAAGAGTCAAGAAAATATTTTCTGAAATACAGACATACAGAGGGAGGGAGAAAGGCAGGACCCAGTACAACTTTATGGAAACCCAGTAACCTCAAATGATGCCAAATCCTAGTCTTCTAAAAGACGTCAACATGACTATGCATGGGAATAAGTGTTTCCTTAAATCAATCCCTTTGATGTGTATGGTCATTACACACCACTTTCCCAAGTTACATGTATTTCACTCCTAAAATATTTTCTCATAAGTCAATTATTCATGCACCTTCCCCTACACCATCATCAACAACCATGGGCTCAGGGCCCGTTGGCGTTTCATGCTTCTCTTACTAACTTCCCCCTGCACATGCCAATATTTTATTTGTTCCCCTCTGACATCCTCCAATTTGACTTCACCTTTCTGGTGTGTCCATAACTGTGTGTGAACATCAGAATGTAAGAATGACCTCATCCTGGGTCAGACCAAAGGTCCATCTAGACCAGCCTTCCATCTTTTGACAGTGGCCAATGCCTGGTGCCCCAGAGGCAATGAACAGATAGGTAATTATCAAATGATACATCTCCTGTTACCCATTACCAGCTTTTGACTAACAGAGGCTATGGACACCTTGCAAAGATTTGTGACCCCTTTCTCTGTGATATGGCTGGTGTGACAAGTAACCTTATTTGCTGCCCTGTTGAAATGAAAGCTTGTTTCTAATTTACTATCTAAGGTTGTGACTACGTTTTAGCTTTTTTCATCTTCACTGAATAATTGTTACTTAGGCATGTTATGTTCATAACGTATACCCAGAGAATGTAGCTGAACACAAAAACACTTTTGTTGGTAGGTTGCAAAATTATACTGTTTTTATTTCTTAGCATACAGATCAGTAATACCAGAGAACTAAAAATCAGAAAGAAGGCAGGTCCCTGAGGCAGGAAGACACAGTTCCCCACCCGCATACCCTGCTTTTAAGATGGCTCTTACCAAACTGACTCTGATCGCACAATTTGCTACAGAGCTCTCTAGTATCCAGAACTGTCCCTCTCATGTTTTAAAGCAATACCTTACAATTCTCACACAGTCCTCGATGCACTACAAAACTGAATTTACTATCTGGACTTCCTTAAAACCTGGTCATAATCTTTAGTGTAACTTAAAAATACATCTGAACTAATACACAGCAGGCCAAGTCAATACAATGTACCAACAGCAAGCTAGACAATGTAAAAGCTCCAGTGATCTTCCAGCAATTTCCCAGCTGTGACCAGGATTAGGGAAGCCAAAAACTAATGTGATGAACAGCTAGCCAAAAACTCAAAAAGTAATAGCGATTTGTAAGTACATCACAAGCAGGAAAAGCCTGCTAAATAACCACTGGACCATCAAGATGCTAAACAAGTACTCAAGGATGATAAGACCCTTGGGCAGAAATTAAATGAGTTCTTTGCATCATTCTTCATGGCTGAGGATGTAAGAGAGATTCCCAAAAGTGACTCTTTCTTTTAGATGACAGATCTGAGGAACTGTCCCAAAATGTTGTCATCAGGAACCGATGGCATTCACCCAAGAGCAGAATTGCAGAACTACTAACAGCGTGTGTAACTTAACTTATCCTTTAAACCAACATCTGTACCAAGTGATTGGAGGACAGTTATTGTGAGATTTCTTTTTTAAAAGGGATCCAGAGGTGATCCTGGCAATTATAGGTGTGTAGGTCCAACTTTAGTACCAGGCACACTGATACTGAAACTATAATAAAAACAATACAGGCAGACATGTAGATGCAAATAACTTGCTGTGAAAAAGTCAATGTGGTTTTTGTAATGCCTCACTAATATACAAGAATTCTTTGAAGGGGTCAATAAGTATGTGACTGGGGGGAATCCAAGGGAGATAGTGTATCTAGATTTCCATTAAGTCTTTGACCAGGTGTCTCACCAAAATCTCTTAAATAAAGTACTGCAACTGGTGTGAAAAGCAAAAATCTTGCATTTGACTCTTACTGAACGTTATAACTTTTGACATTTATGTTGTCATTTAAAAGTTTTATGCATACGTTACTTGTGCATACCAAAGTGGAACTGACTTTCTCAAAGTTTATCAACGAGAAACAGCTTGTTTAACAAATGGGGCATCCTCTTTTCAATTATTTTAGTATTGTACCGTCACTCTCATGATGACATCCTTTAATTCTTATTTCATGCCTGAAATTTAAAATTAGATATGCTCAGGAACTTGGCAAGAACACTTCATTTTAAAAATGTTCTCTGGATTTTCTCCTGATAAGCACTGCAAAGTTTCAGCTGGGCCTGTATTTAAAATGGTTGGAGGGCACACTTTCAACATTTAACTGAAGCTGGAATTAGGATAAAGAGTAGAAAATAGTAATAACGAAAGAGGCATGTCAGTATCCTGGAGGAAAGGAACACTTCTGGTCATCTCAATTTTTTGTTGTAAATGGTGATAACAGAAAGATTTTCAGCACCTAATATTTATAAAATAGCTTACATACAATATTATCATCAGAATCGGCATATACAGAGTAAGATACATCCATTGTATATATTCTATCTTTAATAAGCTGTAGATGGGGACAAGTATTTTTCTAGCACATATTTATAACATCTACTTTGGAAAGCTACTATTTACAGAAGAAAAACTTTTGCTTATGTAACTTGGCAAATTACTTTGAGCTAAAAGACAAAGTTCAGTTTATAAATAAGTCTTGCTTGCATACAAAATATTTCCCATTGCATACACGTTTAAAACATTCTGGGGGACAGATACCAAGCATTCTTCTTTATGCTAATACACATGTATCCATAGAAGGTCAAAATAATCAGCCACGTTCTTGTGCATAAATCAGGATACATACAAAAAATATTTTACTACCTACAAATATCAGTACTTAAAGTTATAGGCAAAGTTTCATTTACACACTAGTAGATTTCAATTCTGCACATGTTGGTAAAATTTCACATTTCCATTAAATGAGAATTGTGCTCTCTGGTATGTTCTGAAAATGTAAAAATGTAAAAAAGTTTTGAACACGTGTAGCAAAAAAAAAAAAAGTATTAGGTGTGATTAGTTAGCCCTATTCATTTATTATTGAAGTCCAAATTTATGATGACTACTTTTCTGAACAATACTGCGAGTTCTGACTGCACCCCTCCACCCACCACCCAAAAAAAGTCTTGTTTCTGGATAATGAGTGTATTGAGAGTTATAAGCCGTGTCTACACGTGCATGCTACTTCGAAATAGCGGCACTAACTTCGAAATAGCGCCCGTCACGGCTACACGTGTTGGGCGCTATTTCGATGTTAACATCGACGTAAGGCGGCGAGACGTTGAAGCCGCTAACCCCATGAGGGGATGGGAATAGCGCCCTACTTCAAAGTTGAACGTCGAAGTAGGGCACATGGAGACGATCCGTGTCCCTCACCATCGAAATAGCGGGGTCCGTCATGGTGGCCATCAGCTGAGGGGTTGAGAGACTCTCTCTCTCGAGCCCCTGCAGGGCTCTATGGTCACGGTGTGCAGCAGCCCTTAGCCCAGGGCTTCTGGCTGCTGCTGCTGCAGCTGGGGATCCATGCTGCATGCACAGGGTCTGCAACCAGTTGTCGGCTCTGTGGATCTTGTGTTGTTTAGTTCAACTGTGTCTGGGATGGGCCCTTTAAGGGAGCGGCTTGCTGTTGAGTCCGCCCTGTGACCCTGTCTGCAGCTGTGCCTGGCACCCTTATTTCAATGTGTGCTACTGTGGCATGTAGACGTTCCCTCGCAGCGCCTATTTCGATGTGGTGCTGCCCAACGTCGATGTTGAACGTCGATGTTGCCAGCCCTGGAGGACGTGTAGACGTTATTCATCGAAATAGCCTATTTCGATGTCGCTACATCGAAATAAGCTACTTCGATGTAGGCTTCACGTGTAGACGTAGCTATATAGAGTAAAGATTAGAAAGAAATAGTCTAGAAGGGTTCAGGGCATAAATAAACCTCTTGCTGAGAGGATAGGAAAAGCATTTTCCCAGTGAGGAGCTTATTCATAATTTTCAACAAAAGTGTTTTCTATTCTTCATCCGAAGCACTTTGTAATAACCAATGCCAAAAGACAGAGTGATGATCCAGGAGTCCTATGTTCCTTTTTAAATGGAAGCTCTCTGTTTTAATTTAGATTCAGACAGATTTCTGTTGGCTACAGGGCTCTGACACAATAAGCTTTCGTACTGCTGATGTCTCAGGATGTAAAGCGATCAAAGGCTGAAAACTAACTTTCTTTCCCCATAGCAAATAATACTGCACAGTTAGATTCTTTATGCTTGATAGAAGGGGGAAAGGATGTTTTGTGAGGTTTATACTTCTCCTGGAGTCTCCTCAATTAGGTGAGCTTTTTCTACACAGTCTATAAAACAAGAGGCTTCATAAAAGGTGGAAAAGACATATTTTCCCTTTGAATAATATTCTGAGTCTTTCTGGCAGGAGGGGAGGGGCAATGTGTATTCCAATCAAAGTGGTTTCTTTATAGCAGTGAATGCATGTCAAGTTTTTACCAAAACCAGCATGTACACCAGAAAAAGTCCATCCTCAGACATAGCTGCAATGGTTCTGGCTGCTTCAGTTATTTAGTATTAATCACAAATTAAAGTACACACGAGAAGTGAAGAGTTTTTCCCGGCTGGATGTTGTTCTAATTGGCAGCAGTGTGCCTGACTTTCACTGAAATGTCTCTTGTATTTATACAATGTGAAGTATTTACTGAAAATTGTGAATTTAGAGTGATTTATTAATAGAGTTTGGCCAGACAAGGTGACTCTTCTTTTTTTAAAATATTTATATGCATTTACAGTTTGGGGATTTTTCTGCTTCTAGAAATAGCATAAAAATCCCAAGCAGCTATACAAATATGACACAGATGTCTCCATGCTAGCTTGGCTATGTCCCACCTACTTCTTATGGGACATATCTTCTTTGTTTAGAATGGCTAACACTACCTTCTTGATACATTCCCTCAAGATCGAGAAATTCTGTGGCACCTTATAGACTAACAGATGGGTTGGAGCATAACGTTTCATTGCTTTTGCAGATACAGACTAACATGACTTTCCCTCTATTATTCTTTTAGAGTACCAAATGCTTTTTAAGATTTTTATATGGTAATCAATAATTATCAGTCATGCAATTATTGCAATACTATCAAACACTTCCATTTAATGCTTCACTCATCCACTATTCATATGTATGTTCTGTCAGGTCCCTGAATGATGTGATTGAATTGTATGCCATCATTTTTATATCCGTCAAGTTTATAGGGTGATTTGGAAATACTGGGCTTATACACTGATGTAATTTCATTGACTTCAGTGGAGTTGTTAAGATTTATATTGATGTGTGTTAAAGACAATCAGGCTATTAAATATTTAGAGCAAAAGTACATGGATGGGATATTATGCCACCCTTTGCAGACTGACTACCAAGTCTGATAACTAGCTCCTTTCAAAAGAGTAGATGCTGCTGTACTGCTTGGATGTGCCATATCAACTTTACAGTTAGGACTGAGCAGTCCAAAAGCTCACTAGTTAGAACAGATATGTGCCTTGACCATCTGGAAAATTATGCCTCAACTCTGACAGATGCCGAACACCCTCAGTCTATTTCCATTAAAATCAATAGTGGTTTGGAATGCCCAGCACTTGTTAGCATCAGGCCAATAATAAGTGTGACTGGAAAACTTCCAGCAATAGGGAGATTATATTCTAGTAAGTGTATGAATAGTTTATGTATGATTGTGGGTCAGGCAGTATCTGCACTCAGTGGGGGCATGGTTACCATAACCCCAGGAAGTGAAAACAATCAGGGATGATCAAGGCAAATCATTCAGTTTATAAAACCCCCAGAAATCTACCACCTCCTGGGGAATTCTTTTATATTCCAGTTTAAACTCAATTCTCCAGAGGCCAACATACACTGAAAAGGGTTTTAAATAAATAACCTGAGCTTGAACTGACTCAGGGCCTTCCTTCAGGTTCTGGATCTAAGATGGATGAACTTGTAACCAAAGGGAAAAACAATTCTGAGTTTCAAAGGCCTGCCAGAGTCCTATATATGTAACACATCCAGCCCAGTGTGCTTGCTTAGGAGGACCAGCATGGTAACTTATATCTGTGAGCAATACAGTGTCAGAGGCTTCAGAAAGAAGGCAAAACCCAGGCACTGACCTATTAAGCAGTCTTGTTTGAAGCAGGTGTCCTTGATAGACTTTGGAGCAGGAGAGATCTGTGCAGTTGGCCTCAGACTGTGACAATGAGAATTGCATTTTTTGAAAGAGTTCAAGAACTTCTTTATTTTGGTTGATTCTGAAATGCCATTTTCCATAGTAATTCCATATTTTTGCTTTTTGACCCTTTCAGAAACCATTAAGGTCAGGAGAGATGCATACCAGGGAAGGTGAAGTGAAATTCTTGCAAAATAAATAAATTCTAAAAACTCATCAGTAGAATACACAAGCAACCTTACACCATATTTTAATTAAAGAGCAGAAAATCAGTTCTTCCTTTATCAACATCTTAATACAGTGATTTATAAAAAACACATGACTGAGCACCCATCTTGTGATCTATGCATGGTTGTGTAACTTACCACTCACCACAATCTCCTACTGATCTGACTGCTCAATTAATATTTTCTGTTAAACACCCAGTCATGTAAGGTTCCCACAAAGGACATCTCATAATAAATTTCTGAAAATCATCCTTCCACACACATTCTAAACACCCTAGACAAGAGACCAGTTTTGCAGCAAGTCTGAAAGATTAACAATTGCAAGTTCTAGTATGGTGCTCTAAGTGAGGAAGCAAAGTCTATTCCACAGAACACCTGCCAATAACTCCACATTTAGTCAAAGAAGCTCCAGTTTCAGTATCTCCACTAATTTTAACTGTGGTATTATGGCATGGGGAGAGAAGATGCATTTCAAATAGCCTGATCCCAGCTTATTAATGGGTTTAAAATTAAAACCCAATACTTTCCATTCTACCAAGGAACTCTTGGATTGTTAGCACAGTTCATTCTGCAATAGCTTCATTTTTCTGAATTGACTTTAGATCTTGCTTTTTGTACAATGCCTTCTGGTAGTCTGTTCTTGAGGTTTCAAGGGGATGCATAAGTGTAGCAGGGTCTCCAGCCAGAAACAATTTCACCTTAACAAGATAAAAATGGGTTTACCTGGTCACATTGCTGTTAGATCAACAGCACCCATAACAAGGAATCACAACAGTTGGAGATCTCTTAATATGACTTGGGAAATCTTTCATAAAAGCCTGCACACTTGTGTAGTAGCTGGAGGCTTAAGTAACTCAGCTATGTCTTTTCAGTTCTTAATCAAGTCAAATTAGACTGTGGTTTTTGAGGTTTCGCCATTACTGTGGGATAAATTCTAACCTCAACTATTTGGATATAATTCCCATTAAAATCACTGACAGTTTTCCAGGGATATGTCTACACAGCAGTATTATTCCAGAATAAGCTATTCCAAAGTATTTTGTCCACAAAATAGAACAACTACACACAAAATATGTTACAAAATAGCACAAAACAGCAATTTCTAAATAGAGCATCTATACACAATAGATCCTATGGAAACACTATGGCTTATTTTGAAATAGGCTCCATTGCCTGTCTACAAAGACCCTATTTTGAAATGAAAAAGCAGTCAAATAGCACTTTAAAGACTAACAAAATAATTTATTATGTGAGCTTTTGTGGGACAGACCCACTTCTTCAGACCATAGCCAGACCAGAATGGTCTGAAGAAGTGGGTCTCTCCCATGAAAGCTCACCTAATACATTATTTTCTTAGACTTTAAAGTGCTACTTGACTGCTTTTCTGTTTTGATAGTATATAGACTAGCACGGCTTTCTCTCTGTTACTATTTTGAAATAGGCACAGTTCCTTGTACAATGAGGTTTGCCAACTTTGAAATAAAGCATCCACTATTTCTAAATTATGTAGATGCTCGCATAGTTATTTGGAAATAGCGGCTGCTATTTTGAAATATCTTTGTGTAGACCTACTACATTTGAATCTGAACACAGAATTTGGGTCTTAGGCTAGAAATGGAGAGATGTGCTAAAAGGTAGGAAGAGTGTGAGCATTCTTTTTTTCCTAATATTTTTCATTTCTGCAACTGCACACCATCAGCTTTTTTTCCCCCTTCTTACTGTTTATGGCTGCTGTGTAAGCAACACTCAAATCACTGATTAAATCTATTATTATTAACTTTCTATTGTCCCTTGGTGGGTTGCATCAGCTAATAACATCTCTAAATTTGCCTCTGTAGTGAGTGTTAGTACTGTGCAGTAGGTATACTTTCACCAACATAGAGAGTGACCAGACAGTATAACATAGCCAAAAAAGAGCAGAATGGTAGGGCTATTCATGAGCTTCAATGGATTTAGAAGAGACAGAATTGGGTTTTGGAAATGAAGATTTTTATTCATACTTGGAAATGGTGTACTAGGGTACCAGTTTTTCCTTTTTCTTTTGCTTAGCTAATGTATCTTGTTGTTAATCAGGTAATGCTAAATCAAAACAGAATAATATATATATATATATATATATGTTATGAGAGAGGGTATTCTTCAATTTCTGACAGCATTATAAATCATAAGTTGTTAACACTATGTAATTTACAATGTAATGCATTAAACATAACTATACTATGTAATATATTACTTAGATGGGGTCAACTTCAAAGGTTCAATTTAGCTCTGAAGATTATCAAAACACACTTACTTCTCTTGGAGCTTGAAACTGGACAACAAACCTGAGAAAAGAATCTTCCATTATTTCTTGTATTTCCTGGTTGTGGCTGGCTTAGACATAGTATAAGAAAACATTTCTTGCTGCGTATCAATGTTTCTGCTTCCACCCAAATCCAAGAGCCTCAAAGGCAAGTAGAAAAAGGGGGAAATGACCATGTCTGAGAAAAGTAAACTCATTGGTTGTACAAAAGAGTGTCTTGACAGAGCTGAAGGCTGAAATATACTGTGTAAAGTAAGGCATGAACTGTGTGATATCTAGTCCCAGCTTCTGCACTCTGTCCCAGTGATAACACTTCAGCTATGAGTGAGAAGTGGGAGATAGTTGAGAGCAAGCTAAGGTGCATATTATGGTGGTAATTTTCTGATGGGAGTATAGTCCATCATGTGTTTTCTAGAGGAGGGCTACATATACCACACTTCTCTTAGGCTATGTCTTTTGGGAAAAGGTGCTCTTCCTTACCTGGGAAAGGAAGAGGGCCACCAGAAAAAGCACTGCATTTTTTCAATTTCAGATCTAAAGAGCATGTTTTGAGCGTAGATGCTCCATAGGTTCTTTCAGAAAAGGTAAATACTTTCGGGGAAAAAAAACAGGCTAGTGTAGATGCAGACAAAATGTGTTTCAACATAACACTCAGATATTTTGAAATAGTGTCCAGATACAATAGCCTATTCAAAATAGAGCCCCTTGGATGCACTGTAGGTTATTTAGAAATAGCCCCTATTATCTGTCTACATAGCCTCTGATTTGAAATAGGCGCTATTCTTCATAGAATGAGATTTGCCAAATTTGAAATAAGCTGTCCACTATTTCAAAACTACTTCAAAATAGCAGTTGCATTGCTTAGATGCTCTCAAAGTTATAGTGACCATTATTCTGATATAACTTTGTTGCTTAGATACACCCAAATGCTATGTCTACACTACAGTGAGCTGTCGACAGAAGTTACTATTGGAAGAGATCTTCCAGCAAAACTTTTGTCAACAGACTGCCTCCTCACACAAAAGTGGAGTGAAAGAGCAATCCACTCTATCCACAGAGAGCAGCCAGACTGCCCGCCTTCTCTTGACAGAATGGCAGACTGGAAGCTAAGCAAACAGGGCTGCCCAATTAACCAGAAGCCCAGTCTGTTGACAAAGGGCCAACTAGAGCATCTACATGGCCTTTTTGTTGACAGAAACTGTCAACAAAGGTGTTGTTCCTCATCATGGAGTGGGAGAAGGCTGTTCTTGGAAGTGCCGAGTTTTGTAGACAGACTGTAAACAAAATGCATTTTCTGTATAGACGCACCACGAATTTTGTAAACAAAACTCTCTAATGTAGATATAGCTACAGTGTCACTGAAGATAGCAATGCACTTTGATCCTTAGCAGCTCAGTCAAAGTTTAAAGCCAAAGATCTTGAGTCCTATTTCTCATCTTGTACTGCTGTAAATCAGTAACAATTCTAGTAATCTCAGTGGAGGTACTCTCTTGTAGAACTATAGAAAGTGAGATTAGAATTGGGCCTGTTAGTGTGAAAGGCTGCTGAATCCATTAATAGCCTTACACAATGACTTCTTTGTATAAAAAAGGAGGCAGTGCTCAACCAGCTCTCTGCCCCAGCCAATCCTGTGGCTGGGGCTGCCGAGGTGCCGGTACTCAGTACTGGCACAAAGAAAAGTGCTGCCTTTACGTAGCCAAATGTCCCAGATCTCTTAGAATCATTTTGAGTTCAGGGTGAATGTGTGAGCGGATTGTTTACATTTTATCCCAACTCACTTCTAATATCCACAGAAGAGTTCTTCACAGCTGCATCTATACTATCAAACTTGAAACTCTAGCGGGTCTGCATATGCACCCATCACTTCTCATGTAATGGAAGTTATATTCACATCGAGAGAACTAAATTAAAAAACTAACTGATTTTAATCAGAAGTAAGTGAGGTCATATAGTCCCTTACATATTTTTACTGAAGTTTTATAAACACTAGCAGGGCCCAGCTCTTTGTGGTGGGAGGGGAGCATGGGTGACTGGTGCCTGCGGTGGAGTGTGTATGTTGAGGCAACTGGTGTCTGTAGAAGGAAGGGGGGGCAGAGGTGACTGGTGCCTGTGGCAGGAGTGAGGGCATGAGCAACTGGTGCTTGTGTGGAGGCATCATCAGGAGGCCCTGCATCAGATGATGGGGGCAGCTAATGAGCTGGGTAAGTCAGCCAGTGTGGTCCCCACACCATGCTGGTAGCAGAGGGATCTCTCTGGCAGGGAGTAATTGATGCTGAGTGTGTAGGCTGGGCAAGACATACCTGTGGTAACTGTGTGGGCAGAGGCTGAGGGTGGTGGAAGAAGGGAGTATGCATGGCCAGGTTTTATGCTCGCTTTGAGTGGTTGCACCCGGCTGGACCTGCCCTGGCTGCGAGCCATGTGCCACTAGCCTCTTGCTTTCCAGTGGCCCACTGCTGTGGAACTTGCAGTCCTTATTCCCAGCCTAAGGGAGGGGTGAGCCCAGCTGAGACACAGTACCTGGGCAGCCAACCTGCCTGGGGTGAAGCAGGGAACAGGGTTTCTTTGGGTGCTGCACACCAGACCCCCATAGGAGACTGGTAGGAGCCCTAAGGGGTGCATTTCCCCCCCATGTTCCCACCAACACTGCTCAAAAGGGTACCCCCACCTGCCCCTCCCTGTACCTGCCTCCCACAGGCAGCAGTCACACCTGCTCACTTCCTGCCGCAGGCACCAGTTGCCCCTACCCACCTCCTTGTCCCGTAGGCACCGGTTGCCCTTGCCCCACTTCCTTCCACAGGCACCAGGAGGCCCTTCATCAGGGCAGCTAGCACACTTCCAGCTTGGTAAGGTGGTCAGTCTGGTCCCCACAGCACGCTGGCTGCAGAGGGATGTCTCTGGGAGGGGGTTTTAATCAGCACTGAGTGTGCAGGCCAGGAGAGACTTACTTGCAGCAGGTCCATGGGGCAGGCCCATTAGGAACTGTGGTAGGCAGAGCACCATTACCATTGGTCACCATGCTCCCTCAACAAGAGTGCAAGTGGAGGCCGTGGTATGAGGGGGAAAGGAGGCTGGGGGAACTAGCATAGACCACAGGGGAAGCAGCAGAAAATGAGGTGTGGGGGCTGATCAAAATCTGGACTTTTCCAGAACATGTTCTAGATCACGGTGGGATGGATGGATGGCTCTCCTTTTCTAATAGTATAACTATACATATCTCTCCATCAAATTTCTTGTTAACATCTCTGCACTTGTGTGGTATCACAGTTCACAGCATGACTAAATGCAAAAAGGTCAGATGAATGTGCTTCTGCTATACAACTGAATTTTAAATGCCCTTGAGGATTCCAGGAACAGTTTGAGGTAGCATCTGTAAAAAATGCATGGAAGACTAGAGAAGTTATCCAGACTGATTGCATTGTAGGAAATTTAAAGACACCCAATGGACACTTCACCACTGCCAACTATTTGCTGTACCTCACTAAAGTTCTTGTGGGGGCAGAGTGGGAGGAATAAATAAATAATAGAATTCCGCACAATACAAAACTGGAAAAAGTTGTCCTTTTTCCATTTTTCTGAAATCATACAGATATGAGCCATTTGCCAGGAAAAAACGTGCTATATTGTTGAAGTTTTAGCCAGATTTAGCAATTGAAGGTTTCTTGCCTCTTGAAACAATCCCCAGTTCCCTGAAAACAAAGGTCTGTTTAAATGAAAAAGGAAAAAAAAAAATCTAGGGACTTCACTTAACTATTTTTAAGTCTTGGTAACAAGGAATTTAATGGAATGGAATTGTTCATATTGCAATCTAAATTCAATCCTGCTGGGGTGTCAGATTAAGGGGGTTGATGTAATAAGAACAGCTGGCAATAGATTCAGTTTCACTTCTTTATTGCAGTGCAGCTACAGTATTACATACGTCTCTGTGGTACTATGCAATATTCAGTTTCCTGTGACCAGTCCATCTAGATTGGTTTTGCAGTAAATCATCCCAATATTCCTTTAAGCTTTTTAACAAGCACAACAGCGTTTTTAAGCCCTTACTTTGCACAGTCATATAGTACTTTGTGGACAGTGTTTTAGTCACATGAGAATGCATACACACCTGAGAGCACTTCAGATAGGCATATAGTGTGCATACTCTTCTACTAAACCACTTAACTGGTTAGAATATATACAAACAGCACTAATACAAAGCTAGGTGGGCAAAGTTCAACTAAAAGGATACAACCAAGAAAGTAAAAGGTCCATTAGTAATGCAAACAAAATCACCAGGGACATGAACCAAAACAGTGACCTCATTTCCCACAAGACTGTTTCGTTTTTGCAATGCTCTTCGAATCTCAGAATGACACTTCAGTGACCTCATGATTGGGTGCATGCATAACATTTTAGAAGCCTTATTCTCCTTTGGGCCACAGGTTGGCCAGTAATCATATCCATGGGCAACTTTGGAGCAATGGCAAAAGGTACAATATGGCAAGAGCAAGAAGAGATCATCTCAGAAATGTCTGGTCATGAGGGGAGCCGTCATGTCTTGCAATTTTACCACTAGTTATATAGACAAAGATCTGGCTACAGACCTTCATTTTGATTTTACTTACTGTAATGCAAATACTGCTGTAAGGGCAGCCCCTGCACTACTCACACGGCTTATATTGTGCTGTCCTCTTTCACTGGCTCATAGACTGGAACATTTGAATCATTATTCTGGTAAATCAGGCAGCTTGCATTGAGAGGCAATCAGGATGTGAGACACCTATATCCACCATGTCTTATTTTGCTGCTCTCCATAGAGAAGGTGCTGGCTGAATTGTCATCAAGAATCCTGCTTAGACTTAGTCGTTTTCTGGTAATTGTCTCGTTTTCCCTTTGAGTTCTCTCCCTTCAATCTGTTCTTTTTTGTTGAAGTCTGTGGGAGGTCTGCAGAACTTTTAGCTTGTTCCCATTTTGTGTTTACCCAGCACCTGGCTTACTGTGAAGAATTCATTGTTCTCAGAGAAGCTACAATATCACTTCCCGAACTGGAGCTGCAGCATTGATTTATCAAAGCACAGTAAAATTGGATTTCCTCTGCTCAGTGCCAAAGAACCTCTAAAAATGTCACACTTCATTTAGCTGGTGACATGAACATGTATAATTACAGTATAACAATTCCAACACATATGGAGGCAAAGACAGAAACAGGGTGTTTTCTTATTAGAGATTGAAGACCTCCTTTGCCTGCTTCTCTCCTTCGTCTTTTGGGATTTTTACCCAGAGGATCTGTTCCTATTCAGTTGTGAATGATTTCCAGATTTTATCTAAGCTTTCTGTTTTATGTGCATTTTTTAATGTCATTGACGGTATTAAGTCTTAAATCCAATCTTGCACAAATGGCACTGCATTAACTTTCCAGTTTTGGAGTATAGTATGCTTTGCCATAATTAATCTTGAAGAGATCCTTTCTGCCCTTCATAAGGAATGTCATCCTCTTTCTGAAATTATGCTAGTTCCTGAACACAGATTGTCTCTTTTTCTCTTACCCATCGTTTTGATATGATCACACACAAACTTATGTTTGCTTATTTCCAGAACATACAATAATAATGGTTGGTTGCAATGTATTTATAATAATTAACAATGCATAGTCAGCATCGATCCCTATTTATATTCTGTCCATCGTGCTGGTCATTATATAAATCTATATTTTACTATATGTATAGCAGTGGCATGGTGTCATTTCGAGTAAGGCATGAAATTCCACACCTACATGCAAGGCACGAACTTACACACAGAGTTCAGGGTCACTCTGTGCAGCAGATACCGTACCATTTTGTAGAACAAAATGACTTCCTCCATGCAGCGTGACTTTGCAATGCGTCTACAAAATGTTATCTTCCCATGTGCAGCTAGGAGCTAGATGATCTTGTCCCACAGGAATGGGAGATAGGACTTGAACTGCATGTAGTGTATATGCCAGGTCATTGAATTAGTGACATACAAACTATTAAAGAGCTGAATGAGTGTCTCTTCAAAATTTTGATTCTAACCAGAAATAGAAGAAGAGTTGGCAAGAAAGCTGAAAAAAGCATGTTCCAAATATGCCTTCAGCCCAGGTTTGCAAAAGAACAGAAGTTTGGATTGTATAAATTGTTTTTATTTATCTAATGAATGAACTAATCCTCTAGTCAGTTCTTGCTAGAAATTTGATGAAATTTTAACTACAACAGAAAAATTCTAAATGCTTTCTTTTTGTATGCTGTTTCCCTGCCCATTATCACAGACTAATTAAAACAAAAAGCAGTCAGGTAGCACTTTAAAGACTAGCAAAATAGTTTATTAGGTGAGCTTTCGTGGGACAGACCCACTTCTTCAGACCATAGCCAGACCAGACCAGACTCAATATTTAAGACACAGAGAACCAAAAACAGTAAGCAAGGAGGACAAATCAGAAAAAGATAATCAAGGTGAGCAAATCAGAGAGTGGAGGGGTGGGGGGGAAGATCAAGAATTAGATTGAGCCAAGTATACTTGGCTCAATCTAATTCTTGATCTTCCCCCCCACCCCTCCACTCTCTGATTTGCTCACCTTGTTTTTGGTTCTCTGTGTCTTAAATATGGAGTCTGTTCTGGTCTGGCTATGGTCTGAAGAAGTGGGTCTGTCCCACAAAAGCTCACCTAATAAACTATTTTGCTAGTCTTTAAAGTGCTACTTGACTGCTTTTTGTTTTGATAGTGTATAGACTAGCACGGCTTACTCTCTGTTACTATTCAACATGCAAGACTAATTAAAGTTTTCCCCATGACAGCATCCTAACTGGAAGATTAAGAGACATGATGGCTACGTCTACACGTGCAGCCAACATCGAAATAGTCTATTTCGATGAATAACGTCTACACATCCTCCAGGGCCGGCAACGTCGATGTTCAACTTCGACGTTGCTCAGCCCAACATCGAAATAGGTGCAGCGAGGGAACGTCTACACGTCAAAGCAGCACACATCGAAATAGGGATGCCAGGCACAGCTGCAGACAGGGTCACAGGGCGGACTCAACAGCCAGCCACTCCCTTAAAGGGCCCCTCCCAGACACAGTTGCACTAAACAACACAAGATCCACAGAGCTGACAACTGGTTGCAGACCCTGTGCCTGCAGCATAGATCCCCAGCTGCCGCAGAAGCAGCCAGAAGCCCTGGGCTAAGGGCTGCTGCACACGGTGACCATAGAGCCCCGCAGGGGCTGGAGAGAGAGCATCTCTCAACCCCCCAGCTGATGGCCGCCATGGAGGACCCAGCAATTTCGACGTTGCGGGACGCGGATCGTCTACACGGTCCCTACTTCGACGTTGAACGTCGAAGTAGGGCGCTATTCCTATCTCCTCATGAGGTTAGCGACTTCGACGTCTCGCCGCCTAACGTCGAAGTTGGTGCCGCTACTTCGAAGTAGCGTGCACGTGTAGACGCAGCTGATAACATGTAGCGCATGTCCAAAATGTCCTATTAAAACCCTCATCAGTAGAAAATGCCTTTTTGGAAAAAAAACTAAAATGCATAAAATATAGGTTTGAAATAAATTTTTCATGTTGATAAAATGTTTTCCAGTTTTGGGCCCCCCAGTATAAAAAGGATATGAATTTGCTGGAGCAGGTTCAACGAAGGGCAACAAAAATGATTAAGGGTCTGGAGCACAAGACCTATGAGGATAGGCTAAGGGATTTGGGCTTGTTTAGTTTACAGAAGAGGAGACTTAGGGGTGATTTTAATAGCAGCCTTCAACTTACTGAAGGGGAGCTCTAAAGAGGAGGGTGAGAAACTGTTCTCAGTGGTGTCAGATGGCAGAACAAGGAGTAAGGGTCTGAAGCTGAAGAGGGAGAGGTGTAGGTTAGATATTAGGAAAAACTACTTCACCAAGCAGGTGGTGAAGCATTGAAATGCATTGCCTAGAGAGGTGGTGGATTCTCCATCCCTTGAGGTTTTTAAGTCCCGGCTGGACACGGTCCTGGCTGGGATGACTTAGTGGGGGTTGATCCTGCTTGAAGCAGGGGAATGGACTAGATGACCTCCTGAGGTCCCTTCCAGCCCTGTGATTCTGTGATTCTGTTTTAATCAATTTTTATTTTTGAAAATTTTCATTTTGGTTTGCTAGTAGTAAAAAGTAGAAAAGGTGATAAAGAAATTTATTCCTCACTAAAATCAATCATTTTAAAAGTTTCTTTAAGATATCTTCAATTTTTTCTTCAAAAATGAAACATTTCAAGATACACTTTGAATGACTTTTAAAAGGTTCATATTTTTGAAAAATTTTCTGAAAGCATTTTTTCAACTGTCCACCTCTACAATGAGAGGTCATTAGGCCTCCCAAGGTCTCCAGCAAGGAAGTGCAGAATGTTGACCTGGGTCTTGCACTGTGATCTTGTCGCTTACTTCCTTATCCCTGGGTAGGGTATTACTTCATGGGCTCATCTACATTAGCTCCCTCCTTTGAAGGAGGCGTGTAAATGAGCCCGCTTGGTCAATAGCAATGAGGTGCTGCACTGCATATGCAGCACGTCATTAACATAATTCTCGCAGCATGAACGTAGAAGATGCTGACTTTGAAGAGCTGCCAAGCAGTCTAGCCACGAGTACTTGGAAGTACCTGTGATACTTCGAAGTTCCCTTACTCTCAAAGGGCTTGTCTATACTAGCTCCCTACTTTGAAGGGAGCATGGTAGGTAGGGTGTTGGGAGTTTATTAACCAAGTGCTGCAGTCCATATGCAGCACTTCATTAAGCAAATTCCCTTCTGTGACAATTTTGAAGTGTTAAACTTTGAAATGCTTGCTCACATCCCTTGAGGAGTAAAGGGACTTCGAAGTACCGGCAGGTGAGCCGTAGCTAGGTGCGAGCTGGCACTTCGAAGTTTAACACTTCGAAGTTTAACACTTCGAAGTTGCCACGGGGGCAATTTGGTTAATGAAATGCTGCATATTCACCACAGCACTTCATTAATAAACTCCCAACACCCAACGTAGCATCCTCCCTTCGAAGTAGGGAGGTAGTGTAGACACAGCCAAAATGTTTTGGGAGTAAGGAACTTTGAAGTAGTGTTAGCCGGTGGCCGGGTAATGTGCGGCGAGGTACTCCCCTGGGTCCTAAACAACCCAGTTTTTTACTGTTAGAGCAGGGAGCTACTAGCACTCTCGCCTATGGCCAGGCTGTGGTAACCAAATGGTTACAGTTCTTTTGTTGTGCCGGTTGTGTTGCAGTGACAAAAGGGTTAACAGCAGTCAGGCTTAGATATTAACTAGTTACAAGTTTATTAAGCTACAGTTATAAGCGTGTGGTTACAAAAGGCTATTGTTTACTTCTTATATGCTAGCAAAGTACAGGTGTTAACAAGTTACGTTACAATCCAATACAAAGATATCTGTTATCATCTAACACAATGATATCTTGATACAACGACATGTAGTTACAGAGCTCTAATTCTTTAGCTGTGCACAAAAAGAAAGGAGACCAAGCACGGGTATATCTCACCCTCTCTGCTTCTCTCGATACCAGCGTAGCCAAGCCGGATCGGTCACTCAATTCCGCGGAAAGACGAATACGAGTTTGGGCGTCCCCAGTTGCGGACCTCGGGACGCAATCACCTGACCCGACCAGCAGGTAGTTGGTGGAATGCACTCAAAGTTAGAGTTCTGCTGGACCCATCTTTTATACCCCTTTTAGGTTACATATTCTCTTTCTTATCTAAGGTGCCAGATCATACTGGTCTGTCTTTTGTGACGTCAGTTTGTTACAAGGGCATTCCTTACTTAATTTGCACTTGTAAGACAGGAGATAAGCAATTTGAGAGTACAGGACATTCTTTTTGTGTGGGCGGGGAACTTCCCCTTCTGGGATGGTTGTGTGGTCATCAAATCCATCAATGCCAGCTGGGGTGATTTCTTGAGGGTTCCCCCCCTGCTCTCGTGTTGACAGTTTGGCCTGTTAGACTTCTATCTGTACTTTCTGCTTCTCAGCGTCACGATAAGCTAGCACATCTGGGCCTCAATGAGGGCATCAAAGACTGTGCTGTCAGCAACCGTTTCCGTGCCCTGTGTGCTTCTCAGTGCGGGTGGGGGGGGAGCCAGCAAGCTGGCTTGTAAGGGGGAGACTTTGTCTGGCTACATTCCACCCCCTGATGCACCACACTACATCCCAGAATGCAAGGTGGTGGTGATGCCAGCACCTCTTGCCCTCCTTGGAGGAAGTCTAAAAGTACCCAATGATCCGATCAGTATGTGGGGAATCGCGGAACTGGCTAGGATCACTTGTCAGCTCCATGTATCGGATTTGCGTGGAGGAGATAGCCACATCAATTAGTCTCCTGACAATGCACAGTGTTATGCAAAACACAACTACTATGATAAGAACAACCAAAATAATGGTTACAATGGAATGCAGGAATGGAGTGAGAGAAAATCCTAATTGTTGAGCTAGCCATTTTAACCATGAGATCTTTTCATTCTTAGTTACAGCATGTAAGATTTTAACTGCATCTTTGATGGCAGATACATCCTGTTTAATCTGTTCTGAGTGTTTACCTAAACGCAGCAAGATTGGTTAATTACAGCACAAACTCCTCCTCGTTGGGCCAGGACTGCATACTTTGAGACCCACCCATCCCTTGCTGACACTCAGACAGAGAACAATTAGACAGGAAGGCAGATGGGAATTATGGTCTAATCCAGAAAGTTCAAACCGGTTACCTCTACCCACACCAGCTTGGCTAGAAGGACAGGACAGAAGGGCCCAGCCTAACCTTTGAGCTTCCTCGCACGCGATGGCTTCCACTCTGAGGAATTACAAGCAAGACACTCAGTTCCACCCTCCCAGCACCCGGGACGACAAGGTTGTCAGGGACTCAAATCCCAGCAAGCCTCATCCCGTTACAGGGTGTGATAACAAAATCAAAACCAGAACCAGAACTTCCAGATTCCTTATCCAAGTAGGAGTTCACCCTACCACAGCATGACCCCAGGGGCCGCGGCGAAGGTAGGAGTGGACGTCGCTGTCATCAAAACAGACTGGTCCCCACTGGAAGATGTCGCTCTTGTCCCACCAATCATTCAGGTTCAGAGGGACAAGCTCAATTCCCAATCTGGTAGAGGAGTTCAGCAGGGTACACATCCAGCAATCCGTGGCACCAGTGGTGGAGGCGATGGACTGGATGGCATTCCTGAGGGGATGCTTAGGTGTAGCAGAGGTCAGCGAGGTAGTCAGGAAGATGACGAGGAGTTGAGGTGCTATGCTGTCATCTGGGTTGAAGGTAGCT
The DNA here is from genome assembly GCF_033958435.1 of Carettochelys insculpta. Classification (NCBI taxonomy): domain Eukaryota; kingdom Metazoa; phylum Chordata; order Testudines; family Carettochelyidae; genus Carettochelys; species Carettochelys insculpta. Next base: position 26,165,323 of record NC_134145.1, on the reverse strand, counting down.
ACAACACAACTAGGCCTATAGCAATTACTAAGAGTCTATTAGTATTAATATGGCATCTAGCAGCATACATATATTATATACATTAAAGTTCTTTGGTGTGTACTGAAGTTACAGATGGCCGTTGCCTTGCTTCCTCCCAGGGAGGTGTGCATTCCAGGTGGTTCCTTCTTTTCTGGAGAGAAAACACAAGGTCAGCCGGTCTTGGATGTGATCCAAGCCTCGGTAATGGTTATTGGTTCCCTTTTAGAGTCTAAAGCAGTCCACACCCCCACCTTTGTATGAGTGCAGTATATGAGTCTGTGTTCCCAGGCTAGGGTGTTTAATTACAACAGTATCTCCAGAATTAGATTTGGAGCCCTTGAGTGGTGCAGCCAAGGTTGAGGAATTTTTCCCAGTAGGGAAGAATCCTCTGCTGATTGGACTGCCCGTAGGGGTTTGCTGGTTGTTTAGTCGCTGCACCACCTCATCCAGCCTGTTTTCCCAAGTGCCATCCGTGGGCTTCAAGTGGCTTTTTAACAGCCCATTCCAGTGCTCGACTATGCCATTCGACTGGGGTCGGCAAAGGAGGTGGTAAGTCCACTGAATTCCATGCTTAGTAGCCCACTCTTGTACTACTTTGTTTTTAAAGTGTGAGCTGTTGTCAGACTGAATTTCTTGGGGTGCTGGGACAATTGCTGTTAAGCGGTTTAGTCCCATAATTATGGACAGTCCTGTTGCCAATCAAGTTGGGTATGCAAAACCAATTCGTGAAACAACTTCCATTCCAGTCAAGAGGTACTTACACCTTTGCCTGGTAGTAGGTAGTGGGCCAATGTAATCAACCTGCCAGGTTGCCCATAGTGTTTTGCTGTCTCTTAGCCTAGCAAACCACTGTCCTTCAGCTATGTGTTTTCAAGTTTTAGCACAGATAGTACAGGCTTGCACCAGGTCTCTAGCCTGTTGGTGGGTGATAGGCCACCCCCTGATATGTGCTTGCCACACCAGCTCATCACTCTCTGTGTGCCCCAGAGTCTCTTGTAGCCATAGGTACAAGCATTCCCAATCTACTTGGGTGGCAGAGATCTGGGCTGCTGCATCTGCCAGGTTATTTGGCTGTGCAGCTGGGGTGTTATTCTTTTGGTGGGCTGACACATGTCCTATACTTAGGGGTTGCTCGGTGGCATGGTGGTACTCACTAGGCATTCCCACCTTCCATAGGGTTTCCTTAATTAAGGTGGAGTTCTGTGTGGTATCAGCTTTCCGGCATGGCCATTCCTCTACCCACCCCGAGAACAAACAAACAATAACCAGCACATTTTTTAAAAGATTTACATTTGGGTAGCTGAATGAAGTTCATTTATAACTTCAGGAACAGTCCTAAAGGCAGAGATCTGGTTGCCAGAACTGTCTTTACAGGTTTGCCCACGTCATGGGCTTGGCAGACAGGGCAAGCCAGACAGTTGTTTGGGCCACTTAGGAGAATTTGGAAGCAAACCAATTTGCTTGAACAGCAGTAATCATCGCCCTGCTTCGCTTACATGAGTCAGGCTGTGGTGCATGCAAGCAAGATAAGGGAGAACGACCTTGGGCACAACCAGGCAGCCGTCCGGGGAGCGCCAAAGGTGTTCAGGATGCAAAAGGCACTCATCCAGTCTCCAGACATTTTCTTCTGAATTTAGGGCCTGATCTTGGAATAGTGCAGTATCAATAAGGGTTGCAATAGGAGACTGGGAATCTGTAAAAATGAGAAGCAGTGAAGTGGCCCAAGAGAGGAAAGGTCTGCAGCTTTAGCTGCTGTGTCAGCCAAGGCATTTAATAAGGCAGCAATATACAGACCATTTTGTTTTAATTTGTGAGCCCATGTGTATTTTAACTTACCAATATGGACAATTTGATAATGCTATTAATAAGATAAGCACAAACATAAAATACAAAACCACATTCTTCATTTTAAAAGGAGATTCATGATGTTTAGGTTGTTGTTCAGTAACTACCAGGCTACGTCTACACGTGCACCCAACTTCGAAATAGCTTATTTCGATGTTGCGACATCGAAATAGGCTATTTCGATGAATAACGTCTACACGTCCTCCAGGGCTGGCAACGTCGATGTTCAACTTCGACGTTGCTCAGCCCAACATCGAAATAGGCACAGCGAGGGAACGTCTACACGCCAAAGTAGCACACATCGAAATAAGGGAGCCAGGCACAGCTGCAGACAGGGTCACGGGGCGGACTCAACAGCAAGTCGCTCCCTTAAAGGGCCCCTCCCAGACACACTTTCATTAAACAGTGCAAGATACACAGAGCCAACAACTAGTTGCAGACCCTGTATATGCAGCACGGACCCCCAGCTGCAGCAGAGGCAGCCAGAAGCCCTGGGCTAAGGGCTGCTGCCCACGGTGACCACAGAGCCCTGCAAGGGCTGGAGAGAGAGTATCTCTCAACCCCCCAGCTGATGGCCGCCATGGAGGACCCCGCTATTTCGATGTTGCGGGACGCAGATCGTCTACACGTCCCTACTTCGATGTTGAACGTCGAAGTAGGGCGCTATTCCCATCCCCTCATGGGGTTAGCGACTTCGACGTCTCGCCGCCTAACGTCAATTTCAACTTCGAAATAGCGCCCAACACGTGTAGACGTGATGGGCGCTATTTCGAAGTTACTGCCGCTACTTCGAAGTAGCGTGCACGTGTAGACGCAGCTCCAGCTTTTCCTGTGTTTCTGAAAGACAAAAGAATACTTTTCTACCCCCTTTGGGGTGGCAGGTTACATATTGGAATACTCCATTTACAAATATGCTCAGTTCTTTCTAAACGCTGCAAGCTACTCACTCTGAATTTTCTCCAGACCCTTTAGAGTTAAGGACTTACTCACTTACTCTTAACCTCAAATCACATGCTTATTTTCCAAAGTGACATTTTATTGGATATTACCATTTTAAGTATTACTAAAGGGATTTAGATCTTTTATACCTAAACTTACTGTTTTTCCTATATTGGAAGGTGTCCATATCGGAAGGCGTCCCCTCCTTATGGATGCACCAGCAGGACAAACAGACAGACAGACAAATAAACAACATTAAACAAAACTCCATGACATGACACAAACACGTGTTAGCAAAACAATTAATGTAAACAAAACTCCATGACATATACACATACACCACAACATAAATGTTTACATAACTACACTTTGTACCACAAAGAGTTAAGAACTTGAACTAAAGCTTTCACAATTGGGCAGTTTCTTCAAGGTCTTATAATCTGGGCTTTTGTCCAAGAAGCTGATTCTCACAGCCTGTGCAACTGCTCCAATATTCCTTTTTCCCTTTTAGTTTACAAGGAGTTCTCTGCTTACAGAACTGCAACCGTAGTTCCTCTGATTGTCGCCACTTCTTTTCCAACATTTCCTTGTCCCACTTAGGGTCACCCCATCCTTCCCGGATGAATTTCTTCTCTATGTTGGGGAAATCCATGTTGTTTATCATGACTGGTTTCATTTTGTTACTGCGGTACAGCCTGTGTGACAACCCTGCTCGCTGCGCCAATTCTGTTAGCCGGTGGCCGGGTAATGTGCGGCGAGGTACTCCCCTGGGTCCTAAACAACCCAGTTTTTTACTGTTAGAGCAGGGAGCTACTAGCACTCTCGCCTATGGCCAGGCTGTGGTAACCAAACGGTTACAGTTCTTTTGTTGTGCCGGTTGTGTTGCAGTGACAAAAGGGTTAACAGCAGTCAGGCTTAGATCTTAACTAGTTACAAGTTTATTAAGCTACAATTATAAGCGTGTGGTTACAAAAGGCTATTGTTTACTTCTTATATGCTAGCAAAGTACAGGTGTTAACAAGTTACGTTACAATCCAATACAAAGATATCTGTTACCATCTAACACAATGATATCTTGATACAACAACATGTAGTTACAGAGCTCTAATTCTTTAGCTGTGCACAAAAAGAAAGGAGACCTAGCATGGGTATATCTCACCCTCTCTGCTTCTCTCGATACCAGCGTAGCCAAGCCGGATCGGTCACTCAATTCCGCGGAAAGACGAATACGAGGTTGGGCGTCCCCAGTTGCGGACCTCGGGACGCAATCACCTGACCCGACCAGCAGGTAGTTGGTGGAATGCACTCAAAGTTAGAGTTCTGCTGGACCCATCTTTTATACCCCTTTTAGGTTACGTATTCTCTTTCTTATCTATGGTGCCAGATTATACTGGTCTGTCTTTTGTGACGCCAGTTTGTTACAAGGGCAATTCTTACTTAATTTGCACTTGTAAGACAGGAGATAAGCAATTTGAGAGTACAGGACATTCTTTTTGTGTGGGCGGGGGACTTCCCCTTCTGGGGTGGTTGTGTGGTCATCAAATCCATCATTGCCAGCTGGGGTGATTTCTTGAGGGTTCCCCCCCTGCTCTCGTGTTGACAGTTTGGCCTGTTAGCCTTCTATCTGTACTTTCTGCTTCTCAGGGTCACGATAAGCTAGCACATCTGGGCCTCAATGAAGGCATCAAAGACTGTGCTGTCAGCAGCCGTTTCCATGCCCTGTGTGCTTCTCAGTGGGGTGGGGGGCAGCGAGCAAGCTGGCTTGTAAGGGGGAGACTTTGTCTGGCTACAAGTAGTGTGGGTACTTTGAAGTGCCCATAGCTAGATTGCTTGCCAATGCTTCAAAGTTAGCAACTTCGATGTTCGCGTAGCGAGAATTATGCTAATGAGGTGCTGCAAATGCAGTGCAGCACCTCATTGCTCTTCACACAGCGGGCTTGTTTACATGCCCCCTTCGAAGGAGGGGGCTAGAGTAGATGAGTCCCATCTGAAAGAGTTCTACATTAAAAGATCCTCATGCAGAATCTGTGCCTAAAACAGTCATAGTTAACAGTCATTACCACGTCACTGATAGCTAGTTTCTTAGAGTGATGGTATTAGCTGTCTCAGTCTGGTTCCTTTGGGACATTTGTCCATGCCACAATTAAAACTAATCAATACCTGCACGACAATCTTGGGAAAGAAAATGATGCTGGGTTCATACAAAAACTGAAAGTAGTCGATCCAGGGTAGATATGCACACATTGGGAGGCAAGGTGAAAAAGGTTTTACTACCCATTCTGTCCAGTAAACCAACAGTAGACTTCAATCTCTTGACCTGTCTGTTACTTTACACAAGCACTACTTTCTTTTTTTGAAGCTTACAGTCTGCAATAGTATCTTGCATCATGTGCAGGCATAAAAGCTGGGTTACTAGCAACTTCCAAAATTTAAGTGAGAACATCTGTCATGGCTGGACTATAAACTCCTATCTAATTTCCTATAAAATTAAAAATTAGCGGCTAGATAATCCAATGACTGGATTGTATTCCTGTGGTCTGTTTATATTAAGCCAGTTTCTTGGAGAAGCTGCACAGAGTCAGTAATAAATCATTATTCATATTCTCCTCACAGACACAAAGGACCCAGCAGCCCCCGAAAAACATTCTTTGTATTCAAATACTTTAATGAATTTTCCTTAAAATAATGAAATTACATTAAAATAAATAATGGTGGCCTTGGTCTAGACCAGACCTATTGTAACTAGATAAGGATGCTTGGTTGGATGACAAGTTTGGCTTTGTACAAGCTAGCTATTTTTTCCACAACAGAACAAATGAGATTTTTCTAATGCTATTATATTAATAACAAATGTTTAGTTACCTAGCACTTACCACTTTCATAGCTTATTTGCTTACATGTGTTTGGCAGTTGGAGTACAGAGAGGAATAAGTAAGGAAGAAGAAAGTCCAGAGTTCTCAGCATAGCTCACAATATTGTGCATCAGGGATAAAAAATTAAAGAAGGAAACACAAGGCCAAGAGAATATTAAGCAATAACAGTTTTTATGTTGGTCAGCCATATTGTAAGCCCCAAGGTAGTAGGAACTGTTGTTTCTCTTACAGGTTCTGAAGTGTTGATTTCAGAGGAACAACCTGTACAAACAATGTGCATTTCTGTTAAAAGATTCCCTGAGATTTTTTTTTCATTTTTTCACTTCTGGCATGGCAGAAGGGAATAACACAGTGTAATTCATACAAAATCTCAACAGAACTTGTATATTTCCATAAGTGTGGACCTACTTTGTCACATTTGTAGCTTTAGGTAATTATCTTTTTAATGTTGATATAATATCCATAACAAATTCCCTTGATCTGTTTTCGGTGCTTCCGACATTTTGCCCTCTCAACAGCATGATATACAAAACACTGTAACCAGCGAAAATACAAAGCTATTACTGTGTGACAATAGAGAAAGAAATGCAAGATGACTCAGAAGAATTTTATGGGAATGTTATCTTAAACACAATTTATCCAAACAAAAAAGCAGTCAAGTAGCACTTTAAAGACTAACAAAATAATTTATAATAATTTTGTTAGTCTTTAAAGTGCTACTTGATTGCTTTTTTTGTTTTGATAGTATATAGACTAACATGGCTTTCTCTCTGTTACAATTTATCCAATTATTCCTCCTCTACTTCTTAGTCTCACTGCTTATATTTTTTTCTCTAATCAAGGGGGTGAGATATTTGCCCTAGTAAGAAGGGAGCTTAGTAGGGCATGCATCTTTCATCAATTATGTTTTTGTGTGCACACAAGATTTGATCAAAAAGGCAAGAGTACATTGATTTCATTGTGCTTTGGATCAGGGCCCAAGAATTCCTGTTTGGGCCATTAAGGCTTGATCTTCCACTAACTTCAACAGTATCAGTTATCCAGTGGAAACAGGATTGGATCTCTTGCTCTTAAATTTTTACTGCTCTACTATATAATAAGAAATCTTATTGGAATGCCTCTTAGAGTTTCCTGAGTCTTTGAAGACATGCCTAACTCATTAAATAATGTATAATTAATACCACATTGAAAAGGAATTACTTATTCATATTTTAGAGCATACTTGTGTGTAACAAGGATGCTAACACCACTAATCATTCTTTCACATTAGTGACATCACAGATATAACAAATGGATGATACATTAAATGTTGCTGGTGCATACTGTTCTATTTCTCTTCAGGTGTTTTTTATGGAATGTAGAATCTCAGTGTTTTCCTTCTCCTGATCAAAGAAATTTTGTGTTGATCATGGAGTTGGAAAAAGTCCTATTTTCTCCCTGGATGTTGTAATTATCATTACTCTGAAAGAAGATATGTATCATACTTAAAGCAGTATTAATCTTGTTGGAATTCCTTGTTGGAAAATGCTCACAAATTTCCCCTGGGTAATAAACATACTAAGTCAACTACAAACAAAAGTCAAAATGATTTTATGGAGGAGGCTTTCATATCCATATTATTTGTAGTACATACATCAAAATTCCCAATTTAACTTTTATATAAACTACTTGAAAGATATTTTTTCTGGGGGTGGGGAACAGATTTTGAGGAAAAGTGTTTAGTGTAAAAACTTGCAAAAAAAAAAGGTAGATGGAGTGACTAGGACACTGTCGTTTGGGACAGACATTTGAACTGGTTTTGTTGCCTTGTGCCCTTTGGCAAGTCATTTAGGCTTTCTGGAGCTATTTGTCCCCCAAGGGTGTTACCTTTCAGGATGTTGTGAAGTTTTACTAAAGTTTCTAAGGAGCATTAAGGTCAACTGGCTACTTTGAAGGTCTAATTCATACCCAATGGATATCAAGTAGAGTCTTACACTTTATCAATTTGACCACAGTAGACTTTGGATCAGGTCCTGAGTAAACTGTAATATTATTGTCAAGGAATCTTATTTACAGAAAGATATTAAAAAGTGTCTCCCAAAATTACAGTTTTAGAAACATCTTTCCAATGGCTACATTAATATATATATTCCAGAGGTAGGCAAACCATGACCCACGGGCCATATATGGCCCATAAGTGCTTTTAATATTGCCTTTAAGATTACCAGTCTGCAGCTAATGTAGGTTCTCATTTGCTGGGAACAGGGAACTGCAGCCAATGGAAACTTGCGGGGTGCGGCATTGCCTGCAGCCAATGGCAACACACAGAACCATTGGCTGTCCTGTACCCGCAAGAGCCACTTTCAGATATGCTGACAGCTTCCTAGAGTAGTTCAGAGCCTGGGCAGGCAGGGAAAATGCTTTAGCCCTGCTGTGTTGCTGACTGGTAGCCAAATGAGGTAAGGTGCACCCAGCTGGAGCCTGCATCCCAAACCCTCACATACCCCAGTCCTGAACTCCCTCCTGCTCTCCAGTCCCCCGCACCAAACCCCTTACTGTGCCCTGTAACCTTTCTCACACCCCAACGCCTTGTCCCCTCCCTACATTCATGGCCCATTTCCCTACCTAGATGTGGTCATCTGGGCAAAATGTTTGCCTACCCCTGGAATATGCTTTGTGGTACTGATGTTGCATTTAGGACTACTGTGATTTCAATGAGAGATTTGAAAGCAGAGTTGGTGGACAGGACAAATAGATTCAGTTAACATTTTCAGATTATTTGTGACAGAACAGAATGGCATCAATATAAGGTTACTCATTGCTTTCCACTGATGTCACACTTGCTGTCAAAAATAATCCAATAACTTTATCCATATCTATTTGTTATATGACTCAGTGTCACACCGAGAACTCTTTTGAGTCAAAGCTGTTTTTATTTTAATGTTAGACATTTCAAATACTCCAAGTTGCAAATTGTTATCTTCTTTGTTTTGCTCTAAAGAAATGGCTTTATATATTAAAATGGGAGAAAAGTAATACACGGTAGAGTACTTTTAAGGGGGAGAAGTCCTGTTGATTTTTGTGTAAACTAATACGTACTCACTTTAGATATGAGTTATGCATAGGTGTACACATATCATTTGCTAAAACTAGAAAGTAAATCCCAACTTTCCTCAAATTTCTCATTTAAAATGTAGCCCACAGTACCTAAAAAGCTCAAAGCAAAATATAATATAATTAACACCATTTTCAATATGTCAGCACTTCTTTTCGTTTTTGTTTTCCCTTTGGAACAAAAGCAATGTAGGCAATTATTTTAAATTAGGTTTCGTGGGGATATTATTTGTCTAACAGAAATAGGTTTCTCTTTGTAATTAAGTTTAATGTGTGTTGCTCTAGAGAGGAACTGAACCTGTTAGTTTTGAAAACACTTGGTATCTCCAACTGAAGGTATGTTTGGAAGTATATTGCAAAAGTAAATGGCAAGACATGGTGGAGCAGCAGTTTACTTCATCGGCATTCTATTAGGCTTCCAATCCTGGGTGTTCCAAAGAAGTCTGGAGTGGATGAATCCGTCTTTCACAAGACCACTGTGTATGGAAAATTGATCAATAGGGCTGGGTCACAACCAATTAACATAACTTTGATTCATTTCGTTACTAATGTAACTAAGGAATCACTACTAAAAACACTGACAGATGTAACTAGAAAATAATAAAAATGCAAGTTAAATTTTTTAGAAAAATAAAGAAATCCATGGACATCATATAACGTCAGTTGCAACCAATCATTACTTCAGGGAGTGGAAGAAGTATCATTTTACACACAGTGAAAAAGACAGTCATGCCTCTTAAACCTCTTTTCAGTGATGTCCTTTACTGGTTGGGTCTTAGGATATCAGAAATTGGAGGTATTGTGGTCTATTGGCTGGAGGAAAAGGCTAAGTAGTCATAAAAATAATTAGGGTTAGAATTTGACTTATGACACACCTCTTGGCAGCACTACACCAATTGTAGCTCCGGAGGCATTTTTACAGAGATGTTTTGGAGTTCCAATTCCTTCTCTGTAATCCCTTCGCTCTACTAGGGCAGTTATTTATTATTAACTAACACCAGCATCAAATTACAATATCTTCCCTGCTGCTAAGTCACATTATTTAAAGCAGTGTGGAGCCAAAAAACTGCTCATGCCTGGTTCATCCCAAACCCTTCTCAGAGAAGGAATTAAGCAAATACATTGTGTCTGAAGTACATCCTTCACATCAAATGGCACAGCTTCATCACAAATGAGGAGCTTTGAGGCAGAGCAGGACAAGAACTAATTGACATTGAAATCAACAGATGAAAGTGGCCACATTCTCAGAACACCGTCACCCAGTGTAGTCTGTCCTGTTCTCGTATGGAAGCCACAAGGAAAACGCAAAAGAGGAAGACCTCTGACAACATGCAGAAGGTCTGCTGAGGCTGAAGGACAACAACTGGTGTGCTCCTGGAGCCAGCTAGAAGTTTTGTCCCAAGACAGAGTGAAGTGGAGGAGACTTGCAGATGACCTATGCTCCACTCGGAGTACAAGTGTTTAGTGGTAGTAGTAGTATACTGTCTGCTCAATCCTCCAGCCTCAGATATGAGATCTGGGTAGGCCAGGGACATAGGAGCTGTAAGGGTGCTTATCTTCTGTACTGCTTTGTGTGGCCATATATTCCAAGTCACAATCTAGCCCTTCATTCTTACATAGTGTTTTCCAACCAAGGAGTATAAAAGTATTTTGCAAGTGGTACTAGCCCCACAACATTATTTTATATCTGAGGAAACTGAGGCATAGGGAGGCTCAGTGGTTTGTCCAAGGTCACACAAGAAGTATGGAAGTATCTCAAATCACAGTCTAGTACCATAGCCATAAGAGCAGCCTTCTTGCCAGCTCAGTAGCTATGGCATTGGAACCTAAGTTGTGGAATATTCTGCATGCTGCTATTGCATTTTAATCTCAAAGGAATAAATGGGACAAAAGCCAATGCTGTGCATAAGCACACTAAACAACTGCTCAGAATCCTAAACAACTCAAGGAAACCCCTATTAATTATTAGTCTCTGTCTACACAACAGTCCAGATCAATGCTCTGAAATCAGTCCCCTGGCAGTCAATTTAGTGGGTCCAGTTGACCCACCAAATTGACCGCAGATCGCTCTGCAGTCAACCCTTCACTCTACCCAGATGAGAAGAGTAAGGAAAGTCAATGTGAGAGTTTCTCCAATCGATACTTTACAATGTAGAACCCTCAGTAAAGCAACCAAAGGTACATACACTCCAGCTGAGTATTCACATAACTGGAGTTGCGTAGCTTAGGTGAACTTTCTGTGGTCGTACAGTTCCATCTTAGAACCTCCAGTGGGCTAGCACAGACACTGTTGATACAATGGCACTCTTGACTCCTGCTGAGAACCCAGTAATTGAAGGGCTTGAACAAGTTTCAGATGCTTATGTGGGTTGTCAGACTTCATGAATCTGCAAAACGTAGCTGAATCCGTCACAACAAAGGGGATTTTCAGGAGTTTTCCAACACTCCTGCTTTCTGTTTTTGCAACAAATATTAAACAAACAGTATTTTCTGCATTGTTTTATGTCTTCTAGTGGAATCTTAGCTGGAAACTGCAAGAAGAGGGAGAAGGGCAAAAGTTTCTGAAAGTATCAGAACTTTAAAGGTTGAGTTTGAATTCAATTGTAGAAATGAGCAAGAAAAAAAGTCTCAAGGGTCAGGTTTTTAGTTTTTACAGGGATAGCTGGGATATTTTGAACACCAGACATTTGCTGTGACCATATTAGGGGCAGCATGACCAGGTGGATAGAGCATTGAATGTGGTCCCATGAGATCTACATTTCACTCCTAGCTCTGCCACTTGCCTGCTTGGGTCAGTCAATTCATTACTCTGTGCTTCACTACCCCCTCTGTAAAACAGGGATAATGATGATGATCCCTTTCTTAAACTATTTGGAGATCTACTGATGAAAAGCACTGTCTAAGTGCTAGGTACTGTTGCTGTTATGCCTCTGTGCAAAGGAAAAGTCAGGTTTACTTTAATTTGGAAGATTTAGAAAGCCCTTCCAAATGACACATTCATTCTTACCACTAGTATGGCTGCTATTTACTAGGAATTACCACTGGCCACTTTTATGTCATGGACAGAGCATCTCTGAGAATATTTCAATAAAGTTTTAAGGGTAGTAAATATTTTTAATTCAGATCTAACTTTATTGATCTGTTCCCCTGAGGACCAGAATCCCATGTAAGTATTTCAGGTATAAATGATTGATAATGTCCTTAAGAAAAAAAGTAATCAAGATTGGTAACACACATGCCAATTTTTTTTGATCTGTTGAGATATTGAACTCCACCTAGAGTATTACCCTATTGTGGCAAGCTTTACACAATTTTATAGCACTATTAGGCAGCATGTTATAACTGGGTGATGCCTCCATTTAATGTGCAATTTATTTTATTCAATATTGATAAGATTTAATGGGTGAAGTATTTGATTTAGGACTTTGATATAAATCTAGTATCTTAATTAACAAGTGATATATCTGACACAGTGAATAATGCATCTGATTTAATAGAGGATGCACTATATTTGCAGCTGAAGGTGATTGGTCTTTTTAGTGAGAGATTAATTCATTTCAGAAGGTGATGTATCACTTTCAATATGAACTAAATCAGATTTATAAAGCAGTTTTTTTTCCATTCTGCAAAGTAGCACAAAGAACAAGTTTGCCCTCAAGTGGACCTCACAGGCAGATCATGCCTCCCAGGCAGAAGCTGGGTTAACTCAGGGCAGGACAGGTTATGCATTCAATGCCCACTAGGGGTGGAGCTCAACTCTAATAAGCTACTTTCTATCACAACTAATAGTTTCTCCTTTAGTAAGCAAAAGAACAGAAAAACTATTGGATTATAAGAAAAAGATTAATATAATAATAGTTTTTAGCAATGGATGATGGACTCAAGATGTGAGAAGAGTACGTAAAATGGAGTCGTTGAGCTAGAGGATGGAAGGGTTCTTGCAATTTCATGAATTGTACTTGCTCAGGTTACAAATGAAATTAACGTGGGAATCTTAGTGTGGTTTCCTGAGAACATTTTTCCATATTGGTTGTTTTGGGGCAAGGTGTGCTTTTCTACACTTTCTGTGTTAGCTCCAGTGTAATGGTGAGAAGTTGAGACTGACTCAATGAGACAACTGAAGCTGTCAGTGTCTGAGCTGGAATTAGAACATGGAAATCCTTGATTCCCAGTCCTGCACATAGGTATGCACTTTTAAAAACAACCTAAGACCTACATGGAATTCAGGCACAAGAAGTCCACATTCCACTTCTACCTCTCCCAAAGTAAATCTTCTGATTTCACTCATTGTTCTAGCAAATAGTTAATTTTCTTTTCAGAGCTCCATAGATTCCACACTCCTTTGCTTTTAATCCACTGTTATTTGACAAATAAAAAGGGCTCAGGTTCAAAACAATGCCAGGAGATCTTTTAAAATACATCTTTAAAACTAAAAATGTTCATTTCTAGCACAATGTGAACATAATAGCTGTCCTACAGTTACACAATGCCCTGCTTAATTTAATATTAAATGGCTAAATGTTTGGAATTCAAACAGCAAATATGCCACTATAAACACCAAAAATGTGTGTATTTAAAGAAGATGTAACAAATCTTCTGATATACTTATCTTTCAAAACACAGCACACAGAAATACAAAATGCTCACTAGCAATGAAACATTTATGTGAAGTTAATGTCCCCACCAGTATGCCCTGTAAGATGAGCATTTGGGAAGTGCCCCCAGGAGACATCAGGTGGTGCCCAGCTGATTAGCAGAGCACCCACAGCAATCACAGCTGGCACATGTGTTTCTATGTGTGATGCACATTCACGCATGCCTTCATGCATGTAACAAAATTTATTCTGCCCATAGATAAAAAAGTAATTTAAAGGGAATGCTGGCCTCCACTTGAAAACATATGCAGACTTGTTTATTTTCCTTTATGTGTTTTCAAATTGGTATGTAGCAAAAATTATAAACAATGTATAAACAGGAGTAGTGTAAAACTAGAAAAAAATCAGTTTACTCACTGTTATTTGCAAGTTTTTTGTACACCTTCCTTCAAGGAGAACTAGCATGAAGAACGGGAAAATGTTTAACATTTATTAATTCTTTCCCCCAACTCACTCTTTATCCCTCTTTTCAGCTAACAGTCAGGCTGGTAATTTTTTCAATTTTTGAAATTTTCAACATTGGAAATAATAAAAAAGGAGAGAAATCACCTTGTTCAATTTTCATCCCTATTTTTGAACATATCTGTTCAACAACCAGTTGATAATTCAGCTTTTCACTATATTTACTCACTTCTTACAGTATTAGTAAAGAGTCAATGACATGATAAAAATTAAGTGCTACAAAATTGAAGATATTTATGTTTATATTATGACATAATCTTTCCTTTGTAAGAATATAATTTGTGCAGAAATAATCAGTAAACCCACAAAACTAAAATTTTAGAGAGCACGTTATTTTCTTAAGTCATACCAAGAAACAAAATAAACAGAATAGAATAGAAAATCAGGAATTATTTGCAAACCAGGTTCTGATAGCTTGGCACCATATGTCATAATAACAAGGAATTAAAGATCTATTTTATAAGACAGAAATATAGGAAGATAATTCAGAACAAGTATATAGTTCTAACCATCTCACCTTATTTGTTCTCTGGTCCTATTGTATACTAACAGCTCATTTCATTTAATAAAAAAGTGTAGCGAGCAAAACTTAGTTCTTTGTTGCTAGGTATTCAGAATATTCTGCTTACTTGTGCTATGTCTACACTTGCCCTGAACTTTGTAATTAGGCTGATGGGAGATTACTAATGAAGTGCTGCATTAGGCAAATTCTATCCCATGGCAGCTTCAAAGTGTGAAACTTTGAAGTGTTGGCATGCTGTGTAGCCATGGGCACTTTGAAGTAGAGCATCCCTTTTATATAACTAGGACCTGGGTCAGTTGCCCCCTTCGCTGCCTCCCACAGCAATCCATGAGCAGGCCAGGGAGAACTTATGATTTGCATTCTCTTCTAGTCCTGTAGCTCCATTTTGTTGTTTATTTTCCTACCATTGGCCAATCAGTCAACGGGAGTTTCAAGTGTTTATCATCATTGCAGGCTACTATTTTTGTTGCCAAATTATGGATTTAATTCCTAACATAAAGAACCCATGGTTGGAAATATTAGCCTTAGTGCTCTGATTTTCAAAGATGCTGAATTCCAGGAGCTTCAGTTGACTTCAATATGATTAAATGTGCTCAACAAATTTGTAAAGTAGACCAGAAATGTCTATAGCAAGGTTAATTATGCCAAGATTATGTCACTGGAAATGTATAAGATAACATCAAGTATTGAAAAGATGCCTCAAACTGTAAATGGTGATTTTTGTCATCTTCTCCCTGCGTTTGTAGGAGAAAACTATATATTCTTTTCAAATTATCAGGGACAAATATATGTGTGGCCATGTGTAAAATCTTTTGAAAACTACAGTAATCCATCAATCTTACTTTGCAACAGGTTAGATCTAATGACCTAGTGTTCAAATGCTTGCCACTTTTTCTTATAAATTACTAATCTTTAATATAAAAAGTGTGTTTTATTCCGGTAGTCTGCCTTCATAAAACTGGTTTCCTGAAGAACTTGCTCACTGCAAATTATGTTCATAGGTGTACTCATTATTTGAGCCTGTAGAGGTGTTTGTTGTGCTAGGATGCAAATTATGGTTGATCAAGATAGGTGATATATCATGCTGGCAAGTACAAACATACTGAGAGACCTATCTAAAGGGGTAAGACAGACAGGGAGCAGAATGAGAAACAGAGAAGGGAAGTGATTTATGTGGAATCATGGGGGAAAACAATTAAAGAGCCAAAAATCGAACCCAGAACTCCTGGCTGTGCCCTCGTCGCCAGGCTAATCATTATTCCTCAAAAGCTTTTCTCAAGCCCAGTGATGTGTGGCTGAGTCTGTCTACTAATTGTCACTGGCTAAAGTCCTCTGTTTAGTTTGGTGTAGACTGCAGCTTGAATGGTTATGCAGCTACTCTGTGCCCCATTGTTGAACTTTTTTTTTTCCAATCTATATGTAGATTTCCAGACGTGAGATTAATCTATGTGGGTTTCGTATTGGAGATGAAAAGAAATCCCAAATATGAGCTTCAGGATTTGGCTAATAATGCTGCCCTCTTAAGTCCTGTAGTTTCCAGATAGTTTAGAAGAGATGCAATATTTTAATTGCACAATATATTTATTAAAAACTAACTGTTTCTGTACATGTGAGCATTTTAGTGTCAATAAAACCATCATTTTTTGAGTAAGACATTTCCCTATCATATTAACAGATCTCAATCAAGAGTGATGGGCACTTTTTGAATTTCCTCTTTGAACTCAAAATGAAATGGAAAAAACCTTCACAGCCATGGAGAAAAGCCACAGTCTGCCCTGCACATACAAGCAAAGTATAGACAGAACCAGTAAAATAGAGAAAATGAAGCAAAATGGAAATATTGAAGTGTCATTTTTCTTTGGTTTTGTCTTACCATGACTAAAACAGTGAGAAGAAGCTGTGTAGGACTATTTAAGACTGGGGAATTAAAAATAAAATACCTGTTAAAACCAAGTTACTTAGGAACACAAGATTCTAAGCAACTAGAAATTTGGAAAAATAAGTGGTAGCCCTATTAAAGAGCAATTATTTTGCAGGGAGTTAGAGGAGAAAGTCTAGCCAGAGTGACCTAAAATAAAATAAGATTAAAAGAGTAAGATTCCCTTTAACTAATGTTCTGCTTTTTTAATATGAAGGTTATACTATGGCATTAGGAAATGCTAATTTCTTATTGTTGAATGCACATAGCTATGAAAAGTGCTTTAATATTGTTTTGACGTTCTTCAGTAGATATATTTATTTCTGACCTCAGGATTTGTAAAGAACCTATCACAGGTCTGTTAATTACAAATCATGTCAAACCAATCTGATAGCTTTCTTTGATAGGATAATGAGCCTTATGGATAAGGGAGAAGTGGTGGATGTGGTATACCTAGACTTTAGTAAGGCATTTGATATGGTCTTGCATGATGTTCTTATCAGTAAACTAGGCAAATACAACTTAGATGGGGCTACAATAAAGTGGGTGCAAAACTGGCTGAATAACCATACGCAGAGAGTAGTTATTAATGGTTCTCAATCCTGCTGGAAAGGTATAACAAGTGGGGTTCCGCAGGGGTCTGTTTTGGGACCAGTTCTGTTCAATGTCTTCATCAAGAATTTATATATTGGCACAGAAAGTTCTCTAAGTTTGCAGATGATACCAAGCTGGGAGGTGTTGCAACTGCTTTGTAGGATAGGGTCATAATTCAAAATAATCTGGAAATGGTCTGAGGTAACAAGAATGAAGTTTAATAAAGACAAATGCAAAGTGTTCCACTTAGGAAGGAACAATCAGTTTCACACATACAGAATGGGAAGCAACTGTTTAGGAAAGATTATGGCAGAAAGGGATCTAGGGGTTATAGTGGACCACAAGCTAAATATGAGTCAACAGTGTGATATTGTTGCAAAAAAACCAAACATGGTTCTTGGATGAATTAACAGGTGTGTTGTGGGCAAGACACGAGAAGTCATTCTTTCACTCTACTCTGCGCTGGCTCGGCCTCGGCTGGAGTATTGCGTCCAGTTCGGGGCATCGGATTTCAAGAAAGGCGTGGAGAAATTGGAGAAAGTTCAAGAAAGAGGAACAAGAATGATCAAAGGTCCAGAGAATATGACCTATGAGGGAAGGCTGAAAGAAATGGACTTGATTGGTTTTGAAAAGATAAGATTGAGGGCGGACATGATAGCAGCTTTCAGGTATCTAAAAAGGCGTCATAAGGAGGAGGGAGAAAACTTGTTCTTCTTGGCCTCTGAGGATAGAACAAGAAGAAATGGGCTTAACCTGTAGCAAGCGATGTTTAGGTTGGACATTCAGAAAAAGTTCCTAACTGTCAGGGTGGTCAAATGCTGGAATAAATTGCCTAGGGAGGTTGTGGAATCTCCATCTCTGGAGTCATTTAAGAATAGGTTAGATAAATGTCTATCAGGGATGGTCTAGACAGTAGTTGGTCCTGCCATAAGGGCAGGGGGCTAGACTCGATGACCTCTCAAGGTCCCTTCCAGTCCTCGTATTCTATGATTCTATCCATTCTTATCTACAAAGGGAGTTAAAATCTTGTGCTTTTCCTCTTGAATGACTCTATCTCCTTTGGATGATCTCTTTCCAGCAGCTGAAGGAAAAAAGGTGTCAAAATTGCATTTTTTTAAGGCAGAGAAAGTAACATATCTCTTTCTTCAAATTAGAAGAGTGGACTCTTCCATTTATTCACTATGTCTATGTCTAGACTACAGCACTTTCTCAACAGAAGTTGGTGTCAGAAGATATCTTCTGACAAAACTTATGTCAACAGATTGCAGCCAAACTGCCAAGTAGATCTCAAGGGTGATCCACTCTGTTAACAGAAAGCGGATGGACTACCCAGCCACTCTCTCAACAAAACAGCTAACCAGAGGCACAGCAGACCAGGCTGCCCAATATCCTGGTAGCCCTGTCTGTCAACAGAGGGCCTCTCAGAATGTCCAGACTGGCTTTCTGATAAAAGTGTCAACAAAAGGGCATTCTATCAATTTACTGTCAGCAGAATGCATTAGGAATCTGGAGGCTCCATGGGTTTTGTTGAAAAAATGACAACATTGTTGGCAAAACCCTGTAAGGTAGACACAGCCCTTGTTCTTTTGCTTTATGCCTAGACCTGAGCCACATTTCTAGCCTGGCTGTTCCTTCTAGCCTGACTTTTTCTTCCCTTGTTGTCCCTTTTCTGTTACAACACTGGTGACATCCAGCTTTGTCATGAAAGCATTGAGATAACTGATGCCTAAGAGCTAAGAAATCTTTACAGAAGTGATACTAAGTAGTCACAGTGGTGTGTTATCAGCAGGGCTGCTGAGAAACATAGTGTTCACTACAAGTAAAAAAAAAGCAAACACAATAAAATGGGAAAAACTAATTCTCACATTGGAAGCGCACCACAAATTATCCTCTCTGGAAATGTCACATTAACCAAAGTCCTATAAGGTTTGCTCTATGTGCCATACAGAAAAGTGCCTGGCATGTGGCAGTCTAAATAGAGATAGAAAGGATGAGAGTTTTTGCATGTACCTTAATGGGGCTAGCATTTCACCCTGGCACTTGGATTCAGCTCTGAACTTGGGTCATGAAAGGGCAGCAAAATATTCGTAGAAGGGAAGAGGGTAGGTCAAAATAGCAGAGGAATTAACATACTACTTGAATATCCTGAATAGAGAATATATGTTTCTTTTGCAAAAAGTTGGGAAGGGAGGTGTGTCCTGACCTCCTGGTTTCAGCACCAATATGTTATATATTGCAGTGGTAGACCCCAAGACATTTGTGTAATAACTTCTCCAAAGGCAGGTTTTGCAGTGAGGGTTTTTGTTCTCCCCGTTATAGAGGCCTATGAAGGTTTGACCTTTTTCTACCCTTCTGAAAAATACTTTATTATGATTTAGAAAACTAAATTATTCTTGATTCTTGATTATTGTTTTCCTTAGGGAACAGATTAAATAACTTTTCTAATGTAAGCAGTCCCTTTGAATCCAGTAAATCTAGTGTAAAGTCCCATAACTGGGTCCCTAATTGTGCAAACTGAACTTTTCAGTCAAGCTAATCAGCTCTTTACAACTGTTTCATCCAAGACACAAGGATCTACTACAGATTTATTTCTTCATAGAAAGTAAAGTGATTAATAGTATTCTCTTTCTCTCTCTCTCTCTCTCTCTCTCCATACATATATAAAAATAAGAAGGGCTGCAAAATATTGAATATTTCTTTTCTGATCCAAAACATAAGAAAGAGCTGCTCTTTCTTATGTTTTGGATCAGAAAAGAAATACTCGATATTTTGTAGCCCTTACTGAAACAAAGAGCTTGGGAACACATAATATAGAATAAATAAAGAAAAGTCCTGAGTCTGAAAATATGAAGATAAAGAATGCTGTCAAATTGTTGGGTCACCCAGGCAAAATCTGTTACAATTACAATAAATGTATTATTGTCCAGTGACAAAAATGAGCTATTTTCCCATAGGCTCAAAGTTCAAGTCTAATTCCATTTATTTCTAGGGGACTTCAAAGCAGTAATATTTTGAATGAAAATAGAAATGTGACAATAATTTTTGTTAGGATTCTTTCCTGGATTCCATTTTGGATATTATAGCCTGGTAAGCAAAGGCTCTCTGGTTGTATTAGACTGGGAGTCAATGTGTCTATTCCCATCTCCGTTATGGGTATCCTGTGTGTCTTTCCATAAGACATATTTCATTTTTTTTTAATTTTCCTCTCTTTAAAATGAAATCATGTGAGACTAAGAGTATGTCTACACAGCGAAGTTATTCTGGAATAGCTTATTCCAGAGTTATTATTCCAAAATAAGATATTCCAGAATAATGTGCCTTCACAACAGGGAAGCCCCCAAAAAAGAAAACCTTATTTCAAAACTGTGTCTACGCACAATAGACCCTATTTTGATGTAGGGACATTGGACGTGCTATGGTTTATTTTGAAATAGGCTATATTCTCTGTCTACACAGCCCCTATTTTGAAATAGGTGTTATTCCTTGTCGAATGAAGTTTACCTATTTCAAAATATGATTAAATATGGCTGATTTTGAAATAACAGTTATGTAGACGCTAGCAAAATTATTTTGAAATAGTGGCTACCATTTTGAAATAACTTTACTGTGTAGACATACCCTAAGGTATATAAATTACGTTATTATAGGACCTATAGGCCGTGTCTACACTAGCCAAAAACTTCAAAATGGCCATGCAAATGGCCATTTCAAAGTTTACTAATGAAGCACTGAAATACATATTCAGCACCTCATTAGCATGCAGGTGGATGCGGCACATCAAAATTGATGCGGCTCGCCACCGTACGGCTCGTCCAGATGGGGCTCTTTTTCGAAAGGACCCCAGCTACTTCGAAGTCCCCTTATTCCTATGAGCAGATAGGGATAAGGGGACTTCAAAATAGTCAGGGTCCTTTCGAAAAGGAGCCCCGTCTGGATAAGCCATGTCAATTTCGAAGTGCCGTGGCTGCCTGCATGCTAATGAGGTGCTGAATATGTATTTCAACGCTTCATTAGTAAACTTCAAAATGGCCATTTGCATGGCCATTTCATAGTTTTTGGCTAGTGTAGACGTAGCCATAGTGCAAGTGTTGGACCAAAAAGAGCTGTGAATGGTGATCAAGATCTGTGATTTCTCCTAAGACAATGTTAGAGGAAAACCAATAGTCAGAAAAGGCTCTCTGGTTGTATCTTTAATTGGAGTTGTACTAAACGAAGGAGGGTGATGCACTTGACTTCACAAATCCTCTTTATGTGTTGATTTGCTGAATGAGATGAAAATATTTAGTGTTTACAAAATAAGAATAAAAAGAAAATATGGCAGTTTAATTCTGCAAAATAAAACCCTTCATCCTTTTCGTATTGTAGGATTTTTTGCTCTGTTCCATACAGCTGCATATCTCACTTCATTATTGAAGTTTATTACATGAAAAGTGGTACACTGAGTGATGTTTTATCACTGTTTAATTATCCTGTGGTAGCCCTAAGATTACTCAGTCTTTTATATTCTAAGTCTGAGATATGATGTGCAGAACAGTAAAAGTTAATCACACCAGCATTCATTTAATTATATATTTAGCAGTCTCGGCCTTATTTAAAATTCTAATGTTTATAACTCTACTGCCTATACTTATTTTTAATAAAAATAGGAAATTAAAATATGCATCTTAAATCATGCTAACATTTCCTTAGGAAAGTAATGAGAGATTTTATAAGAAAGGACACTTCATTGTTAATGATTTTGTAACTAGAAAGGCTAAAGCTATGCTTGTCTTCTCTTAGCTTTTCTTATTCAATTTCCCCAAACCCTGTGTCTATACCACCGACCTGAACTATGAGAGGTTATTTACAATAGAATTATCAATCATCTTGAAAATTCAAAACATTCAGAACTGAACAAAATGGCAAAGGTGTACATTTTCAGGAGGTATTTTATATTACGTCCTTTATGGATGCTCTCAGACAGAAAATCTGCTAAGATGAAGGTAAGGCTGTGATTAATATCAGTCACTAGCAGGGAGGGAGGGGAGATTTTGAAGAAGAATGCAGTTTAAAGACCAAGGCTACAGTTACACTAGCACATTTCACCAGCAAAACCCAGATTTTGTCATCAAAACTTGAAGAGTATGCACACACTACGTAGGATTTGTTGATAGAATCTCAACAAAACACAGCACTTTTGCTGGCAGCATTCTGCCTCAAACCTTTGAGGCATAACACTGCTGTCCATAGATTATGTCAACAAAAAAGCTGTGTGGATGTTCTAGAAAACACAAATTAAGCACAGGCATGTAAGCACAACTACTTTGTTTTATCATACCTATGTATTATTAACATTATGCATTTTTTAACAGTTTCTGTAATATACAAACAAAATTATTACAAAAATTATTTTCAAGGTTTTAAGCTAATTATAGTGAAATTATCTCACTACAAAATACAGTGTACCTTCATGTGGTGGGCTATTTCTTGATGCATGCACAGATGATGATGTGGCAGTGCAGCAGCTCTGTTTGAATTCAGTTAGCCGCTAACTGTTAGCTCATCGGTTACAGTTTACTTCCACAGCAAAACTGTGCAACATCTCTGGGTAGTACTTGCGTCTGTTTATATGCCTATTGTACTATTATTTGTTGTGAGTAATAGCACGCAACTAGTTTACATATATTTAATATGCATTTAAAAGTGTATAGGCACCCCATCTCCATTTTTGGATTTTTGATAAGGGGTGTGAGAACATATTTTGAGAACCAAAGGGGTGTAGGCTGCAGTAAAGGTTAAGAACCACTGCTCTAGAGGGTCCTTCTCTCAATAGTCAGGGCATCCACAACAATGAGCAGCCCTATCTGCTGTGTTTCCAGGTGCCTGTTTTATTGAGAGAGCAGCTGGGCAGTCTGGCTGCTCTGTTGACAGAGCGGAGCACTCTGCCCATTTGCTTTTATGTGTGGCTGCACTCTGTCAAAAGTTTTGTTGGGAAATCTCTTCTGATGGTGACTTCTGTCAACAAAGTGCTGTAGTGTAACTGTAGTCCAAATGACTGGCTTTTGGTAAAGTATTAGGCTATGCCCACACTACAGCAATCTGTCGCCAGCAGTTACTGTCAGAAGAGATTTTCTGACGAAACTTCTGTCAACAGATCATGGCCACACCTGAAAGCGGATCGCTCTGTCAGTCCACTCTGTTACCAGAGAGCAGCCAGACTATCCGGCTGCTCTCTGGATAGAACAGCCAACTACAAGTGCAACAGACAGGGCTGCCTGGTGACCCAGAAGAGCCCTGTCTGTCAACAGAGGGACCACTGGAGTGTCCACAGGTTTTGGGGTTTTTTTTGGCAGGTTCTGTTGAAAAAGACGTTCCTCCTCATGGGGTAGAGGCAGAAGGTTGTCGACAGAAGTGCCAAGTTCTGTTGTGTATGTCAATAGAACACGTTTTTAGTGTGGACGTGCTGCGAATTTTGTCATCAAAAACTCTCTAGGGTAGACATAGCTTTAGACTGGGAGTCAAAGCTACTATATTCTCATCTCTGTCACAGGCGCCCTGTGTGTCTTTCAGTAAGGCACATATTTTCATTATATTTTAATTTTTCTCTCTGTAAAATGGGGTCATGTGAGATGAAGACACCTAAATTATATTATGGGAAATATAGTTTAAGTGTTGGACAAAAGCAGAAGAAATCACCAATCCAAATCACCATTCACAGCTAAGACAGTGTTAGAGGGAAAATAATTGTGACATTGTCAGTTTTCATTTTGAAGGCTATTTTCACAAACAAAAGAGCTGGAGGTTTATAGTTTTTCAGAGGTGCCAGATGTTAGCCCCCATTATGCTTTCTGTATGTGGTCCACACTTCTGAATATGACACTATTTATGCTTTCTTTTAGAAGACTAGGTCTACCAGATGTTTGGCAAAGATTAAAACTCTACTAGGAGCTAAGTGTTCAAGCTTTTGAAAATCTATACTGCTGCAATGTTTGCACCTAACCTTGTCCAAATTTAGTCCTGTGCACTCATCTTGTTAAAAGTCCTTAAATAAAACAAATTTCTATTTTGGAGAAACTAGATTGAGATGTGGTATAACTTGAACAAAGATGTTAGAAGAAATTTCAAAGAGTGAAAAATTAGAGATGTTTTACTGAGTCAAATTTTACTTTGAAGTTGAGAAAGAAAGAAAACAACATTAAGAAAAAAATGTCTTCCTTTTGGCTCTATTTAAAATACATTAAAATGCCAAATTTTCCTTAGCATCATAAACTAGCTCTCAGTGCCATGCTAAATCTTGACATCTCTGGATGGATTGTTGAAAGGGAAGAAAGCCTTCATATTTCAGCTGTGTTCCCCTAGAAAAGAAACACAGCATATTCCTTTTTTTTTAACTAGAAGTGGAAATATTGAATTGAATTATACAGCCCAGGGCTTCTTAGCTAACTTCAGCAGCATAAGAGAAGAGAGAAAAAAGAATTTCAGTGAAAATCAAGTGAAAACCTATTTTTCCTGAGTGAGGAGAAATGTAAAGTGTGTGTGTGTGTATCTATCTATCTATCTATCTATCTATCTATCTATATATAAGTCTTCCGTGTCATAAAAATGAGGGAACTACCACTAATATTTATAATGACTGAAACCCAAATTAGTCTTTGAATCCATAAATCCCAGTGAATTCAGCTTAGACTACTGGCAATACAAATGTGTATCTAAAGAGAGAATCTGTTTCTTTAATAAGTGATTTAGGGCATGAGTGCCATGTGATATATACAGAAAACTTAAGCTGAGGCCAAAGCTTCTGCGACTCATGACCTTGAACCTAATTTAAAGAGGTGTTGAGATATTACATCAACTCTGTGATTGGCAGCAGGAAGAGGGAGGGGACCACAGCCATAGGTCCCAGCAATTTAAAGGGACCTGGGACTCCTGGCTGCCTCCACTGCTGCTACTATGGCAGCAGCACCAGCAGCGAGAACTTTGGGCCCTTTCAATACCCTATGCAGTGCAGTCCAGGCAACACTTGGGGATGAGTGGGGAAAGCTAGCCCCAAATCTACCCTCTCCACCTGAGGTCCTGCGACTTCCAGAGCCCAAAGCCAAGCTATCACCCACCATCTTGCCCTGAACTCCGGCAGTCCACTGGCCAGGTAGACTATGATGTGATAATGTTAAAATTTTGCAGTCAATGATAATGTATCTTTTCTAGAAAGAGGATTATTAGTGTCACATGCACATCTTTTACAACCAGTTTTCATAAACACACCATGTACTTCTCTCTCCGCTTCCACTGATTGACCAGCTCTCAGACAAGGTGGTGGCAGAAGACTCTGACATCTGACATGGCAAAGTTGTTAATTTGACTAAGAGAATTTTGTTTCCAAGTGAGCCACAGACAGCTCCTGTGGTGGTTCCATGTTACTGGTGTGGGGAACAATATACTTTTCTTCATTTTACTCATTCTGTATTCTGCAGGGAAACAAGGGAGGGGAAGTTATATCCATTCAAAGAGCTCATGCCATTTTAAAAAGCTGGCAGTAGACTTAATATGTTTTATGGCCTAGTTTATCATCTATGACTGGAACTATTACCTTGTCTGAATTCTAGGTGAACAGCATAAGCCCCTTCAATCGTAATGAATTATTCACTTCAAGAATGAGTAGATGAGTGTGGACACTGAATATCCATTACTTAAAAACATCAAATTTGGGATGAGCGAACTATCCTCTCATCCACTTCTGGTTCAGGGGCTCCATCTTTGTTTCCAATTTGGCAGCTGGGTTTTCTGAAATGGTCCCCCTTTTTCAAATAGAATTTTATTATGAAAACTTGCAAGAGATGTGGGTGACTGAGGGCTCAGGTCAAGAAGTCTCACTCTTCCCCTCCCGCTGCCACCATCATAGTGTGACAGGTGCATTCAACTGCCGTGCTGGGCCTCCTGAATATAGTAAGTAAATCTACACCATAAAAGTGTAATCCCAGTATACTATTCCCTTGCAAGATCTGGCATGTTATCATAAATCATATTTTTTTCTGTAACTCACCCTAGGACACTAGTAGATTTTACTAGTTTGGAATAAAACTACTTTCATGCTGATTACATGAAACATATAACAAAGCAAAATACTGGGGTACCAATGATTGTCCTTTGTCCATGTGTACACACACAGCCATCATTCAACATAATCCCAGATTTACTCCATGAATAAATTTTGCTAAACTTTCACTTTGCTCCACTCTAAATTTTAAGGATGGCAATTTCCTTTTCTTGGCCTTTCAGCTGCACTTACAGCCTTCCATTGCATTGCTCAATGTATAACGTACTCCTAAGTAAATTACTGTAGAGATCCCTTATATTTTAAGGCCTGGAAGATTGCTGCTTGTGCTCTGCAGAGAAGAGTACTCTAATTTGACTGGCAGCACCGGGTATTATTTCCCACTCCCTGAATTTTAATGTGAAACTGTGGCCATGTGGAATGAGCAATTTTGGGCATTGCAAAGCATGATAATTGATAAGTGCACATAGCGTTTGCCTGATCTGATAAATAATTAGGTAAAACTATTTAAAACCCCTTAAGTATAACCATAATCAGGACTTAATTATATCTTTCCCTTGGCAGTACCTAATACGAATTCCATTTACAAAGGATCATATGGGAAAATGTTTTATATATATATTTGGCTGTAACTTTAGAGGAAAATAGACTTCAAAACAATTCATGTGTGTTCTGCTCTGGCAGTGCTACTGATTTTGAAGGATTTACAATATCTTTCTAATGTAAATAGCGTATAAAATAACAATTACCGCTAAAAAACTTAATTGACTGTAGTAGCGTACCTGTTTTTAATATCCGTAACCAACTTTATTTGGTGGTAACATTAAATCAAACTGATAATCAATAGTGTTGCCATCAAAGGTAAGACAGCCTGTGGAATAACAAATCACACCATCAGACCTGCATCTGGAATGGAGCTGAAACATTTAGGCTATGCCTACACTACAGCAATCTTCCAGCAAAACTTCTGTTGACATATCACATCCACAGACAAAAGAAGATTGAAAGAGCAATCCGCTCTGTCAGCTAAGAGCAGCCAGACTGCCCAGCCACTCTTTCAACAGAATGGCCAACTGGAAGCTCATCAAACAAGGCCTAGTGAACTGGAAGCCCTGTCTGTCGACAGAGGGGCCCCCCTGGTGCATCCTCATGGCTTTTTCATTGACAGAAACTGTTGACAAAGGAGTTATTCCTCATCGCAGAGAGGCAGAGCACTGTTGGTGGAAGTGCTGAGTTTTGTTGACAGATTGTTGACACAATACATTTTGTGAGTCCATGAGTTTTGTGGACAAAATCTTGGTTTTGTTGACAAAACTCTCTAGTGTAGATGTAGCATTAGATTTGTGTTCCACTGGGATTTGTGCCTTGCAACTCCAAAGGATGCGAGTGCATTACAGGAAATTGGAATTCTGTGTCTCTAAGAATGCTGAGGTCAGGTGAAGGATTCAGCTGAACGACAAGATGGAAAATTTTATTCCAAACTTCAAGACAAAGCTGTACAAAGTTGTCTAGTGACTCTAGTTAGCTATACATATACGCATAATGCTATCATATCAGCACCTGAAAGAAACGAGTCCAGCATTGGCAATCAGGAACTTCTGCATTTTAATGACCGCTCTGATGAAGAGCTGCTGAGTGTGCTTGTTCATGTAACGTTATTGTCTCTTTTCCCACCTGTAAAATGGAGATTGTATAGGTTTGATTCTGAGAACTCACACATGTGAGCAAGTGATTGCAGGACTAGGTCCTATATGACTACTTTTCCTGTTCAAAGCTTGAATACTTAACTCCCTTTGAATCATCTTAGATACAATTTCCAAAAATAGCCTCATTCCCATTTTCACAAGTGACACAGGCTCTTAAGTCACTTAGCTGCTTTTGAACGTTTTTTACTGAGTTATTTTCCAGTGTGTTTGGCTCTCTTGCCTTGGAACATCAATGTATCTTTTTATTGAGTGGGGAAGAAAAAAATACAGGAGACTCTCAGCATTTTGAGCACCTCGGGCACGGACTTTGTTCATAATTCTGAAATGTTCATAAAGCTACAAAGCATAATGGCTGTTCTTTCAAAAGTTTACCACTGAACATTGATTTAATACAGCTTTGAAACTTTAGTATATAGAAGAAAAATGCTACTTTAAGCTATCTTAACTAAAATGAAGCAAGCACACAAACAGTTCCCTTGCCTAGTCAAAACTTTTTTCAAAACGTTCCCTTTATTTTTAGTAGTTTACATTTAGAACAGTACTCTGGCGTGCGTGAAGGTTGGGGTGCATGGGCATGCAACTGCCTGATTTCATACTTCTGGTTCAAGGGAGGTATGTGGTTGAACTGTCAGTTTGTACCTCTGGTGTTTCTAATTCTACTATACTTTCTTCTGGTACTTGAGTTTCAATAAAAGGTCTTACACTTATTTTATTTTATTTTATTTTATTACTCTTCTTAGTTGCTTGTCTCTGCAATAGAAACCAGCAAATCACTCAGCAAATGAACTGCCAGAATAATTGGATATCAACTTATATCAAGCT
Source organism: Carettochelys insculpta (assembly GCF_033958435.1). NCBI lineage: Eukaryota > Metazoa > Chordata > Testudines > Carettochelyidae > Carettochelys > Carettochelys insculpta. Next base: position 26,136,841 of record NC_134145.1, on the reverse strand, counting down.
ATGAATATTGGGCTCAGTGGCCACATTACAGCAGACTATGAACTGAAGTACATTGCAGTGTGCCTACCATGCCGTTTGGAAACAGCTGGCCTCAAGGCTTCTTTGGCCTGGTTCAGTTGTTTCTTTGGCTTACGTGAATGAAACAAACCAGCAGTCAAGTACCACTTGAAAGACTAACAAAATAATGTATTAGGTGATGAGCTTACGTAGAGCAGAAAGCTTATCACCTAATAAATTATTTTGTTAGTCTTTAAAGTGCTACATGAATGTGCTTTGTTTTATTAGAATATAGACTAACACAGCTCTCTGTCTGTTACTATTCACTTGAACGAGTATAATTAGGGACAGATAGTCAAGTAAAGAGATTCTGACTCACAATACTTAATATCTTCTGGAGCAACAATCACTCAGCCATTATAGATGAGGTAATAGACCTGTGGTTTCATTGCACATCCATTGAGTACCCAGTTCATACCAAACTGACCCAATCACTAGACTTCATTCAAAGTTCTTTCTAGGGCTGTATCTTGGTCACTTGCCAGCTAACTTTCCTGATGCAATTTTATGCCCACCCCACTCCTTTCACCCCAAGTTTTGTGTCATTGGGCTACTCCAGAGAATGAGGGATTTTCAGAAACCAAATGCAACGTTATCAGTGATTCACCCTGCCTGTAAGAAATGCACATTGCTTCTACAGAAACAAACAGCTTCCAGATAGCCAGTTTCATCCAGTGTGATACATCCAACAAGACAGTGCCACCCAAGATTGTACCAAAGATCTCTGATGTCACTCTGCTTACATTTACAAGTCTGATGTGATTCAGATGGAGGTTTCCACATCTCAAATATTTATAAGCCATTAAATGTTAGATGAAACCAGCAAGTTCTTCCAGAAGTACCTTCCCCAGCTGTCTATGTAGATGTCTTCAACAGCCTCATTGGAAATACTTGATATCAGATGCCATTGCAGACAAACTGGTGGAGTATGCATCTAACAACGATCTTGCTCTCATCCATAATGCAAAGCAAAGGAGGCACCTTCCACTCAGCAAGATGGTCTCATGGATATCATCAGTGGATGATCACTCCCAGCCTGAATTATGCCTGGTCTTAGGAAACTTCCCACACAGGCAACATAGACCTTCTATTCTCCTACAACTTTCAATCTGAAAACCTTTAACAAGTCAAAAATGGAACTTCAGAAAGGCAGCCTGGATGGACAAAGGTGATCTAGAAAAAAAGCGTTGTCCCTATGCCACTACACCTAATCTCAGTCAATAAAGTTTTAGTTGGCTCTAAAATGCTATCTTTCAAGCTTCTTGTACGTCCATACCACAAGACCACCACCTCACCTACACACTGTGCCTTGATGCTGAATGTACTAAACTGCTCAATCAGTATGAATCCTTTCATGATCCACCTGATGCTGACTGCCTAACTGAGTCACTGGATGCTGCTAGATATGCACTGCAGGAAGAGACATCTCAGAATCTAGACATAACTCATGCAAGCCAGAAATAAAGGAATATGATTTGTTGTCTTAGTGCAGCTCAGCATAAGCCAACCACCTGTCACACCAAACCATGCTGCCAGCTGCTGAATGTATCAAAGGTCCCAGATAGAAGCATGTCAGATGACAAGTCTGTGACAAATTGTGTAAATTCCATCAGAGAAATATCACATAGCAATAAGTAGAGCTGCTGAGTTCAACAATATTCTGAGTGATAGCAGCAGCTATGTTATTGCTGGCTATGGTAACATATTGCCCAAGTTCTTTGAAATTCTTCAGGACTTTTGCTCACCAATGGCTGTTGCAGTTCTTTGCATGAATGGTCAACAAAGGGCGGCTTCCAATGATACAGCAAAAGTCAAAGGTCAGTGCTCTCCTGAAATAAGGAAGGACCTACATAATGTTGCAGACTGTTGACCAATACCTCTGTTGTCTGTGCCATTCAAGGAGATGGAGCCTTTCATTCTTAGTGCATCTCCCAAGACATGGAGTCAATAGTAAGCATCAAACAAGCAGAGTTTCAGAGAGATTGGAGCACCAGTCATCAAATGCTCTCTTTGACAACATTCATTTCAAGCGGTTTTCAGAAAAAAAAAAACAAAAAACAAAAAACCTGAAGACAGCATATGACACAGTCTGGCACAATGATTTCAGAGTTTCCTTGTGAGCTACTAGTCTCTCTGCTCCGAGATTTTGCACAGGAAGTAATTTCCCATGAGGAGCAGGGAAGGGACTTCATTTCTTATGAAAAGTGGAGCCCTACTCCTACCTAAACCCACTTTTGTTTACTGCAATAAAGCAATGCTTAAAGGGACATAGAATCCATCTTAAAAGAAGTCTCTCATGTTGTTTGCTTTGTCTTATTCCAGTAGACTCTCTTGGGAAACTACATTTCATACCCTTATATGAAAGCACTATTCACGTTTCTTTTATGTAGGGTGGACTGTATTCTATACAATTGCTCTATTTTATCTCATATGAAAATAGATAGTATTGCTATATACAGAAGCCTGTGTTTTTCATTGCTACCAGATCGCATCTCCTCATGTTGTTAGCTAGGATGTAGTCAGAGGATCTAGTTAATGCTCTTACTAAGCAGCCATTTTTGGTCACCAGTGGCAGACTTGTTAAAATCCAGTGCGCTTTAAGAGTGTATTTGTTCCGCTCTGCATTATAGGACATAAAAGCTGAAGATGAGTTTCTAGAAAAAGTCTGTTCTTAAGACTCTCAATATAGAAGTAATTGTTCCTCATTCAAGATGATACAAGCTATCTAGCCACCTGGAGTTTAATTTGTTTTTGGATTCTGTTTGATCTGAGTTGTATAAAGTTGAAAGCAGACTATTTTGAAAGAGCCTATCTCTGCACAGTGGGTTCAGGTTCTATTTCTGTTTCTGCCTTTATTAGTACTATTCTCTCCTACTGAGGCATTTATTAAGTTACTTACTCTTCAGTGGCATTCACGGAGGATCACGTTTTTCTAGATGGGCTGACATACAAAAAGAATTTGCCTTATGTTGTCTCATATCCACCAGGCCACAGATTAATTTGAATGCAACTGATGGTAGTATCTAAGTTTATGTCTACACGGAGGGTTTTGTTGACAAAACTGTCATTTTGTCGACAAAACCCGGGGAACATCCAGACTACCAAGTGTGTTCTGTCAACAGTAAGTTGACAGAATGCAGCACTTTTGTCAACAGCTATACCCCACTCCCCACGAGGAAGAACGCGGCTGTCAACACAAGGAAGGTCTGGACATTCTGGGAAGGGATACAGCTTCTATAAACAGAAGAGGCCTCCAGGGCACCCTGCCATTCCCACACCAATCGATGATCTATGGGTCCTGCCTCTAGCCATTCTTAAAGCCGCAGGGAGCTCAGGAAACCCTGGCTCAGGAAGCTTAGACTGTGCAAACAGCAGAGACACATGCTGCTCATCCCCATGCCCTTACAGCCACACCCGAGCCCAGATGACCAAAGGACAGGCACCCTGCAACCCTTTTGGGCCCTCCGGAGACCAGCCTGGGGGTGTCTCAGGAGCCCCCCAGGACTTGCAGAGGCCAAGGTCCAGGCCCTCTTGGACTTGTCGGGTTAGGAGGACATACTGCAGGACCCCAAGGCGAAGTACTGTGATGCCACCTCCTACACCAGATGGCCACTGTCCTAGCAGAATCGAACACCCCTCCATGATCCATGGAGCAGGTCTGGGCTAAAGTAAAGAAGCTCAAGCAGGGCTATGTCTGGGCCCAGGACACTGCCCAATCCCACAGGGCAGGACCCGCCACCTGCTCCCATTACAAGGAGTTTCATGACATCCAGTGTGGGGATACATTCCCATCATGCCACAGTGTGGATACGGTGCTGAAGGCTCCCCTACCACAGTTGGAGCCCGAGAAGGAGAAGGAAGAGGAGGAGTCGTCCTCCAAGCTGCAACCCCCGCCCACCACAGCAGGAGGTAAAAACAGCAGCCTGTTCATGACACTGAAGTCAGTCCGCACCAGCCAGGCTACCACCTGGGCTTCATCGGTGCTGGGTGAGGGTCCCTCCAGTAAGTGTCCCATGTGTCACATACCCCAGAGAATGGGAGGTGGGCACAGATGGGGTGTGCTGTGAGCATTGCCTGCCCGGCTCAGGCAGGACCTCACGATGCAGTCCCAGCACGTGAAATGATGCAGTCCCATCTGTAAGGTAGTGTGCACCACTTGGACCCAGCAGACAGCCCTGGGCACCAGCCTGCTGCCAGCCTCACAGGATGCCGGATGAGCCGTAGGCCCCAGAGGTGGAGGGACTGACAGCACCTGTTATGGCTGGAAGTGGGCTGGCCACAAGGGCACCAGCCTGACACCGGACACAGCGAGGTGTGTGGCTCTCAGCATGGGCATGCCCACAAGTGAGAGACAACACCCAAGGACAGTGCTGCAAGCTGCAGGGGCGTGGGGTGGGGCTGGGGAGGTCCAGGCTGCTCCCTGCTTACCTGGCACCCATGAGGGGACCTCTCTGTGGCTGGACACCCCCCTTGGCCACTAGCCCATTAGCAGAGGGCGTGAGGACACAATGGTCAGACTAGTCCTGGAGGCACCATGGAGCCCCTGTATGGCATGGGCCCTTGCAAAGCCCACACATAGCTCTCCTCCCAGGACAGTCCTGTCCTGTGGCCCGGAGGGTATTGGTCACTGCTCATGGTGGGGGGCAGAGCCCTAGGGGCTTTGTTGCATCAATCACTCACCATTTCCCCTCCTTGTAATCTTTATGGCTGCACCTACACTGTCCGAAGGCGGGGCCAGTCCCACCCCAGCACCAGGATAAGCCAGCTCCATCCCAGAATCAGGGCAAGCCCACACACAGAGGGCTGATGTTGCATATAAGAGAACCTCCAGAGAGACCACACCAATGCCCTCTGGAGGATGAATGACCTCATGGAGTGGAAGCTGTGGGACGACAGGGAATGGCAGTTGTGGCCCTAGGATGAAATAATGTTCCACTTTGACACCACCATCATCAAATACTTCTGTCAACAAATTGCTCTAATCTAGACTTAGCCTAAGATACCACACTGGTAAATTTTGCAAGATGACCACTGCTACAGGGAAAGAGATTTGGGCTTTGTACTGGGAAACAGAAATTGTCCTTTAGTCCAAAGCTTGGCCCAATGGGGGAAAATCCAGAGAAGTTGCTGGAAACTGGAAGGCACTGGGAGAGGAAGGCATATGTGGAAAGCTCAGAGCAAGGAAAGATTGCAGATGGTGCTTAATTTTTCAACTGTTCTCTGTATTTTATATATTAATTTATTTTGTTCATTTGTGGAATTTGTAAGTTAGTTTGAGTCTCAGTCATGCCTGGTATAAAGAGCAGAATGTAACTTGGCACAAACCAGGTTTCCCCATCTGCTCTCTTGCTCCAGAAGGTAAATAAGTAGAAGTGGCCCTTTATTACTCACTGATTGCTTTTTCTCAATGTTGTGTTAATTGTGCATGCCTGAATGTTGTTTGATGGGGAACCAAGCCTCTCCCCATTCTCCACCTAACAAAATGAAGCTAAAATCCACAAGACAACTCATAATAACAATAAAAAAGTGGCAGAATAGCTCAGGCACAGGCTAATAACTTGATGGCCAGCCCTCCAGGCTCCCTGATTATATAGTTAGATCTTTGCCACCATGCCTTCACTTCTTTTGTAACTTATGTTAGTTACTTGTACTACAGTAATGCCTTAAGTTTTACTATAGATGTGCTCTCTGAGGCATTTTTCCGAGCTTTTTTAATCATTCTTTTGGCTCTTCTCTGAGCCCTCTTCAACTTATCAACATCCTTCTTGAATTCTTGACTCCAAAACTGCACAAAGTGTTGCAGTAGTGGTCATAATAGTGCCAAGCAGAGATTTAAAATAGTCTCTGTACTCCACCTTGGGAGCCCCCTGTTTATGGATGGAAGAGTCTCATTAGACCTTTTGACCAAAACGTTAAACCTGGATGTTCATTTGCATCTGGTGACATGCCATTACCCCCAAATCTGTTTCGGGGTCACTGATTTCCAACAGGGAATTTCATCTCTGTACATACATCCTACATTCTTTATTCTTAGATGTGTAACCACATTTGACTCTATTAAAAAACATATTGTTTGCTTGCACCCAGCGTACCATGAGATCCAGAAGTACGCCAGTGACCTAGCATCTTCATCATTTCCTACTCCCTGCACTATGCAATGAAGTCGTTCGTGTCATTTGCCATTTTTATGAGTAATGATTTTCACTTTTCTTCTAGAGCATTGATAAAACATTAAATAGCTGACGGCCAAGAAACAATTCCTACAGGATTCCTACACATTATCTTGATGATGATTACCCATTTACATTTGAGCTTCGCAGTTAGCTATTTTATATGTAAGCATGCATGTTGATTTGGTACTGGTCTGTTTTCTTAACCAATATATCATGTAGTACCAAGTCAAATGCCTTACAGAAATTCAAGTGTATTACATCACCATTGGTACCAAATCTGTAATATTTTCAAAAAAAATCTATCACGTTAGTTTAATAGGGTCTATTTCCCATTAACCCATATTGATTTGTCATTAATTATATTGCTCTCTTTTAATGCTTCACACGTAGAGTCCTGATTTATTATCCTGACTTTTATTATAGAGTTTCATATTTACTCTTCTTGAGAGCCAACTAGTAGAATTTGCTTCAGAAAAGAGCATCTGAGGATACAGTTTCTTGCTGAAATTGTTATGAAGCAAACTTGCCATCTACTGTGAAGACAGCTGCTTATCAGACTTCTGAGTCAGAAGCAGAATGTCTTCTATGTGGAATATAAGCAGCAGTCACACATGATGTTGCAAAAGTCATGCTAGTTTCACATCCCAGCTGGGGCTCCCAGGCTAGCCAGCAGTAAGACTCAATGTGCAATGAAATCATTCCAGAATTGAAGCTGATATACATTACAGTAAACAGTGACACTCTAAAATAATTGCCTAATCAATATTAATTCCTTTGGTATCTTTTAAATGGCATTAATCACCATGAACTCATTTGGTATTAATGTGAATGTCTCAAGTACTTCAACTGGATTTCCACTGTAACTCAGGATTAATTGCTTCAGTTAGGGCATTGTGCTAAAGTGTTACCCAGTAAATCTGCATGAAGAAACTATAAAAATAATGAAGTAGGGACTGGAACAATACTTTACTTCTATATGTAAAACTGAAGCATTTGTAATTTTTGCCTTAGCAGTTGACACCTATTAGTAAAGATGTATGGATTTTCCTAGCGAGTCTATATGGGCTTGTTCATCCCAGTATGAATCAGAGGCAAACACTAACCTCATCTATCATTGCTGTTATGCATTTTACTCCTTACCAAGATATTTATTTCTATATGCTCTAGAGAATGATTTGCCAGAAAATTATATATTTTGGTTCTTTGCACTCATTTAGCTTTCATGTGCTGGGTTGTTGAAAATAAAATTTCTTTAAAACATTATTTCCTTAGGTCAGGTCGAGTAACAAAACTAGTTTGAAGCTTGCCCACATAAGACGAACTGCAAGGGTCCAATTTACCTTTATTCTCAAAAAATAGAACACTACAGCATTTGGTTAATTCTAGAAAAATCCCTGTGGATCATCAGAATAATTTTGTACTTCTTTGAAATTGTCACCTCATAATAGACTCCTGAGCAGCCAGGTACAAAATAAGGATGTAAGTGTGGCAAGAGATGCTGGGCGAACATAGCTAACCAAAATTTGGAACAAATGTGTTCTACCTCCCAAAAACATAAGGACTTCTCTGTATAGATATTAATCCAGCAATTGCTACTTACATCCTTAGCATCTGTGAATTCAAATAGTGTTCTAGCTTGCATGCTAATTGCATTTCTAATAGCCATGCAAGTTCAATCTCTAATTTATCGCTTAAGATAACAGAAAGGTCACTATCACTACTACAAGAAAAAAAATGTGATGAGTATGAAAAATGTCAGTCAGGCTTTAAATTCCATCACATTGCAGAAATTACACTTAGTTTCAGGTTTTCCAAAGATCTGCTTCAGCGCAATACCACATCTGGCGAAACTGGATCCTTCAGAGACATTTGACACTATCCGTCACATAATCCTCCTTGATCATCTGTGGACAATTTTGATCCTTTGTCACACAACCTTAAGCCTAGTTTGATGTTCAGCTATCATCTCTCCCAGATGGTTTGTACATGCACATTCTTATCTCCTCATACAGTTGATGTTTCAGGATGGCACTTGACTTTTGTCTTCCTCATGACCTCCTTTTCTGTGTCTATATGTCGCTTCCTAGTGCTCACTTCTTTGCATTTCAACTCTGATAGTTTGATCCATAGCAGTTGTAGAGGATGTTTTTAGGATTCTTTTCTCTGGGTTTTTTTTTTCCATTTTAAATGAATTTGCAGTCAGATTTTCAAAGGCACGTAAGTGATTGAGGAGCCAAAACCCTCTTGTCTTTTAATGGAACTTGTGCTCCTAAGCCAAGAAGGTGCTTTTGAAAATGTAATCCTAAATGCTATGGAAAAATTCTGGATTGAGGCTGTTGTGGGCAATGAAGGAGGATGTGAGGTGAGGGATTGCAGGGAACTTGGAGGAAGAACTGCGAAGGACACCAATTAGCAGAGGATGGGACTTCTGAAGGAAGATGGGAATAGATCGACAAGAAAAAATTTGGAGAAAAAATGAGAAAACAAGTATTTAAGTAGGAAGGACTAGACAGTATAAGTAGTGGGATTTCCCAAAGTGCTCACGAGATTCAGAAACACAAACTCCATGAGCTTTTACTAGGACTTGTGCTCCTCAGTTGCACAGAAATAATCACTTGGAAGATGTCCCTGTTGTAGCTCTGTGGTATGTTACATTATATTATATATGGTGGTATTTTTACATTAAATTACAAATGTATTAGAACAGAATGAATACCTAAACTGGATTTATTTGGCTATATTCATGTAGCTTTTGTATTTTCTTCTTGTTAATATTCCAATAAACAAATTTACTGGCAGGAATAGTCTTGAAAAATGCCAGTTTTCAATGAATACTAAACAATATTAATGGAAAGCAAATTCTGAACATGTAAATATATGTATTTGGACCATAAATCTGATTCTAAAAGTTACACTTATCCAACCAGTAAGCAAACATTCCATGTAATTTGTGGTTTTGACTGACGCAGCTTGAATCTGCAATAGCAAATGCTTACAAGAGCGAATAGCTACAGACTGAGTTATGTATTCAACAAAGCAAATTGTAAGCAGTCCATACACAAGTTGGTAAAAAGAAGTGCAATTCTATAATTAAACTATTTTATATGAGTCTGTAGTCAGTATGTGCTGTTGCTGAGTCATGGCACACAGACTCAAGCATCACCTCTACTGATGAACAGCATAAAATCAATCTTTCTTAAAGGAAAGTGACCTAATGAGAACAAGAAATACCAGAAATTGTGCCAGCAAGTCTGTTCTTGCAAAATTTTCACACTGTCTAGGTCTACATGAGAGGCTGTTCCTGGCATAACTGGACTTTTGTTGGGAAAAACTGTGGCGTGCTTACACACGAAATGCATTTTGTTGACAATTTGCTGACAAAACCCAGCACATCCACCAGCACTGTTACACCTCTCCCTGTTTGCAGAGCTGCCGGTTAGCCGTTCTGTCAAGAGAGGGCCAGGAAGTGTGGCTGCTCTTTGTCAACAAGGCAGAGTGCTCTTTCTATCTGCTTTTATGTGTGGAGGCAGTCTGGAAATAGAATTGCTGCTGGGAAATCCCTTCCAACACAGACTTCTGTTGACAGAGACTTGTGTAGATGTAGCCACTATTAGATTTAGATCATTTCCTGAACTAAACTTCCAAACCTTTTGTGGTTTTATCGTAAACAGGCTGGAAAGAGATTTTGATATTGAATAGCCCTGAAATATTGACTTCTTTACTCCATTTTAATTGTTATAGTTTGTCTGCATGGCTCCAGCAGTGTTTTAGTCCTTTGGTGCTAGCTAATTTAGAGTACAGTCTAATCCATAATCTATTATGTCTCCTTAAATCTCTTGTTAAAATACCCCATTGATTTTAAGATCTTGTTACTTACTATGCTAAGTTCTGATTTTCTGACCTCCTCACACTACTGGTGGTGACCTGAATTAACTGGCTGGTTATCAAAAGGTAATGCAGTCGCATTAAAATGAATTAGCATGCAATTATCAAGAGAGTTACAGTACTTATAATTAAATGTTATTTCATGGAACATATGAAAAAATGTTTTAAACTGTACACTCAGCTCAGCAGCACCAGATGCTGCTGCTGCTGCTTTATACATTATCTGGCACTGCCTTCTAGAAGAAATTTGGAAATGCTGAATCACTATCTGGTCTAAAATCCTAAGGTTGCATCTTGATTCGGTCCAGCTGCCGGCAGCATGATGCAAATGAGGGTTCATAAAATTGAAAATAGTCATTCATTTGCATAATCACATGGATCATTAGCCTATTCACAGCACAAAACAAGCCATGTAGCATGACTCTGTAGGCAAAAACCTTCTTTGTCAGCAACCTCTTATCCCTGATTTTTTGCAGGAATAAGAGGTTATTGACAAAGGGGGTTTTGCCCCCAGAACCATGTCTACATTGCTTGTTTGCTACCATGAATATGCAAATAAGTCATGCTGTAATAGGACAGGGTTTCTGGGCACAGCTAGAGAAATCAATCCAGAGTAACTGCTAAAAAATTCAGGCTACTCACAGCCCCAGGCTGAGATTTCCTTCTCACTAAGGCAAATCCAACCAGCCACAATAGCACTAGCACTTCTGCCAGCCAGAAGCCACACAAGCAAACCCACAGACTTCCTAGCTGCTATACCTGCTCAGCCCAACACCCCCCAAATTCAGGTGAGAGGCCCTTAAACCTGTTCACCAACTCCAAACAGATTCTTCCAGGCCCCAAAGGGTCCAGCCACAGCCCCTGGTCAAAATATACCTGACTCTTACCCAAATCACCATGCTCACCAATCCTTTAGATACAAAGATTTATTAATAGAAAACAAAAACAACAACAGGGTGTGAGAGAAAAATTGTTAAAGAAATACTTTATATATATCAGTTTCTGTTTTTGATGCAGGCCAGGGGTGTTACATGCTGATTCTTGAAAGTCTTCATAAGCATCCTTTTAAGGGATGGGCACCTAGTCCATACAGGCTTAACTCATGAGGACTGAAGAACAAAGACAGTCCCTGCCTGGAGCCCATCTTATAGTTTTTTCTATGCAGAGGGAAAATTCCATTTTTCTGCCATAGATCTTGGCTTACCACCTGATCCGGTGTGCCACTATGCTGTGTTGACATTCATTGAAGTCCCAGGAGGAAAACCCCACCTTCACGAAATGTGCATTGGCAGTCTGGGCCTCTTCTCAGTCTATTGTTCTGGCTGTGGTGGAAGCCCACCTCCCATTGTGAACCTGTGAACCTCAGCACTGAAACATTTCTAATACAGCTACAGAGCTAGCATCTATAACGTTAAATACAAATGGGGCGCAGACGTAAGTAGCATACACAGATTCAGGGCATTATCAGATTTCATTGGACACCTCACACAGCCCCCCTGGCCCAATATTTTGTGCCAATAGATACAACGGAGTCATAAAATGGCTTATGTATCCATATAAAATCTCGTCACAACACACAAATGAATATGCAAACGAGTGGCCATTTGAAATTTTGTGAGCCGTCATTTACATCATGCTGCTGGCAGCTGGACTGAATCTAGACACAGCCTAAGTAATTAAAAAGAAACCTTAACGTTGCTTCAAAAATCTTCATTTTCTCAAAGCTTTTTGACTGGAGTTGAGTGAGTAGTATTGCTGAAAGTCTTTCCCAAATCTTCATTTAACATTTTAAATGAATTCACTTGGGTCATCCTCAAACCAAGCTCCTTTCGCATTTATTTTATGTAAACATTTACAAGATTAATTTCACTGACACAATGCCTATCAGAAGTGAATTTCAAAGTTGCATTTACGGCGTTTATGCAAACCAATTATTAAATGCTCTCGTGAGTTTTCATGCCATGTTCTTGCAAATTCATTCAGTCAAGGTACACAAATAAAACTGTGATTTTTAGCTGACTAAGCAAAACTAAGCAAAAGAATTCATATAACGAACAGCAGCTATCAAAAGTTCACCAAGAAGTGTTTGAGCTGCATACATTCACAAAACAATTAATCAAATTTTGAATAGGGGCAAAGAATTCATCAGCAGAAAGAGACAAAAATTGTGGAAAAAATGGTGATTTGCCTGTTACCTGTAGTATGTCCGATATAGCCCACTCAATAAGGAAATACGAGAGAGTTCCAATGGGATTTTGATATGTTACAGTTCAGGCCAACTGCACCTGTGTTCCCCTCTATTGTCCAGCAAGGGCACCATTATCAGGGTTCCATCTCTCAGCCATACCATTGATGGGCAGACATACACCTTTCTTTCCATCCTGACCTAGATATTTCCGGTGAGTTCCCCAGCAAGTCAGTCTGTCTAAATAAGCTGTGAGAGTAATTTTTAATTCCTTCTGTGTATGGAAGAGCCACCCTGAGTCAGCCCTTCAGCCCCGCATGGCATGTGCCCTTCTAGGGCTCTGGTGGAGATTTAACAGGCCCAGGGATCTGGCAGAGGTAAAGAGGAGTCTGCCAGGGCCTTTTAAATCACCAGGCCCCAGTGCAACTGGCCCATTTTGCCCCCAAACCAGCACCTATCGGTGGCCCTGCTTCCCCATCTTAAGGTAAAAATACTGCAGAGAAAACCTATTAAAACCCTAAAAGAAGCTACATGCACGACTGTTAATCATTTCAGACATCACCCCAACACCAAGGAGGGCTCTCAATATTGCACAGTCCTTCAAATCCCTTAAAGGCTTTTTCAGTAGTGACAAGGCACACAGATTGGGCCAAGTCCTTCCAACCCTTCCCAGGAAAGATTTGCAGCTGCCGTCCTTCTATTCCTGCTAAACAGAACAACCTGTCTGGTTGTGCGATCAGAAAGAAGTCTCTTTTAAGAGTCACTTTTAACTCAGGATGCTTAACTAGAAGTCCTTTCTTTGTCTGTTGGTCCCAGAAGAACCTCAACCCAGAACTCTCTCATCTAGCAACATCCTTAAGCCAGCATGATTTTAGTTTGCAGGACGACCACTTTTGTGTGGCTAAGTTTCCCATAGTCCCATATATTTATTTACGGCCACCAGTCCTGGCTCTCATTGTTCTGAGCTATTATTTAGCTGTAATTTACCCCTAAATGTCCTGTAAGAGCCCAGGAAGTAGTGGAAATTTTGGTAATGGTGGTAGACACTATTGACCTCCTGTGGTTTGGCAAATTCTCTCCTCTGTCACTGGTCAGGTCATGAGGGTGCTGGATCAGAGAGGGTAAACCCGTATATGCAAGCTTCCCTCCAGGTCGAGAAATCTCTCTGAGTGAATTTGTAACCCTCTCACCTGTTCCTAGTTCCTGGAGGGCTGCCTTCCCCCATGGAATTACATGTAATCCTGGACCACAGTGATAAAGAAACAATTCAAAAGCAAGTTTAACTTAATTCAGTAAGTTTTGTTCAGGATATTACTGAAAATTGCCATATCTGTTGCACTGTGCCTTTAACTGTGTAAGCCTTTTGCTAGAGAAATGTGAGGAACTTCCAGTGGGTTTGTCTGGACTGGTGTGGGGAGGGGGGGAAGCTTATGCAAAACCTCCTACTGTCTAATGTGAACTCTACAGAGCCCCTGCAGTACTCCTAAGCCGCACCTACACAGACATGTAGTGTCAGCAGCTTGATGCAAAGGAGGGCTCTAAAAATGCAAATTGATGCTAATTTGCATATTTGTGCAGCTAATTTGCATATTTGTGTGAGATAGCCCTTCCAGTAGAGGCAGCAAGCAGTGTAGACATGATTCTGCTGGCAAAAACCACTTTTGTTGGCAGCCCATCATGCCTGGAAAAAAAAAAGATAAGGGGCTGCTAATGCGGGGATTTTTACCGGCAGAACCACATCTACACTGCTTGTTTTTTTTTGACAGCAACAGCCTCTTCCTGCAGGGCAATCTTGTGTGAATATGCAAATCAGCCACACACATATGCAAATGAATGGCACTTTGCATTTTCTAGAGCCCTCCTTTGCATCAAACAGCTGGCACTATTGCTCAGTGTAGACACAGCTCTAAAGATCAGTCTGGGAAAAATACTACATGTCTATGTTGTAAAAGACCATCATAAATCCTAAGCATGAAAGGCAAAGTTAAAGTTCCTCTGGTAACATTAATTATGCCATTGCCTTTGTTTTGAGTGCTTAATTTTGTCCTTCATTCACTTAATGTTAATTTCTTCATATGGAGAATTTTTAGCTTTGGCGTGTGGCAACATTTTATTTTAAGATTGCATCAAATGTCATTATAAATAATCATTCATTTTGCATATACGTTTTTCTCAGAAATTCTCCTGGTATGTGGGGAATGAAAAGGAATATACACCTATATGATTACAAAGTAGCACCATGCATTGAAGATTTCCAGATTCTAGTAGCATTCTCCCCATGCTATTAAAATATAATCCATAAGATTATGCATTATATATACTAGATTACATGTGGCTTTGGTCTTAAAATTATACCAGAACGCTCAAGATACATCAGAATTTTAATATAGGAGTTTTACTTCACACTTTATTATGTGATATCTGACCTAGGAAAGCATGGGCTGAATTTTAAGTACACTCTTGAGTCCCATTAACTTCAGTTAAATGTGAAGTGTTTTCCTCAATTTGAGTCTAATTCAGCCCATTTTAAAGACCAGCCCTGCAGGTGTTGCTCATGACATACTGTCTCTGTCCCCTCAGTACTGACTGAAGCTGTGGGTTCTCAGGATCTCAGAAGAAATGCTCAGCAGCCCAAAGCCTCTAGGTTTGAGTCAGTACAGAGCACTTAGTAATTATTCTAGGGAAATCTGATCCACCAACCTTAAATTATAAACATGCAGTAGTGTGTGCTATTACAACTATTGTAAACAAAATGCAGAGGGCTAAATTGTTATTGATAATGGAACCATATTCAGATTGATTTTTTCTTCTGTCAGTTAGTCATTTTTTTGTGATGTCAAAGCATTTTTAAAATCTGTGCTGAAGTGTCCAAATGGATGTATTTATTCCTCCAGCGTATGTACTTTTAACAACATGGCTGAGAAGTTGGAATAATACAAATAGCAGAATGCATTCAACCATTTCATGAAACAAAATCCACTGGAAAATGCTTACATGCTTGAAAGAGAAACTAAACTTAATCAGAATTTCACTTCTGATAAAAGAAAGCCATACCTTTGCTTACAAGAGAAAGATGGAAAACAATGGACTCATACTACTCTATGAACACTTCTCATATCTGTAACTAAATTGGATACCATTGGCCAGATTCTTAGCTGGCACAAGTTGGCGTAGCTCTGTTATCTTCAATGGTGTGATGCTCATTCCCCTGGTTACTATTTGGCTCTGCTTCCCTGCTTGTAACTTGAAAAATTATAAATAATTCCGTAGAAACAATTTAGTTTATTGATATTCTCTGTAATCTTCAGTTTTACATGTTTTGTTTTCAGACAAATGTGATAGGATCAGAAGATGTTTGGAAATTGGACAGTACACCTGTTTTCTAACCAGTTTCCATTATTTTGGTTGAATACTTCTTGCCAGTAGGA
Organism: Carettochelys insculpta; assembly: GCF_033958435.1. Taxonomy (NCBI): domain Eukaryota; kingdom Metazoa; phylum Chordata; order Testudines; family Carettochelyidae; genus Carettochelys; species Carettochelys insculpta. The sequence continues at coordinate 26,121,113 of NC_134145.1, read as the reverse complement.
GGTATAAACGGTGGCTATTTTAGTAACTGTCTTTAGATAAATAGTGGCTACATTTTTTTAACTTTTTGGTTTTCTCCCTAGATCTCTTGCCATATATCCAAAAACTTTTTCAGGAACCCTTTTAATGTTTTACAGGTGAAGCTCATTAACCTTTCTTTATATCACAGCTGCTTAGGGCCTTTCCCTTAAAGAGCTATTCACATTTGATGTGCCTGAATTGGTTTCCTGTCTCTCACACTCTCACAGTTATCTAGTGATGAATTTTTTTTCATAATCTCCATCAGTTAATGTCAGTTTATTGCTTAAAACGTGACAATTTTATTCCCCTTGTATAAATTTTATCTTGTTTAAAGTAATAGTGAATGTTTTTATACATGTAAACATCCTGCAGCCATGAGATCCTCTGGTTAATTATGTGTTTCATAAAAAAAAAGGCCTTTATGAGTTTTAAGTTTGTTCTTTTGCATTTCCATTGAGTGCCCCTTTGTGCTGAGGGAAGGCAAACAGTAGGGCCCAATTTACCTTCTTTACGCTATTCATTATCTTATTTCTTTCTATGTTCTGTCTTATTCACTTCCATCTCTAAACCGAACAGCCCGCATATTTCCAATCCCTCTGAAATGGAGAACTTTCTTATCGCTACGGGATCTTTTGATACAAAGTTGGGCCTGTCTTCAATTATGTAACAAAATGGACATTCCTCTCACATTTTCTATAAATTTTAGCAGTGAAACTGTGTGACTTACCCACTTTTTTGTTTAGAAAGGTTCATACCATCATGCTGGAGAGAATTAAGATAGTCAACAATAATACAGTTAGAGGAAAGAAAAATCTATAACACTACTATGAAGTGTTATAGATTTTTCTTTCCTCTAACTGTATTATTGTTGACTATCTTAATTCTCTCCAGCATGATGGTATGAACCTTTCTAAACAAAAAAGTGGGTAAGTCACACAGTTTCACTGCTAAAATTTATAGGAAATGTGAGAGGAATGTCCATTTTGTTACATAATTGAAGACAGGCCCAACTTTGTATCAAAAGATCCCGTAGCGATAAGAAAGTTCTCCATTTCAGAGGGATTGGAAATATGCGGGCTGTTCGGTTTAGAGATGGAAGTGAATAAGACAGAACATAGAAAGAAATAAGATAATGAATAGCGTAAAGAAGGTAAATTGGGCCCTACTGTTTGCCTTCCCTCAGCACAAAGGGGCACTCAATGGAAATGCAAAAGAACAAACTTAAAACTCATAAAGGCCTTTTTTTTTATGAAACACGTAATTAACCAGAGGATCTCATGGCTGCAGGATGTTTACATGGATAAAAACATTCACTATTACTTTAAACAAGATAAAATTTATACAAGGGGAATAAAATTGTCACGTTTTAAGCAATAAGCTGACATTAACTGATGGAGATTATGAAAAAAAATTCATCAGTAGATAACTGTCCATTAGGTGGATTCAAACATTTCCTCTGAAGCATTTGATATTGGCCACAATTGGAGACAGGGTCCCGAAAAAGATGGATTATGGGTTTCAACCAATATAGTAATTCTTATTAATGTTCAATTTCTGGAAGTGAAACTCAGCTGGTCCCAATCTAAAGTGCTGTGTCTTAATCCTCCTGAACTTTAGAAAAGTTTGGCTTCCCATTAGAATTTCACAGCTCCAACCTTTCTCCAGGAAACACCACCTCTCCTGAGTCAGTTGAATTTTGTTATCTTAACGTAAGTTTGCACTAAGTAAATTCTCAAAGCAATGTTTTCCTCAAGGGATTCTTGCAGAGGTCTCAGATAGCAGATTTTAGGTGCTTCTGGGAAAACATTCTTGCATGTTGTATAGTTTGAATTTTGGAAACTGAGAAAAAGATACAAAAAGAAAAAAATGGCGTAAGAAGTTTGTGCTGGCAAATATACCAGAGCCTGCCACCAGCAAATAAAATAGTAAATAAAATTACCAGCACACTGATTTCCAGTCCTTAAGTCAGCTTCTCATTGTTGATTAGATGGATTTCTGCCAGTTTATGCTAGCTAAGGAGCTGGCCCCACATGGGCAGTTCAAGTCTGAATTTGCTATAAAATAAAACAAAAGCACCCTGCTGAAATGAGGGCAGCTTTCACAGGAGGGAGCAAATCATGTCTATTTTAAAAGACTCTCAGTGTAAAGCTAAGCTGCATAAAATATAAACAGGTGGGTTTCTTTTAACAAGCAAAGGGATGCATGGACGGAATTGTAATATTTGTTGTAACAAAACTCTGTTTACATTCTCCTATAAAATTACCCAAAGAAATTAACAGAACAGATAGTGAATGCACTGTAACTAATCAATCACCACTGATGTGAGCACTGTTAGATAAATCTTCAATGACTGGAAATATTCCCCAAAGGTAACATGAGGTATATAAACTTATGTCACCAACAGACACAAAGGAGTACCACTGTCTCCCAGTGCAGCATGGCCTGGCAGCAACTTGGTAAAAATAGAAAGGCTTTGTCTTCTGCCATTGGTTTGGACCTCCCAGACGATCTTCTAAGTCCCAGTCTAAACTTCCATTAAAGTCAATGGGAGCTATCGTACCTACTTTAATGGGAGCTAGATCAGGCTCTTAGTGCCCTGTTCTTGCTCTCATGCTCAGTCAGAGTTCAAGTCCTTTCAGCTGATCAGTCAGCTGCAAATCTAATTGCTAGATTTACTGCTTTGGAGCCTAGGGTAAAAGCTAGGGTGGAAAACCAAAAAAGGGAGTGACCTGATGCCAGGAGACCCCCCCCCCACACACACACATCCCACTTAACACCCAAGGTGCCAGCAAGAAACATCTAAGACTGAATGGGAGGAAGGACTAAGCCCAAGCTAGAAGCCTGACTAGCTTGTAAAGAAATGATTAGAACAACTGTTAGGGTAAGAATTTGTGGAACAAGTTCTCAGTGTACTCGGGTTAGCTGGCAAACTTTGTTTATTTTGGTTTAGTAACTTACTTTATCTGCCTGTTTTCACTTGCATTTACTACATGCTACTTTTTATACATAACACAAACATTTTTGTTTATTATAAGCCCAGTGTAAATAATTGTTACCTGTATAGGGCAACCACTGTGCATATCTCTCTTTCATTGATAAATGGGGCTTGCCTTATGAGCTTTCTCTACATAAAACTTTTATACAGAATAAGATGGACTTATTTGAGGTTTTGGTCCTTTTGGGGCTGTGTTCCTGGGTGCTGTCAAAAGCCAGAGCTGAGCTGGTTCAAATTCTGTGTTGCTCTACAAAAGGGCTTTTACCTCAACTCTGTGCTTTGGCTCAGGGAGCCCAGAGCCTTTGGCCCAGCAGGAAAGTGTGGTGGGGAGCCCCAGAGGGTACTTAGGCAAGCTCCGTAGCATGACCAGAACACTGGGTGACAGTTTCAAGGGGAGGCCTGTGATCCAACCCATCACAATATGTATATCCACAAACTCATAATCTCAGCAGGAACAGGTTCCAAAATGCTTCCAAATTTTCACCTGGCATCATTGTGTCCTTGGGTCCAACCGCACAAAAGGTGAAGTGAAATACTGTTTCATTCCTCATACATCAGTACCGTATGGCTGTGTCTACGCTAGCCCAAAACTTTGAAATGGCCATGCAAATGGCCATTTCAAAGTTTACTAATGAAGTGCTGAAATACATATTCAGTGCCTCATTAGAAGGCCAACAGCTGTGGCACTTTGAAATTGACGTGGCTTGCTTCTGCGCGGCTCGTCCAGATGGGGCTTCTTTTCGAAAGAACCCCAGCAACTTCAAAATTCCCTTATTCCTATCTGCTGTTAGGAATAAGGGGATTTCGAAGTTGCTGGGGTCCTTTCGAAAAGGAGGCTCATCTGGATGAGCTGTGCAGCGACGAGCCACGTCAATTTTGAAGTGCCACGGCTGCTGGCATTCTAATGAGGCGCTGAATATGTATTTCAGCTCTTCATTAATAAGCTTCAAAATAGCCATTTGCGTGGGCATTTCAAAGTTTTGGGCTAGTGTAGATGTAGCCTATGGGTTGTAAAGTTCTGCTTTCTGCTGACTGGAAGTTCTGACATATTGGTGTAAGCTCCACAGGAAATCAGGGTATTTCCCTCTTGATCATGGTCCTTTGCTGGTAACATCAGTTTCCTACCTCCTTGATTCTCTATCCCGGCTGGTTGACAGAACTTCTATCCTGTATTCATTTAACGCCCCTCTACAAACACAAACCCCATTGCTGGACATCTTTCTCCTTTTTCTCCCTTGACTCTCGTGGAACTGAACTCTCCTCCATCTGGCATAGCATAAATGGAGGTAGGACATAGTGTACCAAATCTTAGTTATGGGGGCCTAATTTAAACAGTGAACAAAGCTCACTGCCCCTTATATGGCTTTCTCTAGGGTAAATATTTGGGAGGTCGTGGGAAATTATTTCTCTCATCCTAATTCTCCCTCCATTCCTCACCCTTCCAGCACTTCTTTTCGTTTTGTGTATGAGAGCTCTTGCTTATTGGGTCAAGAAACAGATGTTTTTAAAATAAGAAACATACATTTTATAAAAAGTTAAAATTTTGAAAGGTACAACCAAGTTTCACAATGCTTAGGAGCTTGCAGACTGCTTTTTGCCCTATATGGCTTTATATCTATGTCTATAGATAGATAGATATATTTAAAGTCTAGGCTGTATGTTTTTCTCCAGGTTTCAGAAGCCAAATACATTGGAGGAATCTGTCAGGCAATTTTCATATTTATTAGTTTTCAGCATCTTCAAAGTTTTATGGCAAGTACAAGTGCAAACTCTTTTAATTTTTATCACACAATGAACAGATGCTGATATGTTGTAAGTGTACTAACGTGAGGTCTTATTTTATCTGCCTAGGTGTAAGGAAGAAAGCTGAGAGAGACTGTGGGAGCAGTGACAGAGAGGCAGCCATGTTAGTCTGTATCCTAACAAAACAGCACTGTCTCCAGATCTGAAGAAGTGGATCTGCCTCATGAAAGTTCATCACCTAATAACTTATTTTGTTAGTTTTTAAAATGCTACGTGACTGCTTTTTTGTTTTACTTTGGGAGAAGTACAGATGACTATTAGCAAATAAGTCTTTAGAGAGGTATCATAATATTCTACAGATACAGGTTTCTCTGTCATGTCTGTGCCGTTGGTCCAGTTTTGTGATTTGGTAGCTCAGTGATCTTTTCAGTCAAGCAGGCACTGGAAGAGGTTTTAATGAAGAACGGAACAGGATGGTGTGTTCAAAAGTACTGCTTTTTTAGCCTCCAGATCTGTCACTGAGCTCACCTGGGATGAACTGGATATAAAACAGTGAAAGCTTTGTTAACTACACAGAGCTCAATAGTTGTGCCAATACCTTAAGGAAGCTTGGAATCAACTATCAAAGGGCTTTCTTGAGCAGCAAATCAATAGAATTCCTCCTGCCTGTCAAGTGTTTATTCTTGGCAAACGGGACTGCTTTGATGAAGGGGATGTTTATGTTCTCTCTCATTAAATAACTATGTATGTGATTTTGGTTTTATACCTGCATTGAACATTCATATGTCAAAATTTGGGAACTAAAGTATCCCACCAGCATACTGAAAACATTTGGCTCTAGGAGTAAGTAATTTATGTAAGTACTTTTTTTTTTTCAAAAATAGTTATGCAAGCAATTAAATGTATCTAATTTATATACACAACTATCACAGCCCTGTGGAAAAGTCCTATGGAATGTATAGAAAAGCATAATATTACGTAGGTTTTCAGATCATAACCTAGAATTTAATGTGTTATGCCTGCTAAAGAATAATTTCAAAAAACTAGCAAACCACTTAGGTGGGTGAGTAGGCTCATGGATTTTACTGGTACTACTCATGTGCCGAAGTACTTTGCTGAATTGAGGTCTAAATTCTATAAAGCTTTTTCCTTTAGAGAATTAAATGTCCATGTTGAGTTAATGTGCACAACGAAGGTCAAGTAAGTGTCTTACTGGACAGTTGCACATGCTCTAACCTTACATAAACTTTGTACTGTATGCACAATTTCAGTGACTGGGTGCAAAACTTGGCAAATTCTGTGTATATGAAATTATATTTTGGCCCTTTTTTTCTAATCAGAATATAGCTCAACAAATAAATTACAGCTATATAATTCAGACAACAACATGATAGATTCATATTGTTCATAGTCAATGGCCAATAAAGACAGTAAAAGGGTTCTTTCTTCATAAATATTTTAAATGCATTCTGGTTTAGTTCAAAATGCTAAGTATTAAATGTGCAGATCAGATTGCAATGCTGTGTGTGACCAAGGGAAAAAATGGTGACAGTAACAACCATATCAAGATGGAAATTGACTGTTGACCAAAGAATCAGAAAAATATATCAACAAAATACCCACTAAGTGTAACAAAAAAATGGAGTTAAAAAATCTGAGATTAATCCACCTCCAGGCAATAGCCCACTTAAGAATTTGGAACACTGTCAGGACCAACACATTGCAGGGCATCATAGTAACTGCCAGAAATAAAGTCAAAGTTTTGTAATAGGCACTCAATGTAAAAAGTAAGACAGGTAGACAAAACTGTGGATTGCACCACAATTTGAAAAGTTACATTTGATTGTACAAAGATGCAATCATTTCTCATACAGATACCAGTAATGTGCTGCTGCTGGGGAAAATGTCAGTATTGACAGCATGGTTAGAAGAAGATATCAATACAGGGCATGGTAGTCTACCAGTCTTTCATTACAGTCATTCTGTTAATTTTTTCAATACTTTCTCTTTTTCCTCATTATCATAGTCTGGCCAAGTCTACACTAGCCCCCTCCTTTCGGAAGCGGCATGATAATGAGGGATTTCAGCAGATGCTAATGAGGCACTGCCATGAATATGCATTGCCTCATTAGCATAATGGCTGCTGTTCACAATTCGAAAGTGCTACTTTGTAAATGTGTGCTGCCTGTGTAGCCGGGGGCATTTCAAAAGGACTCCCTGATTTTGAAAGCCCCTTCTTCCCAAAACCAAATGGGAAGAAGGGGCTTTTGAAATAAGGGGTGTCCTTCAAAATGCCCCCATCTACACAGGTGGTGTGCGTTTAGTAGGCGGCACTTTTGAATCGCGCACAGCCACCATTATGCTAATGTGGCACTGCATATTCATGGCAGCACCTCATTAGCATCTGCCAAAATCCCTCAATAACATTCCCCATCCAAAAGGAGAGAACTAGTGTATATATGGCCTCTGTGTTTAGATTAAGCTACAAGGTGTAGCCTAAATTGGTATTTGGTAATTGGTTAGATAACGGTGGTCTCAGATGGTTCTGCCTCTAAATCAACTTCACTATCTTGAGTATCATTGGATCGAGAGATGGAATGGCCATGGAAGAACTAGTCTGAAGTAATCATGTTTGCCTGTATTACTATCTTTATTATTCAAAAATCACAGCCAAAATTACTATGAAGAAACAGGCAACAGAGAGATGCACAAAATATCCCTCATTAGTACTTCCATCACTTATGTCTCTTAGTAGGGAATCCCAGAGCAGGTGTTATCCTGTCTGGTTTCTCCTGTTTTAACCCACGGCCCATAAGCCAGGTAACATCTTTTATAGTGGGTCACACTGGTGCTTACTGGAGAATATGCATATTAATGATGGGGTCATCCTCTTTTTTCTTTATCTGAGTTTCTATATCCTACTAATATTGGGGTTCCCATCTCCTGCAGGATCCTTAACTAGCTGTATTTTACTCATTAGCACTTACATCAATTAGTTATTATGGCATTTCTGCAGTTGAACATCTGCAAATTCTGCTTATACTTGTTTCTTAAGAATCGCTTAAAATATCAAAAACTCATGCTTTTCAGTTGCTGACTGAGCACACATCAGCATTTTAGTTTCTTTGTTTACTGCAGCTTTTTATCTTGGGATATTGGGTTGCTATGGGTTAGCCCCTTATTTGAAAGTAAATTCATATTTTGATGTTGATCGATTTGGCTAAGCTAAATATCTTGTAGGCCTGAAGCTTGAAGAACTTTACATTCTTTATCAATTTGAAAATTTCTTATCTTTTACTTTTATGATATGGCTAACTCATGGCTAGCTACCAAAGAGAGAGCAAGAAAACTACCTTTCCAAGAGAGTGTCCCCAGAAAGCTCTTGTTCTCAACTTTATTCATTTGTCTGGTTAAGGCACACCTGGCACCAATCTTTTAACCGTGACTTTGCTTTTCACAGTATTTCTGATTTTCTATTCAAAGCAAACCTGCAAAGGGTCGTGTTAGACTTTTGGCTGCTAAGGGGATGGACAAGTAGCAGGATCAGCAAGTATATTTTTTTTTCATTTGAGTTTGGCCAGAATAGAGCACTCCTTTCTTTTGGATGGACAAGTTAGAGCAGCTAAGTTCTTTTTCATTCTGGGGCTGTGTCTACACTACACAAATAACTTGAAAATTGCTTACTTCAAAGTACAACTTTGAAGTAAGCAACTTCAAAGTAGAGCATCTACACACAGTTACACTTCGAAGCAGGGCACTATTCTATGCCAGGGAATGGAGTAAGGACTTGGAAGTTAGGCTTCCTACTTCAAAGTTAACTTTGACGCAAGAGAAAAATGTGTGTAGATTCTCTGCTGGCTACTTTGATGTAGTGCTTAACTTCAAAGTTAACTTCAAAGTCAGTTCCTAGTGTAGAAACACCCTAGGGTAGTTAAGAGTACCTGCGTATTAGGCTAACTTGGAAGCCTAAGCTAGTGGAGGATTTGACTGCTTTTCTGTTTAAAGGCATTTCATATGTAACCCACCTGCATGGCGTTCCATATACAATTAGAACATTTGTCAATACTGTGCAGTAGGTTCTAACTTCAAATGAGATTTTGGGTGGTGTTTGAATTGTTGTATGTTTTAGACTAACAAACTCTGGCTGGGTTGGGATATTGGGAGTCTTAATGGACAACAACAGGTTGTAGATCAGGTCTACCTAATTTGAAGACCAACTGTCTCCCAGTAGATATCCCTGGAGATGCTCAAGCTAGCAGCTCACGGGTTTCAAAGTAAAGACACTCAGGTCAGGGCATTTTTTCAAAATGTTCCTTGACTCAAGCACATTCCCCCCACTTGGCATGTGAGATCCCAGATTAGTTGAACTTCAAAGTGTGGCTCATCTATTTTCTCACCTTTTCAGGGCATGGGTTGGATTGTGAGATGGGGGTTGTTATTATTTTTTGTAAGGATTTTGGGGTTTTTTTTGTTGTTTTTTCCCCAAGTGAGGAAGATTTGCTAAGGGTCATCTTGTTCTAGACTTCAAAGAATTTTTATTATTTTAAGTCTCATAAAAGTGCCTAGAGCCATTTCTGATGAGTAATTTGACCTTTAAAGCACAAGAAAGCAGACTATGCCGTCTTATTTTCCCAACACCTGGCTGTAGCATTCATCTGCAGGAAAATACAGACAACATTAGCACTTCCACCTTTTTTCTAAATTTTAACCTTGAGAAAATAGCTTTATTTTATGGCTGGGAGTAAAAGAAGCTCTTTGACTGAGGCTTCTTAGAACGTGTGCTAATTGTAAAGTTCTCATCCATCTTAGAACTGCCTCCTTCTCAGTTAGTTGTGCCCAGTTCTGGCCACACCAGTGAATGCCAGGCTCTGTGAAGGAGTAAACAATTGGAGGCACTTTGTATCTTTATAGGTAGATTCACCATCACTGAACATCCAGGTTGCACGAGCAAGGTGAACAGGGATTTAGAGCATGTCTGGGTCTTTCAGTTTCTGGATCCTGTTCATCCTCTGAGTGCCTAAATCTGCCTTCCAATTAATGGAGTATTTAGTTTATAATCTGCTAGCTGCTCAACTGTCCTTTTCTCAGATTACTTCTTTCAACCCCAAATAGCATAAAATACATTGTAGTTTAACATTCCTTAATTTATATGAACTTTTGAAAGGTGAGAGAAAAACTTATACTTCATTCACTTTTATTGTCATTTACCACAGTAATGCCCCATACAGCAACTACTTTTAATTAACAGATATTCTATAGTAAAGGGATACCATCCTGCTATACCATAAATATTGTTTTGGGGCTTTTTATCAGACTTACAGTAAAATAACTTTGAATTAACAACCATGTATCAGTAATGCACAAACCCAAACCAGAAACATTTCCTACTGCATGATGCTGACAGGTGCACTTTTGAACCAAGCTTACAAACTCTTTCACTGTAACTCTTCTATTAAAATCATATAAATAAATACTATTGTTTTAACAGTAAGGACCTTTATTTTTCTGCCAAAATTCAAAACTCTGACAAACAGCTCAAACCAGCTCTGGAAAGAGGTAAATGCTGTTACAAGCTGCCTTGTGTAAAACAACTGTATTTGTGTAAACATCATCAGAAGGCTTCTGGTTGTTCCATAGTTTTCTTCCTCTTATCAGTGAGTCCTGAGACCTGCAAAATAGAGTGCTAGCCTGAAATACAGGAGGACTGTGATTTTTATCAGGAAAAAGTTGATGCTGAGTAAAAATAAATTAAGCAAACAGTTCTCTCTAAACATTTAATCTAGCTAATTAAAATCCTGGCAGATAAAAACACTAGCAACACAAGCAATGTTATCTGTTATTTTTCTTTAAGATTCAGGGGAAAAATAGTTGGATGATTAGGCTTCTGGTGAATTTATTACCCTAAACAGTTTTGCCGGTTGCGTCATCCTCTTGAATCCTGGTACCTTCTTCTTCTTCGTAAGTCACATTGGAAATTTCCTGAAGATCATAATGGTGCTGCTTACATAGCACCTGTCACTAGGCACTCTGTAATGTAAACCTTAAAGACTGATGGAAACCTAAGAGGAATACAAATTTGCCAATGTAGCAGTCAGATTCATAGCATCTAAGATGTCAGTAAGATTTCTCTGATGCTGGAATTTTCTTTTCCCTCCTGATTTTGTGGGTCAGGGAAAATTTGTTTAAAAAATTAAGCACAGCTGTAAGTTGAGGCATTTTTTTTGGCATACAGTTATCAATTAAAATAAACTATGCATTCAACATCCTTGATTCCCAGTCATTTCTTAGAGACACTGTAAAAGCCAAGCTCTGTTTTCATTTGGTCAGTATGACTCAAGTTTAATTTAGTCTGACTGCCCCACAAAGACAAAATAATTGATTGTGTTCCCTGAAAGATGAACACAGAAATGCTTGCCATTTAGTGAACTCTGTGCTTTTGTAAGGCATTGCTAAGCATTGAATATATACTTGTTTAGAACACTTAGTCAGACCCATTCTAATTAAATTTACCATTTGAAACCTTGACATGCTGCTAATGGTCCAAAAATAGACAGGTCTTTTTGCTTACAGAATGTTCTCTATTGCTGGAGTAATTTTTAAGCAAATGCTTGTCTTTGCCTACCAAAAGACTTCAGATGTCACTTTCTGAGGTACAATTATAAGGAACCTTCCATTCAGAAAAATACATGATTGACCCCTGTAAATTAACCATCAACAGCTAAATTCTAAAATTGTGAACCATCAGTCTTAATAGGATATATGCAAATGCCTAGAATGCTGGTTTAAAAGTGTCAGGTTGGTGATGTTATTTTAAATTATGCATGATCTCTTTCCTTCATTTATTTACAGAGAGGTAGCCATGTTAATTTGTATCTTCACAAAACAAAAAGGCAGTTATGTAGCACTTTAAATGCTAATTAAATAATGCATTAGGTGATGAGCGTTCGGGGGCAGACCCACTTCTTCAGATCTGGAAACAGTTAGTTTTACTGAAAATAAGCATATTTTTAGTGTGACTGCTTCAAAGGGAAGGTGGGGTATATTGCTGGTGTTTGCTGCAAGCATGAGGAATCGTTTCTTGTTCCAGTGAATTGCATAATCATCTTCTTGAGAACTACCACAGAGGAGAGAAGGTGAGATTAAGAGTGAAAGGCAAAGTGTCTTCAGAAGGCTTATGAAATCAAGACAGTATTATAGAAATTAGAAGCAATAAGAGAATAGCAACTGATTATACTTTAAGTTTTTAATGGAATAGGAGTCTAATTTAGCAAAACACTAATGCAACTAGAACTCACTGTAACTCATAACGTATCATATGTGTGTAGCACTGAAGTTCTACATGATGACAATGTATTTTGAAAGCTTTTATTGCACATGAGCTTTGCCATCATTCAGGCTGAGGAAGAAAATTTCGATCACTTCTTCTTGAGCAGCTGGGATTTTACACTTGGCTCTCTGGAGGTAGAGGGCCAGATCCTTAATTGATATAAGTCAGCAGAGGTCAATAACTGGACTATGCCAGTTTCTACCACTTGCACAGTTGGCTCCAGATGCGTTGTCCTAATTCTATGTCTCATTCTCTCCAGCAAATTAAAAAAGAAAAAGTATTGTTGCTTCTGTGATTGTCCAACAACATTTTGCTGCAATCTCTTTTTGTACAATTGTACTTTTGAGGGTATCACTTTTCTCTCTTTTTTTGTTTTAGGGTATTTCATTGTCACTTTACCTTAGTTTTGTCTTCATTTTACTAGAAAGTGCAATGCCACCAACAGTCGGAGATAGTCAGTGAGTAGTACTGAAAATGTAATTACTTGTTTTAAATTCAAGTAAGAATTTAACTACTTAAATAATATTCTGGGTAATGCCCTTCTGGTTGGGAATCTAGGACTAAATAAGAGGGCCACGTCTATACAGCATGCTGCTGATGGCAGGGTCATGCAAATGCTCTTCTAATTTACAAATTATGCACCTAATTTTCATAGTTGCATGATCACTGTCCTGGCAGAGGCTTCTGTTGGTACAAAACAAGCCATGTAGACGAGGTTGCATTGACCACCCCCCTGCCTTGTCAATAGCCCCTTATCCCTGACAAAAAAGAGGGAAAAGACTCCAGAAAGAAAGACATGAGGCCATGTCCCATACTTCGGAAAAGAAGCTGAGAGCGAACCTAGGAGGGTTGTATTAAGTCCAGGGTGATCAGCTATTGTTTATATTCTTGCTTTGTTTTGAAGGAAGACTGGGGACACATGAGGAGCATGGATTCACAGAAGGTGATAGAACACAAAATTTTTACTTTACAGTACTAAAATTTGTTTTAAAACAAAAAAAGCAGTCAAGTAGCACTTTGAAGACTAACAAAATAATTTATTAGGTGAACTTTCGTGGGACAGACCCACTTCTTCAGACCATAGCCAGACCAGAACAGACTAAATATTTAAGGCACTTAAATTTAAGGCACTGGTATGGCTATGGTCTGAAGAAGTGGGTCTGTCCCACGAAAGCTCACTTGATAAATTGTTTTGTTAGTCTTTAAAGTGCTACTTGACCACTTTTATGTTTTGATAGTAGATAGACTAGCACAGTTCCCTCTCTGTTACTATTCAAAATTTGTTTTGTAATTTGTGTGGCCTATATTAATAAATGACCCTGATATAGATGTTATTAGCATAAGAGATGTTTGAGCAGTATTCCTGAAGAGGGAATCCATCTCTTAAACCCTATTCATCTCTTTAAAAAAAAAAGGCAAAACAGAGGCTAAGATATGTGTTGGCCTCCCTCAGGCCAGGAGAGAGTACTCCAGGATGGCAATCATATGTCATTGACATATTATAAAATATGATTGCCCTGTATTACGAACACCAACTCATCTGACTTGAAGATAAACTGCATCACTATCAACTTCTCAAACAACTAGTGGGGGTCCAAACAGAAAACAAAATACGTACATTAAATATCTCAGTATTTCTGGTTTGAAGTACAAGTCAGATTTAAACCAGTAGTATTTTGAAGTGCATTTGAGGTTGAGTCAAAGCTTGTGAATAGCTCTAGTTAAAAGGGAGTTTAGAGGTAAATAGGGATGGTTAATGTTACATAGCAATCTATAAAAATAACCTTTTGAATGTTAGCAATTTCCTTTATCATTATAGAATTAGTTTGTTTAATTCAGTGTTCAGTAGATTGCCTATTAAGCATGTAATTATACATATAAATATTTCTATTTTCCATGGGTGCTTAAATTGCTTAAACAAATATTTCCATGTATTTTGTGTGCACCTCACTGAGCCGTTTTGAACATATGTTATGAGTGCCCAGTAGAGGTTGATTTCCTTTTCATAAAATTATCTGTGTTAAATCTTTGCAATTTTTTTACAAAATATAATCAAGATTTTGCTCTTCTGAAATCTTATTTTTTAAAAAAAAATACTGTACTTGAAAATCTTGATGATATTTTCTGCTAATAGTTATTGTATCTCTTTGTAGATTTGGGCAGACCTCAGTGGGAGTTAGGCACATAAGGACTTCTGAAAATCTCACTAAGCACCTATCTGCATGTTTAGGGGACTAAATACATTTTAAAATCTTACAATTAAATACTAGTGACTATACAGAGAAAAAATGAATGGCATTTACTTATAAAATAGCAAGAAAAAAATCCTGGGACCTGGTTAACTTGAAACGAGTGTCTGGTGGGAAAGTTGGAATGAATTAGTAAGGCTGTGGCCACAGTAGTCCCTCCTTTTGGAGAAGCTATGGTAATGTGGTACTTTGAGACATGCTAATGAGGCGCTGCCATGAATATGCAGCACCTCATTAGCATAATGACAGCCACATGCTTAGAAACTGCTGGTTTCGAAAAGCAGCCACCTGTGTGGCTGGGAGGGCCTTTTGAAATGGACCCCCGATTTCGAAAGACCCTTATTCCCCAAACCAGATGGGAATAAGGATCTTTAGAAATCAGTGGGTTGTTTCAAAAGGCCACCCAGCTACAAGGACAGGTGCGTTTCGAAACCAGCAGTTTTGAAGTGTGCGCGGCTGCCATTATGCTAATGAGACAATGCATATTCATGGCAGCACCCCATTAGTATATCCCAAAGTGCCACATTACCATAGCTCCTCCAAAAGGAAGAGCTAGTGTGGCCACAGTCTAAGAAACAGAAGAATTTAAAAATCTTTATATCTGCAGTTCAAGACATCCCTCTTTGCCTGACCTGTGGATGAAATTATCTGCCTTAGTAACAAATTTGAAATCAGTAATAAACTAAGACTTTTAAACATCACTTAGCTAACGATATAATATTGCATATATTTGTAGGAAATTCTGAATTCAGAATGATATAACAAAACTGGTGTAAGATCCAATCCCAAGGGTCTTTGTCTTCATTTATTCACTTGGGTATAAAAAGAATTACACATTTATTAATTGTTTTGTCTCATTTCAAATCTGAGGATTAAGCTCACAATCTATCACCTTCAAAATCTGGCCTCAGAGTCTGTTTGCATATATCCATCTTGATGTTCGTTCTTTCAAATGCTTTTGATGGTTTGTAGCAAAATGAAGGAAAAAAAGGTTAGTTTGAAGCTATCCTTCCTTCCTTCCTTTGACGTGACCAGCAGCAAACCTGGCTGGGTCATAGCACTAGGGAAAGCAAGCAGAGCGTTAATTAGACTTATATTGAAATCCTGGCCCTGTTGAAGTCAGCAGGAGCTTTCTCACCATGGTTACTGCTGCTGTTCTAGCACATGCTGAGATGGGGAGAAGACAGAGTTCTCACCTCCATATCCAGCAAGCAGAGCTGGCCAGAGGAAGGCAAAATATATGTGTCCTGCTAAGAAAATTCTGCTTCTCTGAAGCAAAATGCCCAGACTATTACAAATGATAGAAATACATTTTAGTTAATCCAAATTGTGAGCCCCCAACATCCTAAGAGATCTTTTTCTTAAGTTCATCTGAACTGCATTTTGTAGATAACTGCCTTATATCATCTCTTTACCAACCCACAGCATTAATAAGCCTCCAGGGATACATCTAGACTAGAGGGTTTTGTCAACAAAACCCATGGAGCATCCAGATTCCCAAGGGAGTTCTGTCAACAGTAACTCAACAGAACACAGCACTTGTGTCGACATCTGTATCCTGCTCGCCATGAGAAAGAACACCTCTGTTGACAGATATCTGTCAACAAAAAGCTAGTCTAGCAGTTCCAGGGTGCTTCTGTTTATAGAAAGGGCTTCCAAGACATTGGGCAACCCTGTCTGCTGTGCTTCAGGTTGGCCATTTTGCCAATAGAGTGGCTGGGCAGTCCATGCACTCTCTGTCAACAGAGCGGATCATTCTTTCAATCCGCTTTGCTATCTGCATGCAATCTGTCAGCAGAAGTTTTGTCACAAAATATCTTCCAACAAAAACTTCTATCGACAAATCGCTCTAGTCTAGACATAGTCTAAGATTGTAGGGGAATTTAGCAGTAACCCTCTGCAATCCATACAATTATTATCTTTCAAGAAAAGAAAATCCTTCCTACCCACCCCTGCTTCCCTCTCTGCAACATTACCACCTTTGATAAACTCTTTTCCAATATCACATATGGTACTTGACACATGATAGAACTTCTCCTTCACATCAAAGTTAAATTGTAAATAATCACTCTCTCTGTCTTCTGCATAACAGGATACTGTCCCCAGTTGAATACATAGGATGTCATACAATATCCGTGTTCTGTTGTTGTCACAAAGTACTGTACTCATGGGGTTCCTGCTGTCAGCATGAAACTGCAATTGAACTGTATTACTGAATTCAATTAGGAATTACATTTTCTCTGCTCAGAAACTGACACATGTTGAAAAGGTGAAGCTTACATGCATAGAAATGCACATTTTCAATACTGCAGACAGTGTAAATTTAGACACCTGAAAGAAATGTCTATAAAGAAAACAGATGAAAATGGAAGAAGTTTTACATAATGACTACTTGGAGGGATTTATGTTAGAATTAATTTTTTCTTTCAAACTAAAACCTTTAGTGTTAGAAGACTTCCAAATGCTTCGCATTAATGCAAAATATAGTATCTACCTGCTATTTATATTTGACCTTGGCACATATTTCTGAAAAACCAATAGGACACCTATCTGAGACCATAAGAACAAAAGAACCACTTCCACAATGCGCAGGTAGTTCAGCTACTTGACTACTTTCGCTTTTTAACTCACCAAACAATCAGCAGCAAAGACAGAATAAACCCTACAATTCCTGATTCCAAATTTCCTGCTCTAGGCTCTACACAGCATAGCTTCTCTGAAAATTAGAGTATGTCTACAAAGCAACCTTATTTCAAAATAAGCTATTCCAGAAGGCTATAGCCACACTAGCCCTCTCTTTTAGAAGGGGCATGTTAATGAGGGATTTCAGAAGATACTAATGAGAAGCTGACATGAATATGCAGTGCCTCATTAGCATAAGGATGGCCACGTGCAATTTGAAAGTGCTGCTTTTGGAATGCATGGCACCCGTGTAGCTGGGGGCTTTTCAAAAGGGCCTCCTGATTTTGAAAGCCCCTTCTTCCTAAAACCAAATAGGGAGAAGGGGCTTTCAAAATCAGGGGGTCCTTTTGACAGGCCCCCAGCTACATGGGCAGCATGAGTTCCAGAAGTGGCATGTTCGAATCGCACATAGCCGCAGTTATCCTTATGAAGCTCTACATATTCATGTCAGCACCTTATTAGCATATTCTGAAATCCCTCATTAACATGCCCCTTCCAAAAGGAGGGGGCTAGTGTGGCCACAGCTGAAGACTTTTTCTGAAATAGCTCATTTCAAAATAACACAGCTCCACACAGAGGGCATTTCAAAGAACACTTAGTTATTTTGAAATACAGCATCTACACTCACAGCCTACGTCTTCACTACAGTGTGAATTCAAAAGGCGAAACTTCGAATACCACTGTTCAAAGGATGGTCTTTCGAAATCACATGTCTACACACAAAAACCAGATGGCAGATGTGATCTGCTCTTTTGAAAGACTGGCCCACCCTTTCAAAAGGGAGTATCCACACATCCCATGGAGCACTCTCGAAAGAAAGGGCCAGGAAACGTCATGGGTGGGGTCGCATGGTGGACAAGCCCTTCCAGGGGCTACAGCCTGCTGCACTCTTAAAGATCCCCTCCCAAGCATCCCCCCCATCCTGCATGCACTGAGGGCTGCTGAGCTTCCCCAAGGCACAGCAGACCTCAAGCACCCAGTGGAGCCACTGAGAAGACTCCAAGGGAGCTCCTCAAGGCCACGGCCAGCCTGCTGACTATGATGCTTGTGGCCATCCTCCAGCAGCTCCGGGGGGCCACCTGCATAGCTGCCTTCCAGAAGGCTGCCCCCGCTGGGCAACTCCCACACCCCATCCCTCAGAAATCTGGCAACAGTGGGGTTATCTCACCAGCAGCAAGTGGTGGGACCAGCAGGTGCTGGAGGACTGGGACAACAAACACTGGCTCTAGAACTTCTGCATGACCAAGACCACATTTCTGAAGCTATGTCAGTGACTCACCCCAACCCTCCAGCACCGTGACACCCAGATGCAGCCTGCGCTCCCCCTGCAGAAGAGGATAGCCATTGCTTTGTGGAAGCTGGCCACCCTGGACAGCCACCTCTCGGTTGTCCATCATTTTGGGGTGGGTAAGGCCACCGTTGGGGCCGTCCTCCTGGAGGTAAGTCATGCTCGGGTCACACTAACTCCATGGGGCAGGGGGTGGAGGATCCCAGGCACAGGGCCCTGTGAGGGACAGGGGAGGGATCCCTGCAGGAGACAGGGGAGGGAGTCTCTGTGGGGGTGAACATGGAGCATCCCACCATGCACTCATGGGTGTGTTTGCCCTCCACCCTTTGAAGGTTATCAGGGCCATAAACTGTGTCTTCCTTTGCTGGGTTGTCTGTGTTGGGGATCTCCATGTTGCCCTTGGGGGGGTTTGAGGAGCTGGTCTTTTCCAACTGCTTTGGGGCTCTGGGTGGGACCCACATTACCATCCGGGCCTCGGACAACAGTGCAGGTGCATTTGTCAACCGCAAGGGACACCACCATGACCCCTTGCATTGTGGCTGATGCCATGTACCCACTGCACCTGTGGCTGATGCAGCCATATACCAGACACACTGACCCCACCCAGGACCTTTTTAATGACCATGTCAACCAGGCATGGAACCTTGTGAAGCAGGTATTTGGGTGCCTGAAGTGGTGCTTTCAGTGCCTACTCACGCAGCTGAGGGTTAGCCTCCCCAGTGTGCAAGCCGTATTGGGGTGCTGCTGCACTCTCTGCAATATTGTGGAGAGCAGGCATAAGGTATCTGTGCAGAAATGGGCTGCCAAGACCAGGCCCAGCAATGAGCAGCCAGCCGTCCCACGCCATGCAGCCAGACACACAGGGATGGGGTGTCAGTCAGGGAGGCACTCAGAGATGCCTTCACTCAGGGGCCTCGTTGACCCTCACCCTCAACCCCGACCACCCTCCCTACACACATGCCTCACCTCTTACCCACCAGCACACAGGACACAGGGGTGTTTGTAAATAAACTCTTTATAACTAACTGTTGGGACTCTTTTCATACCAGAAATTCAACAAGTGGTATAAACAAGGTGAACGGGGGGAGGGGGACAACTATGTACACTGTGTTGGGTGGGGGGTGGGGCCATCAAACTTGGAGGAGGTCATGGTGTGGGGGGACCTTAGTCCTCTGCAGGGGTGGAGGGTTGGGAGCCTCGACAGCCATGGAAGTCCCTGCTACCCCAAGTCTGTTGGCCCCATTGGGACTGGGATGGGGACGGGACTACAGAAAAGGGGTAGGATGTGCTGTGGTTGCAGACTTGGTGAGGGGTGTGGGGAGGAAGGAGCGGTGAGGACAGCTGGCTCTGCCTGACTCGTACTGGCTATATGCTGCTGGAGCAGTTCCAGCAGGACAGCTGGAGGGAGGTCATCTGGGGTCAGGGCAGTGAGGTCAGGGACTGCAGAGGGAGCTGTAGGAGTGGCTGGTGTGAGAGAAAGAAGCTGGAACAGGCAGGTGGTCATGACCTGGGTGAGGATGTTGAAGGCGCCCATCACCTGGCCCCAGGCATCCCACTACATTGCCAGCTGTTGTAAATTCCTCTTTTAAGAGAACATGTCCCTGGCCATGGGCTGTGAGGCTTGTGTGTGCCTTCCACTACCCTTTCCGGATAGCCTCGAGAAATTAAGCAATTTAAAATAAAAGTTTTATTTTTATCCTTTTAACAGTGTTCTCTGTCAATCCGCTTAAGAATAAAATAAAAATAGAGAAATATTTATTTTAAAATATAGTGTAAAAGGGTATAGGTAACTAGGTATAATATAAGGTATAGAGAGCAGCCGTTAGGGTTGCCAGTTAAAAATACATATCCATTAGCTAATTGAATATTCATGATTGTAAGTTTAAAATTCTAGGCTTTGATAGGGTAAGAGAAGATGCTCATAAATATTCATCTGGAATGTGCATCTTGGTTGCCGGGGCAATGCAGGTGCAGACCTGACAGGTGCAGGTGTTCAACCAGGTCCGCCCTGGCTCCATAAATTCCGGAGTGCTGCCCGCAGTAACCCAGTCCGCCGGAGGACGAAGAGAGAAGCGGACCAGGAAGACCTAAAAGGACTGCGTTAAGAGCTGGACTTGTGCTAGTAGCTGAAGATTCGGAGCGGAGAGAGCTGAAGCGGACCTGCGAGTCAGTCATCGCTCCCCAGCCATCGCGGGATGCCGAAGACTTTGCGGAGAGCTCCGGCTACGAAGCCTTTTTGAAGAGCTCCAGCCCGGAAGATCTGATGAACTGAACTGACTTCACTATCAAAGACCTCAGAGCTTTGCCTGAGGCAGGCTTACCTAGCAGACCGCGCCGGCAGGTGCCCTGCCTGGGTGAGCCATAGAAGTGGTTTTGCTGCTTTAGCCGCCGACCCCCGCGGGCCAGCGGTGGAACTGCAGGCTGCTTCTTTGCCAGGGGGCTTTTGTAAACTACGCCGGCCTTTTCCTCCTGGCCTCTCTTCTTTTTTCCTGCTCTCCTATCTGCCTGTCCGCGGCAGCTGTAAAAGCGTGCCATAAGGGCTTCTCTTCTCAGCATCCAGTGAAGAGACCTGCGGGCCCAGCGCCCGGACGGACAGATCAGGAGTGTATAGGTGTTTGATACCATCAATCCTCCACACACATTTGGGCATTTAGGTTAGCTATACTTTGGTTGTTAGTTATGGAATTAGGTTTTGTATTCTTTCTGTTATCTGTAACATTGTTGGTAGTTACATTGTTGGTTGTTATCCCTTGTTGCTGCTACGTTTATAGCAAGCCTAGGGATTCGGAGATTGTTTAATTGGGGCGCGCCATATAATTTGTAACCCCCACTTCCTATAGCCATATTGTAAAGCACAGGAGGCGGTCTTACTAGACCTAGCCTTAATATTATACACGCAGACAGAAGACTAGATAGGGTTAATATAGTCTATAGCCATTATTAATACTGTGTACAGAACAGATAGCTCCCTTGCTTTAAGCAGAGGTAAGAGCAGTCATGGGACAACCCATTAAAGGGATAACCCCGACATTTAAACCCCTTAGGGGAAAAACTGATTTGGTTCTGCAATAAAGGGCTTCCCGTACTTGGGGGTCGAAATAGGCAGTTCCATCATTGAATTGAGGGGATCACCTGTAATCAGGATAACCCCATATTTATAATAGTTAAAGCAATAGTACGTTAAAAGGGGAAACCCGCGTGCTTTTGCAATAGTACATTAAAAGGGGAAACCCGCGTACTTTTTGAGCTCTCCCCTGCCTGGCCAGCAGAGCAACTCACTTAATATAAGTCCTTTAGCATAGCTTAAGCAAATTTTATATAAATATTATAACATCTGCTCCCCTCTGTAATTGGGCTCGGGGTTGAGCGACTCCAAGCCATCTCAGAAAGTGCTGGATAATTAAATATAATATATACATATAAATATATAAGTATACAGTTCTGCTATAATTTTTTCCTTTCAGCACACGATGAAGAGCACAATGTGCAGCTCCGGAACACAAGTAAGTGTTAGGAGGGCTTAGAGCAGTGTTGATTATCACAATACTACAATATATTGAAGGCTATTAGTCTGCAAGCATTCAAATGCTGTGCTAGGCTCAGGGAAGTAGGGGAAATAAATAGTTGTATTCATAGTATAAAAAATATAAATAGACATAAAAAGTTTATTTTAATATAGAAAAGAAGTATCCTATTATAAAAGAACCCCTTTTTCTCCAAATAAAACGTCTTTTGTGGTTAAGTTGATCCCTGTCTGTCGTCTCTTCTGGGGAGCGGTGCAGCTCGTCACACACCCTGAAAACCCCACTGGACTAGGTCCTGTTGACATCGACACAGGTCGCGGGGTAAAACCTGGGGCAGTGTCTGGCCACTGGTGGAATGCCTTAAGTAGCCTTATAGCCTTTTGGTTGCTTCTGAGCTGTCCACGCAGTTTAGCATCGTTACCAGCCACTCCCACAAGATGCTATTTTGGTCCCACAGGGTGGCCGTGTGGGTGGTGTCAGCCTCCTCCTCCTGATGGTGCCTCCGCACAGCCCTGCTGTGGCCCTGTGTGGACGCTGGAGGTGTGGGTGCCCCAGCATCCTCATTAGCTGCTGTGTGGCACCCTGGCCAATGTACAGGGCGTGGCTGGCCCCCAGATGGTGGAGCTGTAGAGACACAAGGGGACAGAGGGACAACCCATGAGTCATGTGACCTAGACCAGAGCCCATGCCCCCCCAACCCCCATGGACCCCTCCACCCCCCCCATATGTTGGCCCAGGAGCCCTGGGGGATCCAGTTCACTGGAGTCCCCACATTGGTGGGGTGTGGGCAGGCCTTGGGCAGTCTGAATTCTGCTACATTCCAGCACCAGCCGGTGGTATGGAGGAGGACCTCATCCTCCCCGTAAAGTCCTAGCAGGTCCCTCACCTCAGCCTCACTCCAGGAGGGGCCCTCTTCTTTGGCTCCTGGCTGGGATCCTGAGAGTCCTCAGATGCCTGGGAGGAGGGCCCCTGGGGGGCGCAGGGCTCCTGGGAATTGGCCATGGTGCCAGTGAGCTTGCAGCTGTCATTCTCTTTTCACTAGGAGGGTGGGCTGCTGGAGGCTTGTGCTCTCCCTGCAGCCAGCATGCTGTCAGCTTTCTGCCACAGGGTGTCTGTGTCCCTGCATTTTTAAACGTGGCCAGAGTCAGAGACCATAGAGCCCCACTTGTACTGGCGGGGGTGTCTCTGCGCTCCAGCTGACCGCCACCATAAAGGACCCTCTCTTTTGAAAGAGCAGTCCACAGAGCATCTATATGCATTCTTTTCCAAAACAGCCTTTTGAAAGGGGGCACTCTTCCTGATACGGGAAGGGAAGAGCAAATTTGAAAGGCAGGCTGTGTTCTTTCATAATTCCTTTAGAAAGACCGTGTTTTGTGTGTCGATGTGTCATGTTATCTTTTGAAAGAGGCCCTTCTTTTGAATATTGTTTTGAAAGGACCTGCTAGTATAGATGCTTCTATAGAGCCCATTTTGAAATAGAGCCATTGGAAGTACTATGAGTTATTTTGAAATAGGTGCTATTCCTCTTCGAATGAGATTTACCAATTTTGAAATAAGCCAGCTATTTAGAAAGCATTTCGAAATAGAAGTTGCTTTGTGTAGACTCCATGATAGTTATTTCAAAATAACGGCTGTTATTTTGAAATAACTTTGCATAGTATGAAATGAAATCTTTTTGAAAGGTGGTTTATTTGAGATGTTTATAAAATAAATTGTTCTGCCACTAGTGAAAATATTTGTCAGGTGTTTGCTTTGCATCTTTTCACAGGTAATTAACATGCGGATTTGGAAAATCTCATTTCTCCTTTGCTTCAGCTCTCCATCTTGGTTGTGTTTCAAGGTCTGGTTAACTTCTTGGGGCATCTCTAGAGAGCTCATGTAGAATGTTGCCTTTTTCAGGTTCCTGGAAAATTAATGAAAACCTTCTTCAGTTTATGAAACTGTGGATGTATTTTGGACTGTTTTTATATAACGCTTTTCTTTTGAATACTCACAGCTTTGATTTTGGTACTGACAGGAAGAAATACACTTTATAGGTCTCCAGATCCCATGTCTCTAAATTGAACTTTCTGAAAACTGGCAATTTTTGTGCAGAACATAGAGATTGAATACAAGGCTATAATTCAGTTTAGGTTTTCTGCTGATGACATAAACCACAAGAGCCTGTTGGTTTATGAACATCAGCAGCAACTGTATATACAGACTGAATTACCGCCTGTATATTGGATCAGAGATAACATGGTGTTGTCCATGGTCCAAAGATATTTAATTCCTTTGTTCCAATATAACTGTAAACAAGCAAATGATGGCTATTAAAATACATTATCTTTAAAAACCAAAATGTCTGATTGGTCTCTTTAAGTGAAGTTGGTGAAATACTGGAATCCAAACTGCAGCTATTTCTAACAAAGAGATATTAAAAAGGTTAATTATCGTTCTGTGTTTGTATGACAACAGTAGGGTGCCAGTCCATGACTAGTGCACTGTGACTATGGTAATACAAATTAAAAGCAATAATAGCAACAGCACTTAAAATGCCTGATCTATGTGGGCGCTGCCATGTCACATATTGTATTATCCTGCTTAATGAAGTCTCCCTGTTCTGAAAGTGAATTTTTGAAAATAAGTGATTCACAACTGATTAACACTATTTAGCCGATGCTTTAAACTGGATGATGGCATCATTGCATAACTGGCTGGAATTAGCTATCCTCTAACTGCATGAAGTTACATAAAATAATCAATCACAGGAAACAGGCGTTCTAGTCTCTGTTCCTTACTAGCTTCCCTGGGATTTAGTGCACCTGTGGGTCTCTTTAAACAAATTGTCAGATCGTAAGTGCCACCTGCCAGTCACACCCAACCTCTTCACCCCAATGCCTCTGAGTACCGACCCAATGAGATAATGTTATGTGATATTTCCAGTGACTTTCCGCTCAAAGAGATTTTATCTCTGAAATAGTCTATATGCAACAATGTCACAGGTAGTCCTAGCAGAGATGGACTTTTTTTTGGGCAGAATTTAAGTGGGAAGATCAAATTTGTAAGACAATGCATTCCATACTTTCTCAGTTAATCATGTGTCTATAGGCATCATATGTGAGGGAATCTGAATACAAAATTTCATTGATTATTGTTTGTATCTTAGTACTTGCTTAGAATTTAATCAGTTCTTTTCTATGACAGAACAACCCTAAAAACTACTAAATTGCTGAGACAGGAATTATCAGCACAACTCAGTTTGGTCTCAAATTCCAAATCCTAAATAGGATGGGAGATGTTTTCTATAGAATATTCTAATCATTTCATTTCACCTCTTAGCTTCATTTGATTTTCTTTTAAAATTCCTCTCATCAGTCACAAAAGCTACGTCTACACGAGAGTGCCATTTCGAAAGGGCGCCTTTCAAAAGAGGAATCAGAAGATGCCCTTTCAAAACAGATCATCTACATATGGACCAGGGCTGGCACTGTCGAGAGCGCCATCCTCCCTTTCGAAAGGGGCCAGTGAGCCCATCAAAAGAGATTGTCTACATGTACCCAATGCCCACTTTTGAAAGAAGGATCTGGGAAATGCTGGAGCCAGGGCCACATGGCGCACAAGCCCTTCTCAGGCTGCAGCCAGCCTTCCCATTAAAGGGCCCCTGCTCAACACCCTCTGCCTGCATAGCATGAGGCCTGCAAAGCTGCTACCAACCTCACAGAAGCAGTGCCCACCAGAAAGAGCATGGACCAGCAGCAGCTGGTAACTCTGCTCACTGCTGCCAGAGGAGTTGTTGCCATGCTGGCCACAACAGTGGTGGCTGCCCTGCAGCTCCTGTTGGGGGAGACCCCCCAGGAGCAGCAGGGGATGCCCCAGACCCTCGGCTTCTTTAGTGCCACCCCTGCCCAGGTGCTCTGCTTGTTCTAGAGCTACCCCACCAGCTCAGATTGGTGGGATCACCTGGTCGTGGAGGGAGTGGGATGATGACCAGTGGCTCCAGAATTCCTGGTTGCGGTGGCAGACTTTTATGGAGCTCTACCAGTGGCTGTTCCCCACACGGAGACATCAGGACACCCAGATGCAGCACACCCTCCCACTGGAGAAGAGGGTCACAATAGTTGTCTGAAAGCTGGCCACTCCAGACAGCTACCACTCTCTGGGACACCAATTTGGGGTCACCATAATGGAGATAAGGAGGCCCAGGCCATGCACCCACCAAGGACAGGGGAACCTAGGACCGGAGGCCCAGGGTGGAGCTGGGACAGAGGCTGGGAGAGGGACAGAGGCCCTGGGGTGGAGCTGGGACAGGGAGAGGGGGCCAGGGTTGGGGCTGTGGCAGGCCCTGGCACTCCCCGAACACTCTCATGGGTGTGCCTGTCTCTCCCAAATGCAGATGGTATGTGCCCTCCAATGCGATGCTCCTCCAGAGGGTGGTCCACACTGGTGACCTGGATGTGGCCATCGCAGGCTTCGCTGCGCTTGGGTTCCCAAATTGCTTTGGGGCCCTCAACAGGACCCACATACCCATCCATGCCCCAGAGCATAGCGGAGGACAGTATCTAAACTGGAAAGGCTACCACTCCATCATCCGGCAAACCATGGTGGACATACAGGGAAGGTTCCAGGACATCTACGTGGGCTCAGCCAGCTGCACCTATGACATGCGGGTTTTCCGCAGTTCAGGCCTGTGCTGCCAGCTGAAGGCAGGGACCTGCATCCCCCAGAGAGGGACCACAGTGCCCTTCAGCCTGGTGGCCAATGCGGCATATCCACTCCAGCCCTGGCTCATGCAGTCCTATACAGCCCACCCCATCCCCAGCCAGGAGTGGTTTAACACGCAGCTCAACCACAGCCTCGATGCTGGTTGAGTGGATCTTCAGCCATGTGAAGGGTTGGTGGTGCTGCCTCCTGGCGCTCCTGGAGGTGAGTGTCCTCAATGTTCCCCAAGTGCTGGGCACCTGCTGCATGCTCCACAATATTGTGGAGAGCAAGGGGGAGGCCTTTGTACAGGGGTAGGTGGTCAAGGCCAGCACAGGCTACCCACAGCCGGCCACCACCCCAACCACCAGGCCCACAATAAGGGGGGTCTGCGTATATGAGGCCCTGGTCCAATACTTTGACCAGCGGCCCCAGTGGGCAGCACACTGGCCACCCCCAGCGGGCCCACCACACACACCCCTCTACCACAGGCACCCCATATTTCCAACCCCCCCACACAGCTCCTTACCCCCGCACACTGCCCGCACACCACCCTCCCCACCAGGCACACAGCACAACAGGGATATGTGTGAAATAAACTATTATTATTGAACACAACATGTAACCATACAACTATTTACAGGTGGGAGGGGTAAACTATTTACAGGAGGAGGGGGACATGGTTGGCTGGCTTGAGGGGCCCTTACACGGGGTGGAGGGCCTCGACCCACGGTGGACCAGGGACTACCCCCAGTCTGGGGTCCCTGGAGGGGTTGGAAGGGTGTGGGAAGGACTGGGCGGTAGGGCCGGGGGTCCGCCATAGCTTGGCAATCAGCTCCAGCTGGGGCCTCTCTGGGGTCTGGCAAGAGGAACAGTGGTAATGGCTGAAGGAGGGAACAGTGGGAAGGAGCGTCTGGGCCAAGAGCTCCCTGAAGGTGCCCACCGCATCCCTCAGGGCACCCTCAGTTCTTCCAAAGCTGCCCAGCACAAGGTGGCCTCACCCTCCTCCAGGCTGAGGCACTGCTCCACCACCTCCACCTACCAGTGGAAAGAAGCAGCGAGGTGGAAGTCCTCTGCTGCCTGCCTTTGGCTCCTCCAGCAGTGGGGTCACCCTGGTTCTTCAGGTGGCACTGCCCAGTGCTCATCCCTCGCATCCAGGGGGCTGTCTGGCACTACAGATGGTGAGAGGCTCTCCCGGCCCTTGGATGGTGCAGCTGCAAGAATAGGAGGAAAAAGAAGGACAGTCTGTGAGTACCAACCCCTGCCCCATGGCCCATGCCCCCTGTCCTCTGTGGGTGGTGGGTCCCTGTCCCCTGTCTGATGTCGGGGTGGCCCTGGAGGCCCATGGTGGTGGTGGGGGTCCTCATCCCCCGGGGGTGGCCCCCTTGTGCAGTCTGGAACCTGCCATCTCCTGCCCACTGGGACGGGGCCACCGCACTATCTATACGAGTGGGTTCTGAAGGCCACTGGCAGCCATGCTGCCATCCTGAAAGCAACAGCCCAGCTGGGCAGTGGCTGGCCAGGGTCTACTGTGCGTGTGGGGTCCCTCTGGCGAGCATGCAGCCCCCTTCCTGCGGCCCAGGGTGTGCGCCCTGTTGGGTACGTATCTGACGGTCCACCGCCGAGGTGAAGGGATGCCCAGCTGGCTAATTCCCAGCTGGAGGTGCAGGAAGGGAGATCTATGACCAGGTCCCCCTCCTTGCTGGACCAGCCCCCGTCCGAATTTGGCTCTGTCTCTGGCACTTGTGGTGTGGGGCTGGCCACTGGTCCTGGCTCCTGCTCCTCTCCCAGCTTGGGCTCCCCAGCTGAGGTGTCCAGAAGGGCCAGTGGGGAGGAGGCATCCCTGGGGCCCAGGATGCTCCTGAGCTCCCTATAATAGGGGCAGGCAGTGGGGGCAGCCCCTGGCCAAGCCCTGAATCCAGGCGTAACCCTGATGCAACTCCTTAACTTTACCCCGATCTGTTCAGGAGTGTGGGCAGGGTGACATCAGGTAGTCAGGCCCTTGGACAGCCAGGCGAAGGCTGCTGCATTCCAGCTCTTGCTCCTCATGACCCAGAGCACCTCCTCCACCTGCCAGAGCCCCAGCTGGTCCTGAAGCTTGTGCTTGCTCCAGGAGGGGGAGTGTTCTCCCCCCCCCCACACACACCTGGATCCCTGGGAGCCCTGGGCATGCTTGGACTGGAGGCCTAGGGCTCCTTATGTCCCTGGCTGGTAGCCATACTGCTCCAATAGCTGCTGGGGGTCTTGCTGAGGCATGCAGGGACACCACGTGTGATGGCTGCTGCCAACCTGCTCTCAGCTTCCTGCAAAGGGGTTTCTGGGTGTGTGCAGCTTTACAGGCTGCTGCACACACAGACCATAGAGCCCCTCAGGCACTGGGTAGCATATCTCCGTGTCCCAGCTGATCGGCACCATGGCAGACCCCACTCCTTCAAAAGAGCAGGTCGCGGATTGTCTACACACTCCTTCTTCCAAAATAAGCTTTTGAAAGGAGTGGCTTTTCCTATTTCATGTTTGGAAGAGCAATTCAGAAGCTGGGCTGCATTCCTTTGATCTCATTTTCGAAAGAGTGTGCAGCGTGTGTAGATGCACTGTGCATTCTTTTGAAAGAGGGCTTAGACTTTTGAAAATAATGCCTAGTGTAGGTACAGCTAAATTATAGGAAGCAAAACACAGAGATGTAAACATAAACATTGAAAACAGTTTTGGGCTATGTAACTAAAATGCTAGAGATATTCTGCAAGGCTTATGCAAGGGGGCCGTTTCTACACATGCCACTTTCTTCAAAAGCGCAGCTCCCAGGGACTCTTCCAGAAGAAAGTCCTTCTTCTGGAAGCCCCTTCTTCTTGAAAATTTTCAGGAAGAAGGGGCCTCCGGAAGACCACTGGGGGCCGTGCTTCTAAACAGCATTTTGGAGTCTGGAAGAACGTCTTCCGGAATCCAAATCATGTGACCTTATGCTAATGAGGCATGGGGAATTTGCATCTGTTCCTCATTAGCATATTTCAGGCTGTTTATTAGCCTGAAAGTGGCATGTGTAGGAACGGCTTAGGACTATGTCTACACTACAGCAATCCTTTGAAAGAAGTTCTTCTGGAAGAAATCTTCCAAAAAAACTTCTGAAAGATTGTGTCCACACGCAAAAATGTAGATAGAAAAATTGATCTGCTCTTTTAATAGCTAGCATCCACATAACCCCTGCTCTTTCAAAAGAACTGACCAGGGATCAAAAACTCCAGCAACATCAGGACTCCTCTTTCAAAAGAAGGGCCCACGGAGCATCTACATATGCTTTTTTTTTTCTTTTTAAGAATTTTTCAAAAGAAAGCGCTCTTCATCTGCGAGCAGAAGAGGGCTCCCAGAAGAAGAGACGAGTTCTTTCAATTTTGGATTGAAAGAGTGCATTTTGTGCGTAGACACTCAGTGTGTTCTTTCAAAAAAAAGGGCCTTATTTTCCAAAAGAACTTATTTGTGTAGATGCAACCCAGATGTATAACACAGTGGGATATGCCTGAGCCTGGAAAAAATCCAAAAAATTCACAAGAGGTCAGTAGTAACTGCAACAGATAGAATTCAAACTAATGTAATTGAAGAGGAAAGCTGAGATTTCAGATCACTAACAATAAAAAAGTCAAAATAAATCCCGTTTTGATGGCAATCTACTGCTTTTTGAAAGGCAAAATATTGAAATGGCAGAATGTTGACATGGAAGCCTAATTGCAACAGCCAGATTTCCCTTTTCTGATATAAGAACTGTGAATTCCCCACTGGTATTTTAGATTTGTGTTATTGAGGGAGTATGTCTGGTGTGAGTTTGAGGCTGCTAGAGTGTACAGTATAGCACAATTAAGCAAGCATATATTATTGGCTTAATCCCACAAGTTTGTGGGTGTCCTCAGGTCAGTGAAAGCTAAGGGTGCTCAGGATTTTGTCTTGATATTGATGATAACATGTTCAGAATTAGAACTATGATAGCTTGTAAGAAAGATGTTTCTCTAAAGAAGAAAACTATAGATGAAGGCTTATTATTTGTGCACGTAGCCTGGATCTGCTGTTGAATTATTTTCCTTGTGACTCCTTCTCATTGTTCCCAGGGCAACTATTCTCATATTATTATTTATTTGCTTTAACATAGGGCCTAGGAGCTATAGTCATGGACAGGTCCCTATTGTGCAAGATACTGTAAAACAGAACAAAAAGACAGTCCCTGCTTCCAAGAGTTTACTATCAATCTATGAGACAAGATACCACAAATGTATACTGATAGATGGGGAACAGTAGCTAGCATGATAGGCAGTGATTTCCACGCACCAAGACACAGACAATGTTGAAGTGTTTTGTAAGCATGTGGGAAACTGAGTTGTAAGGTGTATCATAGAATCAAAGCATTAGAATGGACCACAAAGATCAATGAAGTGGCTTTATGAAGTTTACAGGCAGTTGCTTCAAAACATGAGGGGTTGCATGTGAGAAAGTATGAAGGAACTTTTTTGAAAATTTTACCAATGGCAAATGGTGGCTGGCACCATGGGATGACAGAAGGTGGATGTTGATCTTGATAGTCTTTGGCATATGTAAGTATATAAGTAGCATGAACATACTCCATGAAGAGCCTTGAAAGTGAAGATAAGTAGCTAATGTTTATTGTGATAAAAAGTAAACTATTTCACACTGTCCTGCCAATGTATCTCAGTCAAAACCTGCTACATTTGTCCTATTCTGGTCCTCTGTCCCATTGACTCAGTCATGTAGCCTCTTGGGCTACATTTACATGAGAGAAGTATCAAAGCGGTAGCCATGTTAGTCTGTATCTTCAAAAACAACAAGAAGTCTCCACATATACTGCCAATGATGGGCCATTTCCACCCTGATTGAATAGACCTTGTCAGGTCTGCCCCTCCCCTTTACTGAGATCCCCCCTCTTTAAATCCTCCTTTTAACCCTCTCCCCCCACACTCATGCATCTGATGAAGTGGGTCTTTGCCCACAAAAGCTTGTACTCCAAAATATCTGTAAATCTATAAGGTGCCACAGGACTTCTTGTTGTTTACATGAGAAGCATTTGTCGATAGAAGTGACTGTAGGAAGAGATTTCCCAGCAAAACGTCTGTCAACACATTGCATCTACACATACAAGCAGATTGAAAGAGCAATCTGCTCTGTCAACAAAGAGCAGTCACGCTGCCCAGCCCTCTCTTGAAAGAACGGCTGACTGGAAGCTCTGCAAAGAAGGCTGCCCAGTGAATTGGAAGGCTCCCAAAGCATCTACACAGCTGTTCTGTTGACAGGACATTATCAAGAAAGGCATTATACCTGAAAGCAGAGAGGTATAACACCACTGGCAGGTGTGCCAAGTTTTGTTGACAAACTGTCAACAAAGCACATTTTGCACGTAGACACTTTGGGTTTTTATGACCAAAGTCCAGTTTTGCTGGAAAATCCCTCTCATGTAAGTGTAGCCTTAGACAATAATGTGCTTCAGAGAAAGAACAGAGCAGAGGTTTAATTCCAAGCCCGTTGACATAAATGGGAATGAACAACCAATTGTACTCATTTTCAGTGTGGACGTTACGAACTTTGAACTTGCATGAAATAACTTCATTCTATTTCCAAAAACATTTGATTTGAAGCCTCATTTCTCACTTGTTAGTAGGGAAAAAAGTTTTCTGGGGCTAACAATAAATCACTCTCAAAGTGTCACAACACATTTGAAAAGAAGAGTCCTCTGGTTTATGGGAAAATGGATGCAGAAAGCACTGAGATTTAACTTTTCCTCGAGAATTTTTCAGACATTAAATTTCCAGCACCACATCCACAAATCTTTAAAAAAGTACAGAGTGAACCACAGAGTTGCAAGTTTTCAAATTCTCAGCTTACACAAACCGCTTGGTAAAAAGGCAGTTTTGTTAAG
Organism: Carettochelys insculpta; assembly: GCF_033958435.1. Taxonomy (NCBI): domain Eukaryota; kingdom Metazoa; phylum Chordata; order Testudines; family Carettochelyidae; genus Carettochelys; species Carettochelys insculpta. The sequence goes on along the minus strand of NC_134145.1, from coordinate 26,088,695 downwards.
ATTCAATTGTCTCTAAAATTAATGAAAATCATCCCAGAGGGAACAGCTGAACCTGTGCTCCCATCAAGTGCCAATCACAGAACATGGTTTACACATACATGCAGATAACAGAAAGAACAAGAATATTAGAAAACTATCAGTCCTTCCAGGACACCTCTAAATATAATAAGTTATAGGAGCAGTGTAGCCAAAGGAATCCTGAGATGAAATTATGAAATTAGTCTTCATAGTGCCCTGAGAAGATATGGTTTTTCTATAATAAGAACTGTAATATTTTAGCTATTCTTCTGCTCCTGCCCACTCCCATCCCTGGAAAACACAATGCTCATCTGGAAACTGGAAAACATTTGGCAGGTGTTTGGAAAATGACTCAAAGTGATGGCAGTGAGAAATATAACATTACAGTGAAGTCATTACACCATCAGCTAAGTAAAGTGCTCTTCATCAACAGCAGTTGCCTTTATAATCTCAACCACAAGATAGCTGTTGACAGGTGTGAGTATAAAACTACTAAAATATAGATTAGCAGAACCTAGTCATCATCAGCTTAAGTCTGTTGTAGACCTTTCTAACTAGATGCAACAGACATATTCTTTGTACTAAATGTCAAAGTAGCTAAACAAGGTAATGCGCTGAGTAACAAAGAATAAAAGTAAATGTTGTGGGATTCTGTAAAGCTGCTATTTATTTATTTATTTATTCTTGTCCTCAGTATTTCCATAGTGTTATAATTGCTGAAATAAACTCAAGAAGGTTTGTTGATAGGAGCCCTCAGGAGGACTTCTCACAATATTCTTAGCTGATAAGAATTGTATAGAATATTGTGTTTTCCTTTTAGCCTGCTATCCTTCTTCCAAAATCAATGGGTGCTCATTAGGAAATTGAGAAACGCTACAATTTTTCCCCTCACACTTTGACAGCAATAAGAATGCTGATATTGGGTTAGACAGTGTTATTGGTGACACTGCTTTGTGTTGAAGGGCAGCCTGGAGCCCACTTCAGTTAAGAAAGCTCTCCTGTAGACTTTTCTAATGGTAGGTAAAAAATATTCACTACAACAGCCAAATAGGCTATAAAAATACCTGTAATTCTAAGTTTTATAGTAATTATCATTTTGCAATAGTGACTTTCATCTTCCAGCCATTTTATAAACATTAATTAATATTTGTCAAGGACACAGATGTATAATGAATGATATTGAGGTGAGCTGACTGTGCACATTGCTTCATTATACTACATAATTTTTCTTATCACTAGGGAGCATACTGTATGTTAACAGCTTCCTGAAGAAGGATATGCATGTTTCTCTAGAGCTGATGCTTCTGAATCTCAAGATGCATGACACAAGTGTGGGGAGGACAAGATCTTCAGAAATTTTGTATGAAGACAAACTAACTGGGTCTAATAGCCTATTTATACTGATGTTCTTGACTGTTGGAGGGTTTAGTCTCTCTTATCAACCAACTACTGATAAGAACTGTAAATTTTATCCACCTTACGTTTTGATTAAATCCTAAATTATGTTCAGAGTTGCCTCTAACTAACTAACTATTGACCTAATGACCACTGGAGTGATATATACAAACCATCAGCCTCAATTCTTTCCAGCTTGCCCTGTCACCATGACAATAATAAACAATGTTCGTTTCCCCTTAATTGACATACAGTAATTTTAAACAATCCTGACCCATTATGTTACGCTACTTGCAAATGATAATTTCATTTAGGAAATGAACAGTCTTCATTTCTAACACTCTGAAATTCCAATAATTATGTTTAAATTATTTCTGCTTTAAACTCTTGAGTTAGGGTCAGCTGCAATGTCACTGTATCACTAATGCCATAAGAAGTATCGTTTTTTGCTACAAAAAGATGAAAATATATTTCTTCTCTTAAAGATTCTAACATAGTAAAGTAGTAATTAATGGACATAATAGACTCTAATGCAATGCTGTTTTGCGTTGCCCTGTCTAAGATAAATCTATTATAAAGTTTGTATTGAGCTGGTGCACCCATTAGACTTCATGGACGTTGTTCATTGCATAAGCCTTAGCAAATAAGTTGCAAATCTGTCATTCACTGCCTGCTTCTATATGGGAATAGTAAGAAAGGTTACCTACAGGATAATTATTACCACCAAAGTGTCAGGTAGGAAATTCCCTCCTATTAAGAAAACACCAGTGACATAGAAACAGTAAAAAAAGAGGCTTTACCCAGTTTAACATATTGCTTTCTCCGAGAGGGGATGAATAGGCCACAGACAGGAGATATGTCAAGCGTATTTATCACCTGAATTATTACCATGACTGCTGTGGGATATTGTTTGAATTTTACACAGGGATATGTTAACTGGGAATCAGTATTTCCAGCAGTTTCAAACCAAATTAAACACATTTCTTAGTTGTTTTGCTCAATTTTCATGTCAGTAAAAAGATTCCATTGGCACAGATCCAAGCCTGTCCAACAGAGGAATAGAAAAAAGCACGTCTGGGTAACATTTTTACATATTTTATTGGGTTTAAACTTTAACGTTAGGCCTGCAATGGGATGCTTTGCCCGGGGAGCTAGAGATCCAACCTGCTTCCAAATAAGCCCCAGCTAGGGAGAATCAGGTACTTCCTCATAAAAAGGAGACTGTGTCTGCAGCAAAGGAGGGAGTTGAGCTGTAAGCTCAGAGCAGGAAGGAAACCTGTGAGGACAGCTCTGCAGGCAGAGAGACCTGGCCAAGACCCTGAATAAATAGAGGAGTGACTGAGACCCAGAAGAGGTGAACCAAAAAAGGTGGGCCAGTTACCAGGCAGAGAAACTAGAAAAATAGGAAATCATAGCCAGGCTGAAAGCTGTGACCTGATGTATGGCCAGCAGGATTAGAGTTGAGTGAACTCGAAGGCTGCAGTCCAGCAAGTCACTTATGCTTGTGAGCAAATTTAAGCAAGTATGTGGTCCCATTGGCTTGGTATGCTTAATATGTTTTGTTGGTATGAGGCCTTTTTACCTAGAAAGATTTTAGAATCAAAATTTCAAAAGGGAGATCACATAATTAGTATACCTGCAAAAATATGTGCTTCCAAGTTGCAACCATAGCAATTCACATTTGTTCATGTATGGTAAATCAATGAATGGCACACTTAACTTATAATTTGTATATTTGTACATTGGTTTTAGGCAAATGAATTTTTGTATGGGTTCAGCTGTGTCTCCCAGTTTATGGCCCCACTATCTCCTGTTTCGGAAGGTTTCATGATTAGGGAAAGAAAAAGCTGGCTCCAAGGCAGAAGGGGAAAATAGGTAAGACAATTTAGATCAAACACAGTAAGATTTCATTTAATAATAGTTTATAAAAGGTCAATAAAATAATGTATAGATGTGATAAGCAAGTACAGAAGCAAAAGTTATGTGCTATAATTTGTTATAAATTCAAAAGATTATAAACAATGAATATAAAGCACCTGCTAACCTGTTGGCCAACTGTAACTGCCTAGAACAATTCATGGATTCCAAGGCCAGAGGAACTGTTGCAATCATCTAGTCTGACTTTCTCTATAGCACAACATAAAATTCCTCTGAATAACTCCTAAAGCATATATCTTGGGAAAATATCCACTCCTAAATTAAAAATGTTCAGTCATTGAGAATCCACTGTGAAACTCATTAAATTCATAGAATCATAGAAGATCAGGAGGTGATCTAATGCACTCTATTGCTCAATGCATGACCAACCCCAACTAACTCATTCCAGACAGGTTAAGGTCAAGCCTGGCCTTAAAAACTTCTAAGGATGGAGATTCCACCATCGCCATAGGTAACCCATTCCAGTGCTTCTCCACCTTTCTAGAGAAATACTTTTAGAATGTTCCCTCTAGTCTTTTCCATTTGTGTGTAGATTTTTTCTGTCCATGTGCAGAATCATTTTTATATGCATCAAGTTATATGTGAATGAGCATCATCAGTTAAAACAAAAACCTCAATATTGGCACTCTGCTAATCAGCTGGGGATAGCTGAATCTCTCCTGCGAGGACACACGTGTGCACAGAGAACTGTGAGGGGCACAATATCTGCCTTTTTCCATTCAACCAGGATTATTCCAACAGTTTCTTTCACATTAAACATTTACACCTTATTTCTGTCTGAATTTATCTGGCTTCAGCCTTCCTTTTCTCAACTGAAAAGTCTATTATTAAATATTAGTTACCCATGTAGGTATTTGTAGACTGTAATCACACCTTGATCTCTTGGATAAACTAAATAGAGTGAGCTTCCTAGAGTCTATCATTAAAAGGCATGTTTTCTAACGCTTTAATCCTTCTGTTACTCTTCTCTGAAAATTTTCTAATATATGAAATTCTTCTTGAATTGTGGGCATGGTATTCGACCAGCAGTTTCACCAGTGCCAAATACAGAGGTAAAATAACTCTCTACTCCTACTCAAGATTTCCCTGGCTATGTCTACACAACAGACTTATTTCGAAATAACACAACCACACACAAAGAGTGCATCAACACTAGGAACCAACTTCAAAGTTAACTTTGAAGTTAGGCACTACTTCAAAGTAGCCTGCAGAGAGTCTACACGTGTTTTCCCTTACTTTGAAGTCAGCCCAAATTCGAAGTCCTTATTCCATTCCAGAAAGGTTTTTGTACTTCAAAGTAAGCAACTTTGAAGATATTCTTGACGTGGCCAAAATGTATTTTGAAATAGCACTCAGCTATTTCGAAACAGCATTTCCAGATCCACAGAGCTATTTTGCAATAGTGCCATTGGAGCCTAGTATGGCCAATTTCGAAATAGGCCTTATTACTCGGGGCTGTGTCTAGAGTTACGTTGAAAGTTGAGGGCTGTTATGCAATTTTTGGTATGCCATTTGCATACCAAAAATCGACTTTGCAGCCATCAACTTCTGTGCCCGTCTTCAAGGCAGAAGGTTGACAATTCACTCCTCCTATTGACCTACCTTACTACCAAGCCACTCAGGAGGAGTTCCAGGGTCGATGTTGACCCTTGAATGCACCATTTTATGCACCCAGAGTGGTCAATCTTCTCCATTAAGTGTAGATGTAGCCCAGGAAATGAAGTTTACAGGATCAAAATAATGCACCTTCTATTCTAGTCTCCCCCTATCAGCTAGAAGTATAAGCATGAAATGGGGAATTTGAGAGTCAAAGAGCTAAAAGGAAGGAGGGCTCAGTACCCAACGTATGCATGCACACACAAGAATAGCATATTTTTCATTAGGGAGCACTCTTCATAACATTGGACATATAGTATTTCTGGGGACTCAGTCACATATATCTATGCTTAGTTTTGCAGAGACTTCCCTTTGATTGAGGTATATAATGGCTTTGAATTGTCTGAAAAGAGGTTACAGTAAGAATCAATGTGAACTTCCTCTTGTACTACTTCTATACTGTTGTGCCTCCTTTGACTTCAGTGGAGTTATCCCAGATTAACATTGGCATAGAAGACATAAAATCAAGGCTCGTATTGATATCTAAATTAATGTGAGGGAAAAGACATTGTGCTTAGCAGAAAGGTTTTTGCTATTCCATGTAATCAGCTGAAATGACAAATGAATACATTGTTTAAAATAATACAATAGTTTTGTGCAACTAGTGTTGTTTCACTTCAAGATAAACTTAATTTATTCATTCATTTTTAAATGGAAAGGCTATTTTTGCCCCGCTGTGTGAGTCTGTTTTATGCATGTTCAAACTGGAAACACCACTTTCTTCATTCCCAGTACTTGTTTTCTCCTTGTGTACCCTTCAGGTGCCAGCTCAATTATTGTTCACATCAGAACATGGATTTCATTAATCACTAAATCATATGTTTTATTCAAAAAACAGTGCCGTCCACACCTCATCCAGAGTAAATTAATGAAAAATTCACATAAAGTGCATGGAATATCTTATTAACCTGATTTTTAGGTTTGCATGTAGCCTCAGAATATTCACTGCAAATCAAGAAAGAAAGGAACTACATTTAAGGTTTTGATTTCTGATGAGTAGGTCAAATGAGTAGAAATGTAACTAACTTATCATAGCAAATTAAAGGGCCACATACATTAGCTTCAAAACATAAAACATGAATTTGGCTTAAAATTTTTGTAGCATTCAGTGCTTTTCAGATTTGCTTTACCGTTTGGAGTCTGTGTTACCTGCAGAACATTCTGCTCTCTTGGTACAAGGATTAGATGGGTAAATTCTATGCTAGGAGCATAACATTAATGGCAGAGCCAAATTATGAAAACTCCAAATTTTATAAGCCTGAAAGGCATGAGCCTGGAGTCTTCAGCAGAATTTATCCTCTACAAAATGGACACAAATATTGCAAAATAAAGACAAAATCATCCAATTACGTCTATGTGTTAACACCTACTTATATCTTCTACTCCCCCTTTTGATATATTGAAGCTAGTGGAAGTTCCATACCATGTAGGGAAAACATAATGTTGAGATTGAATAATACCATCTGAATCTGAGGAGAAAGTTCACCTTGATACAATAAGTTAGTCTTTCTGGTTAATTCATCATATTTTTTTCCCTTTCATAAATTATTGAGAGAGTCTTTGTAGCACTAAAGGCAATTTACCAAATTTTAATCTATATATCCTGGAATAAAACATCTTATTCAATTATATCATGATGCTGAAGCCAGACAGACAAATCATTTGGGGACAAGCATGGACTACAGAAAACATTTCTCAACGATCAAAGTGAAAAGCCCATACTGAAATTCATGCCATCCAGGTGACACAGTTATATCAGGAAGAGCCTAATGTCCATTAATGTAACATACCAGTACTATCAAAATTAGCACAACTGGTGCCATAGCGTAGGGCACTGAATCTGCAGCTTGGAAATGGCTGTGCACTTGATCTAACTGAGCCAATAACTCAGAGTTTCCATTGGCCAAGTCCAAATAGTCAAAAGTGTCCATATATTCTATGTGCCTAATTCAAGATACATTGGCTCTGCTTTTCAGAAATTCTGAGCACCTAAAGTTGAATGATGTGTGCTCAGAACCTGTGAAAATTGGGCTGAGAAGCTGACGAACCACAAATTCAGGGATATTTTAAAATTGTGTTAGAATCCATATGCATTTGGATTTGAGTGATGCAACTTATTACTGCTGAACCATTGGAATAACCTTGGTGCTATATGAACTGCATGATTGTGAATTACTATTGCTTGAAGTGTAGAGAGATTGTTTATTGCTTACGATAAAGCAAAGTTTTGTTCTATCGTTATTCAGCATACAGAGAACTTCATGGAAGTCAGACCTTGTAAAGGATTGTCAGAATTAATTTATACAACAGATTATTTTAGACATACACGTTTCTCCCCATTCACCAAAAGAATTGAAACCATCAAATTATTCCGTCATCTGGAATCCATGAGTGTTCCACCCATGATCTAAAGCTCACACTCCAGTTACCACTTTGTTTTAGGTAATATAGTTCAGTGAACAGAGTAGAATCTCAGAGTACTAGAACTGTCACTGACAAACTGTTGAGTGGTCACTCGTCCTCTCCCCTGCCCCTCTATACGCGGACTCAGGAGACCTGTCCTATTCCTTGTGCTACGGCATGGCTTTGGAATGTAGATTGCATAACGGATTTGTCTAGTCTTCCCATTTGTAACATGAAGAGAAAGATGCCTAAGCTAGTTAGGATGAAGAGAACAATTAGGACTAAATAACAGCACAGAACACTGAAAGCCAGGACTGGTGGCTGATAAGTAGTTGTTGGGCTAACTAAAATCATGCTGATTTTTAAGTTGCCTGACAAGAGAATTCTGGATCATAGAGATTCAACCTGTATTCGTGTTACTGTATTCAGAACTCCAGTTGTAAAGTGCTCTCTTGAAAGCAAGAATATTTCAAATACTGAGGTGGCCCAGGTGATGAGTCCATGGAATAGGTGTAGACTTCTGTATCACTAAGTACTACATATTTGTGTGTTCATGGCTCACAGAGGGTACCCTGTGAAATCTGAAATCTTTAGGGGTGGTTAATGCAATATCCCCAAACTAGTTTATGGAGAGACTCTGCCTTTAACAACTTGACCTGCTGGGACATGCACTGGTTTTAACTATTCAGAAGTTGGCAGACAATATCAAAATTTTGGTGTAGAGCCTGAATTTATCCTGACAGAGGGACCTTCCTTATGATTCAACAAATGTATCTGAGCTTTTGTCAAAGGGAGGTCCCCGATTCTGCTGATGGGTTGGAAGGACTTGGACATGCCATGGTGCCATAGAACTGAGGGGTGACTTCTATTATGTTTAAAGTGCATTTATACCCTTTGTATTGCTTTATATGTTTTCTCTGAGTGCTCTGGTCCTTAAATTGATGTATAAATATCCATAAACCAGCCATGGTGATCCACTAATGCTTGGAGCACAACGGAGTGACAGCCCTTCCTGTTTGTGTACCAGCCGATGCTGTGGTCCAGGGCCCTGATTGTGATATGCATGCCATTGATTGCTCCAAAATACTGCAGGAAGCTGGGGACAGCAAAGCCCACAATGCCCGTGTCCAAGTCCCTGACATGCATGAGCCTATGGAGCAGCACCTTGATGATGGCTCTCACGACCTGCAGAAAACAGAGATGAGGCGCACTAATAGGTGTGAACAGGGGTGCCCCTGCCCCATCCCAAGCCCATCTCCCTGTCCCCTCCCCCTCCCAGGCCTTCTTTCCCTGCTTCCTCCACCCCAGGCCCTCTGCCCACCCCCATGAGGCTGCCCTTCCAGCAGCAGACCTGTGTACAGGTAGGGAGTCATGGTCCCCATGCACCCTAACCCTACCCTATCTCACCCCTGCCCTCAGCCTCGAGGGTCCCCCTTGCCTGGCAGCTCCCTCCCACATCCCTGTGCTGGTCCAGTGAGTGGAGCATGTCTTACCTTGAGGATGACAACCCCAACAGTGGACTTTCCTTCCCTGAACTGCTGCCCGACAGAGTGGTAGCTGTCTGGGTGGCAAAATTCCATATGGTGATGGCCATGCACTTCTCCATGGGGAGGACTGGCAGCATCCAGATGTCCAGGTGCCAGAGGATAGGGGTGAGCCAGCTGCAAAGCTCCATGAAAGTGTCCTCCTTAATTCAGAGGTTCTGCAGCCAGCACGCATTGTCCCACTTGGCCAGGACTACCTGGTCCCACCAGTTGGAGCTCGTGTGGTGGGTCTACACATGCCAAATGGCCTGGACGAGGTGCAGCAGGAGCCATGGTGTTTTGGCACCCTGGACCTAGGTCTTCAGCAGTGCAGGAGGTGGAGGGCAGCTGCCAGAAAAATGGCCAGCACGTGAGCCAGGGAGATCCTGTGGGTCTGCAGCTGCTGTGAGTCCACGGCTCTCAAAAGGTGAGGGTTAGAAATGGCCACAGGCTCAGCTTCACTGTAAACAACTCTGCAAGCCTCAGTAGCATGTGTGGGGGGGGATGGGGTGTTTGGGAGGCGCCCCTTAAGGGTTTCCAGCCATGCGACCCCATCCATGGAATGTTGAAAGTTCTGCTTTCTAACTGAAAACTAGCCGTGTAGATGGGGTTGTTCGAAAGGAAAAGGAAATCCTCATTTTGAAAGCACCCTTCTTTCCAGAAAAAAAAAAAAGTGGAGGGGAAGAATGGTGCTTTCAAAATCAGGGTTTCCTCTCAAAGGAACCCGGTCTGCATGGCTAGTTTTCAATTTGGAAGCAGCACTTTCAACTCTCCAGGTGGCTGCCATTATCTGAATGAGAATCTGAATGTTCATATCAGTGCCTCATTAGCATTTCCGATGCCCGACATTTATGTACCCTTCTGAAAGGGATGGGTAGCATAGATGCAGCCTAGCAGTGTTGTTTCAAAATAGTTATTTTGTACTAGCTATTCCAGAATAACTTATTTCAAAATGGGGCTGCTACATAGATGTGGTCTAAAAGACAGACATTCAAATTGGCAAAGGATTTCACAATTACAAAATTTTGGCTTCATTCCAAATTGGAAAGAATGGGTAAGATTTGAAAAGTCTTTGTAAGTAAAATGTCTAGAATGTTTCATTTCAGATTTTAATTTGAACTATATATTATGTATCAAAAACCTTTAAAAATTAGAAAACAAAGTCATTTCAAAACAACAACAAAATGCTTTGTTTCAAAATGTTAGAAAGCTTTGTTTTCAACACAGTTAGAACTTGTGCATATGCACCCACCAACCCGTTTTCTTCTGAACTGAAATTCTAGTGAAATCAGTGCTGCATTTTCTGATGAAATATGGTTCCATCAAAGTTTCTCTGACCTGCTCTCTTCATAGTGCTCTTTTGCCTCAAATTTGCTTGGAATTACACCAGACCAAAAGCAATCTCCATGGCTGTTTTACTCTGTGTCTGCAGCAAAAAGAACTGCAGTCCTCAGTGAACTGGCACCAGAAGATAAGATGAAGATTTGTAGCTAAATTGGCAGTAGGTATGCAAGGCAGTGTCTGGGAGCATAGAAGCAATTGTTTCAATATTTCTATATAGATAGTTTCCTAACGTCAGACAGCAGTCATGGTCTCCAATCCAGCACAGGACTTTCAGCCCCTGGGGGGAAATCAGTCTTCTCTTCTGTCAGCACATATTAGTAAGTCAGAGACAAAAAGCAGTAATAGAAATGAGCATAACACTGACCAATTAATAACTCAAGGGTAAAAACTGTAATGTGATGTAAATTCACTCCATCAGTTCTGCCAAATCATTTCTGTTCTGATTGCTACAAATAATATGACTGTGAGCTTCATTATTATTAAAAAGGAGAATTATGAGCAGCCAGAGGCATAATCTGTCTGTACTACAAACCAGAAAAATATCTCTAGCTGTTTAAAACTTGTTATAATGAGTACTCCAATGACCAAGGCAATTGAAGTCAGTTCACGCTGATTTCCTGCAGAATCTACAAAATGTACTTTTATACAAGGACTGAACCATGTTCCCCCCAAAATAAAAACATTTTAAATGAAATATTTCATATTTCTGTTCAAAATTGAAATTGGAGAGTAACCTCTTATTGTTTTCATTTATATGGTATTGATCAGATACTAAAATAGGTGTGAAAACCTGTCTTCTGAGATACACTACCTCCTTTTTATCCTTTTAAAGACAAGGAGGATGGAGAGAAGAAGGGGAAAGCAGCTGAGAGGAAGCGTTACCTGCCATTAACAGGACATGTGAAAGAAGTGAATTAAGTTAAGTGGGATGGGTGCCATTCCAGCAAACATCAGCCACTTTAAGGTCTGTTATTGTATGTCCTGGGAGGTTAAGGTGTTCCCCTTCAGGTTTATATATTTCAATTCCTGATGTCTGATTATGTCCATTCATCCTTTGGTGCAAGAACTGCCCAGTTTGTCCAATGAGCATGGCAGAGGGGCATTGCTGGCACATGGTGGCATATATCATGTTAGTGGATGTGCAGGTGCATGATCCCAGATGATGTGGCTGATGTGGTTAGGTCCAGTTATGGTGTCTTTAATATAGATATGTGGACAGATTTGGCAACAGGGTTTGTTGCAGGGGTAGGTTCCTGGGCTAGAGTTTCGGTGGTATGGTGTGTGGCTTCTAGTGAGAATTTTCTTGAGTTTGGGTGTCTGTCCATAGAAAAGAACAGACCTGTTACTCAGGGTCTGGGAGACTGAGGGATCACATTCCACTATTGGTTGTAGATTGTCAATAATGTGCTGGAGGGGTTCAAGCCAAAGACTATAGGTGACAACAGGTGGTGTTCCGTCATTTACCTTCTTGAGTCTCTCATGAAGAAGTGGCCAGGTCTTGTTACAATAGGATTTTACCACTAGATTGAAAAGGGAGACATCTGAATTGGAATTTGTCCACAAGTTTGACACAATTAACCTGAGGCTTAAGAGAGAGCTCAATTATTTTACTCATTGAAAGGACAATTTCCCCACCTTTGATATTCACAGGAATGGCCCCAATCCCACTTCTTTTAGTCCTTCCACAGGTCCTATTAATGACAGGTGACTCCCCCACCCCTTCTTTTTTTTCCTTCTTTCTCCCCCACCTCCTATATTCCTATTTTTGCTCCAGATCTGATGAAGTTGGTCTTATTCATGAAAGTTCATTACCTGATAAATAAAATTGTTAGCGTTTAAGGTGCTACACCCCTTTTTCTTTTTTCTTTTTCTTTTTTTCTTTTTTTTGAAGCTAGAGACTAATGCTAGTCCCTCTAAGATGTTTTTCCCCCTGCACTTCAAGTCAGTAGCATGTATCACAGACATCAGTTAATACTTTTTAAAGTTAATGTTTCACAGTACGCAAAATAATTTCTTTTGGGCTTGGATATAAAATATTTTGAAATGAATAGACATTCAGTTATCCTTGAACACTATTAGCTTGTGAGTAAATCGATTAGTCATCTTTGTCCTTTGTACTGAAAAAGTCATTTGTTTATCAACAAGCACCAATTCAGCAGTGAGACTTGATTTTGTTCTGATTGAAGCTGCTGGCAGAATTTCCACTGATTTCAATGAGGCAGTATCAGGCTAATGGTTACCTCAGTAGACATCAACATACCAGCATATGCAGGGGTACAGATAGGTGGAAAACCACCAATACCCCACTCATTGACAGAATATAGAATGGCTTTGCAGTAACAGACGTTCCCTCCATCTATATATGCTCTTGTGAGATTACCAACCCCATATTTTCCTCTCTATTTGTGGCCTACATCTTCCTTTTTCACTTTGAATCAGCTCTTTCATCCCCAAGGAGAAAAATGGATGGTTTGATGGCCACATGATTCCCACAAATGTGGAGGAGGAAAATGGGCTTCCTACAGGCCAATTCTTACACTTCTTCTTATTGTAAGAAATTGGAATGTCATGTCTGATAGCCATTGTCCCAAAGCAGAGGGGAGATAATTCAGGGGTGGCTTTTTGTGGCTTACTCTTTGTCCTCCAATGAAGAGAAAATGTCATCAACACTAGACAATATTTCTCAGGCATGCTTCCCTCCCCTGCAAGACAGGGGCCTGTTCTCACAAGAAGAGTGAGCCTCCTTCTGAATTAAGCTTACGCAAATATAGAGGGAAAATTCTCTGAATCAGAATAAGATAAGAGAAACATAGGTGCAGAAATATTCTAATTTAATTTTAAATTTTGCTTTTAGACAAACACTGTTTAAATGGCTATGATTTGAAGAAGTGGATCTGTCCCACGAAAGCTCATCACCCAATAAACTATTTTGCTAGTCTTTAAAGTGCTACTTGACTGCTTTTTGGTTTTGATAAAATACAGACTAACACGGCTATCTCTCTGTCACTGTTTAAATGGGTGGAAGAAACCCTAGTAAGGAGTGCTCACTGCTAGAGTTCATCAACATCGTTGAGGGCCTCACAGTTCTGATCCTCTGATTGTCCCAGAGTCTATCAGACCCAGATTTAAAAAAAAAATCTCAGATGGGTAGCCATGTTAGTCTGTAGCATCACAAAAATCAAGCAATCCTGTAACACCTTAAAGCCGTGTCTACACATGCACGCTACTTCGAAGTAGCGGCACTAACTTCGAAGTAACGCCCGTCATGGCTACACGCGCCAGGCGCTATTTCGAAGTTAACTTCGACGTTAGGCGGCGAGACGTCGAAGTCGCTAACCCCATGAGGGGATAGGAATAGCGCCCTACTTCGACGTTCAACGTCGAAGTAGGGACCGTGTAGTCGTTGCGCGTCCCGCAACTTCGAAATAGCGGGGTCCGCCGTGGCGGCCATCAGCTGAGGGGTTGAGAGATGCTCTCTCTCCAGCCCCTGCGGGGCTCTATGGTCACTGTGGGCAGCAGCCCTTAGCCCAGGGCTTCTGGCTGCTGCTGCGGCAGCTGGGGATCCATGCTGCAGGCACAGGGTCTGCAACCGGTTGTAGGCTCTGTGTATCTTGTGTTGTTTAGTGCAACTGTGTCTGGGAGGGGCCCTTTAAGGGAGCGGCTTGCTGTTGAGTCCGCCCTGTGACCCTGTCTGCAGCTGTGCCTGGCACCCTTATTTCGATGTGTGCTACTTTGGCGTGTAGACGTTCCTTCGCAGCGCCTATTTCGATGTGGTGCCGCGCAACGTCGAAGTTGAACATCGACGTTGCCAGCCCTGGAGGACGTGTAGACGTTACTCATCGAAATAGCCTATTTCGATGTTGCTACATCGAAATAAGCTATTTCGATGTTGGCTTCATGTGTAGACGTAGCCTAAAGGTGTTACAGGACTGCTTGTCTTTTGTGAGATATTTAAAAAGAATGTATCATGCTTTAGGCATCCTATGTTGCATAGAATTTGAACTTAAGGAAAAATATAAAACCTACAAGTTGCATATTTATTTACATTTGTGAAATGCTAGGCCAAATCCCTTTGAAGCAGAACCAGTTTAAGACACAGGGATGTGGTGCAATTTACCTGTTTCATACTGAAAGACAAAAACAAGCCTCTAACAACTGTGCATTATTTTGGTACAAAATGCTTTTGAAGAATACTGTCTATCGATGGAACAATCAAAATGGATTCCAAGTAGGCCAGCTTGTTATCCTCTTTTCTGTAGAGCACTTCAGGCTTGTTATTTTGTGCCATAGGGAGAGACTCATTTGGAGGCAGTCATTTCCCTAGCTGACACTGTGATGCACAGACTGTTTCATAAAAGTTCAAGCAGGACAATTCGCTCCTCCCACACCCCACCCAACTATGAACATCTAACTAGCCCAGTTGTCTTTTATCCACCCCTTCCTCACTTTGCTCCTAGCTAAGTGCAGTGAAGACAAACCCCATATTGGCTGCGTCTACACGTGCACGCTACTTCGAAGTAGCGGCAGTAACTTCGAAATAGCGCCCGTCACGTCTACACGTGTTGGGCGCTATTTCGAAGTTGAAATCGACGTTAGGCGGCGAGACGTCGAAGTCGCTAACCCCATGAGGGGATGGGAATAGCGCCCTACTTCGACGTTCAACATCGAAGTAGGGACGTGTAGACGATCCGCGTCCCGCAACATCGAAATAGCGGGGTCCTCCATGGCGGCCATCAGCTGGGGGGTTGAGAGATACTCTCTCTCCAGCCCTTGCGGGGCTCTGTGGTCACCGTGGGCAGCAGCCCTTAGCCCAGGGCTTCTGGCTGCTGCTGCTGCAGCTGGGGGTCCGTGCTGCATATACAGGGTCTGCAACTAGTTGTTGGCTCTGTGTATCTTGCACTGTTTAATGAAAGTGTGTCTGGGAGGGGCCCTTTAAGGGAGCGACTTGCTGTTGAGTCCGCCCCGTGACCCTGTCTGCAGCTGTGCCTGGCTCCCTTATTTCGATGTGTGCTACTTTGGCGTGTAGACGTTCCCTCGCTGTGCCTATTTCGATGTTGGGCTGAGCAACGTCGAAGTTGAACATCGACGTTGCCAGCCCTGGAGGACGTGTAGACGTTATTCATCGAAATAGCCTATTTCGATGTCGCAACGTCGAAATAAGCTATTTCGAAGTTGGGTGCACGTGTAGACGTAGCCATTATGTGCTCTGTGTTTTCTGCATGGGGGTGTGGGTTAAATTCTGACAATATGCATGGACATGCATAGACTGTGTCACTGATGAATACTTAATTCTGCAGTCCTGCCTACCATGAATCATCGTGCCTGTGATTGCTTAAAGGAGTTGCCTGAGGATGAGGAAATAGAAACATGGACTGTCTCATCCAAAGCCTGCACAACAAAAATTCAACCTAAACCACTCTGTGCATGGAGGCTGGCCTCTCTTTAGGCAGCTCTGTGGGATATGCTTCTTCTGGTGCAGCATAGAGGCACTGAGCAATATAAAGATGTCATGCACACAGAGACTATGGTGAACAGCTGTGGAGCAAGGCTATCTATACACTGGTGAGAAGGTTATGTTCTCTGATTTAGGCTGCGATGTTACTGCTGGTGGATACAACCTAGAGATGTCTGAGAAAGAGAAGACAGAGCGGACATGATAACAGTTTCCAAGTACATAGAAGAGTGTTACAAAGAGGAAAGATAAAAAAAAAAAGTCTTAATCTCTGAGACAATAGGGTTAAATTACAAGAAAAACAGTTTAGATTGGACATTAGTAAAAATTCCTCATTAGGGTAGTGCTCACCCTAGGGTAGTGGAATAAATTATGTAGGGAGGTTGTTTAATCTCTATAGTTGGAGGCTTTTAAGAATAGATTGGACTAATACATGGCAGGGATGATCTAATGATGCTTGGTTTTA